>NW_003852430.1:8211772-8228122 GCF_000181295.1 Otolemur garnettii | reverse complement strand
TCTCAAAAAAAAAAAAAAAAAAAAACCAAACCAACCAACCTAACAGAAGTCAGGAGGGAGAAAAATTCTTCAACCCCCTCATGGCCACCCCACTACCAAATTTCCGTAATGTAATGTGTATTCTTCTAAATGTTTTCTACACATCTGCATCACATATTTGTAACTGGGCTTCCCCTTGCTCTCCCAATAGCAATTACCATTTGTCAGTCTGACTTCTGTCCCAAACAAATAGCAACCATATAATCTTGGTAAGAGGCATTAGAATGCGAGTTATTTGAGGGCAGGGATTTCTGACCATTTTATCCACTGATACGTTCCCTAGTTCCTTGAACAGCGTCAGGCACATAGAAGTGGTTCAATAAATATTTGGTGAATAAATGAGTGAATCTCTGACTACATCTGAAAACAACAGCCACCTTGGAGATGAAAAAGAGAGTGGAGAAGACAGTGCTCTGGCTTTTGCATCATCAGAAGGATTGGTAAGGCGACATCTCACACCCCGGAAACAAGGGAGCATCTGACTCAGGAGGCTCCTTGGCTATCAGAAACCCAGGCCTCAAAAGTGGAGTATGGGGCTGGCCTCCAACTTGCCCAGGGGTGGGGAAGTAGTGAGCAGCTCCCCTGGGCACTGTGAGGTAGGACGCAGGGATGGTGCCTGAATCCTCCTAAGGAAAGTGGTGCTGGCCGCGTCTTTCTTCCTCACTGTGGGGTGTTAGGGGCACCACCACACTCGAGCCCAGTGATTTTCAACCAGTGTGCCGTGGTGAGAGGATCTGAGGTGTGCTAGAAAAAATTTTAAAGATCATTAATTATTTTGAAAAGAATTTCAAAGCAGGGGCAGAACCTGTGGCTCAGTGAGTAAGGTGCCAGCCCCATATACCGAGGGTGGCGGGTTCGAACCCAGCTCCGGCCAAACTGCAACCAAAAAATGGCCCAACGTTGTGGCCAGCGCCTGTAGTCCCAGCTACCCGGGAGGCTGAGGCAAGAGAATCACCTAAGCCCAAGAGCTGGCGGTTGCTATGAGCTGTGACGCCACAGCACTCTACCAAGGGCAACAAACTGAGACTCTGCACCCTCCAGCAAAAAAAGAATTTCAAAGCACATTAAGTATATTCTTTTTTTAACTCTTCTTTTTTTTTTTTTTTTTTTTTTGAGGCAGAGTATCACTATGTTGCCCTCAGTAGAGCATCGTGGTGTCACCACTCACAGCAACCTCCAACTCTTGGGCTTAAGTGATTCTCTTGCCTTAGCCTCCCAAGTAACTGGGACTACAGGCACCTGCCACAGGCCCAGCTATTTTTGTTGTTGTTGTTGCCCAGCTATTTTGGTGGTGTTGTTGTTGAAGTTGTCATTGTTGCTTTAGCTGGCCTGGCCAGGTTCAAACCCGCCAGCCTCAGTGTATGTGGCTGGGGCTGTAACCACTGTGCTTTGAGCGCCAAGCCTTTGACTCTTTTTTTGGATCAACAGAATTTAAGTGTGCCATGGAAGTTCAACGATAGGGTCGAGTGTACCATGAAATTAAAAAGGTTGAAAAACACTGCTCTAGGCCAAAGAAGTTCTTTTTTTTTTACATGTAACCTATTTTATTTTGTGATAAAAAAGCTTTCATATAATTTCTACTTTAACTACTTTTAGACAAGTAGGGGTCAGGAGCAGTGGCACACACCTGTAATCCTACCACTCTGGGAGGCCAAGGTGGGTGGATTGCTTGAGCTCCTAGTTCAAGACCAGCCTGAGCCAAACTGAGACCCCATCTCTAAAAACTCGCTGAATGTTGTGGCGGGCACCTATAGTCCCAGCTACTTGGGAGGTTGAGGCAAGAGGATTGCTTGAGCCCAAGAGTTTGAGGTTTCTGTGAGCTATGACACCACAGCACTCAGGTGACAAAGTGAGATCCCGTCTCAAATAAAAAGAAAGAAACTTTGAAAAGTAAAACAAAGAGCACATTTTCCTTGCTATGTACAGTCAGGACTATGTGGGCATTTTATTGGTTATTGGGTTTCTCATACAAACAGATAAAATGCCACTTTTAAGAGAAATGTGCACAAGGAAGTTTATCATAATACCAGTTATTTGCAGGGTCCTGAGGCATATAATTGTGTCTCCCAACTTATCATCAAAAATTCAGTGTATTAGTTAAGGCCGAAATCCTCAAACTACCTGCCAACAAAATATTACGCCTTTGGTTTTTTCTTCTTTGCAAGAATTATAAACTGGCAAATTTAATAATAAAATGAAATAATGGACTTGAACATCATAGCTGATTGCTTACACTAAAATCTTACAAATCTCAGTCTTTCTTTCTTTCCTTCGGGTCTCTCTCTCCTCCATCATCACTTTTTTTTTTTAGGTAAAATCTCACTTTGTCACCCTCAGTAGAGTGCCATGGCATCACAGCTCACTGCAACCTCAAACTCTTGGTCTTAAGCAATCCTCTTGCCTCAGCCTCCCAAGTAGCTGGGACTACAGGCATCCACCACAACGCCCGGCCATTTTTTTTAGAGACTGAGTTTTGCTCTGGCGCAGGCTTGTCTGGAACCAGGAGCTCAGGCAATCCACTGCCTCGGCCTCCTAGAGTGCTAGGATTATGGGTGTTAGCCACCGCGCCAGGCCAGGAAATTAAAACAAAATGTGGCTCAGTGCCCATAGCTTAGTAGTTAGAGAGCCAGCCACGTACACTGAGGCTGGCAGGTTGGAATCCAGCCCTGGCCTACTAAACAACAATGACAACTGCAACAACAACAACAACAAGAAAAATGTATGAAACAAACAAAAAGCCTATCCCTGAAGGCAGGCAGAAGAGGAATCAAAGAAAGGAAGAATTTATAAAAATTAAAGTTAACCAAAATAGAGGGAGATCTTATACGGCATACACAGACATTTGCCACCTTTTGAAAACAAACTCCTGCTTCTATTTCTCAGTATACTGAAATGGTTGAGAGGACATAGCCCTCCATTCCAACACTGGCTTTACCAGTACTGCATACCCTAAGGCAAATTGCTTAGCTTGTCGGTGTGTTGGTTTTCTCCTTTGAAAAAATGGAGATAGCCGGGCACAATAGCTCGTGCCTGTAATCCTAGCACTCTGGGAGACTGAGGCGGGTGCATTGTCTAAGCTTACTGGTTCCAGACCAGCCTGAGCAAGAGCAAGATCCTGTCTTTAAAAATAGTCGGGCGTTGTGGCAGGCACCTGTAGTCCCAGCTACTTGGGAGGCTGGGGCAAAAGAATCACTTGAGCCCAGGAATTTGAGGTTGCTGTGAGCTATGACACCATAGTACTCTACTGAGAGACAAAGTAAGATTTTGTCTCAAAAAAAAAAAAAAAAAGAGAGAGATAATAAGAATACCTATCTCCTGGCTCAGTGCCCGTGGCACAGTGGTCATGGCACCATCCACATATACCAAGGGTGGTGGGTTCAAACCTGGCCCAGGCCGGCTAAACAAGGGCAACAAAAAACAGGTGGGTGTTGTGGCCAGTGCCTGGAGTCCCAGCTACTTGGGAGGCTGAGGCAAGAGAATCACTTAAGCCTAAGAGTTTGAGGTTGCTGTAAGCTGTGACTCCACAGCAATCTACTGAGGGTGACATAGTAAGACTCTGTCTCAAAAAAAAAGAGTACCTATCTTCTAAGATTGTTGAGAATATTAAAGTAATTACTGTAAAGCTCTTAGAACATTGCTTGGTGTTATGGACAAAATTTTGTCCATAGGGTGGCGCCTATGGCTCACTGAGTAGGGTGCTGGCCCCATATATTGAGGGTGGCGGCTTTGAACCCAGCCCCAGCCAAACTGCTGCAAAAAAAATAGCCGGGCGTTGTGGTGGATGACTGTAGCCCCAGCTACTCAGGAAGCTGAGGCAAAAGAATCACTTAAGCCCAAGAGCTGGAGGTTGCTGTGAGCTGTGATGGCATAGCACTCTACTGAGGGTGACAAAGTGAGACTCTGTCTCTAAAAAAAAAAAAAATTGTGTCCATAACACAATTTGTATGTTGAAGTCCTAACTCCCAATGTAACTGTATTTGGAGATGGGGTGTTTAAGGTTAAATGAGGTCATAAGGCTAGGGTTCTATTTCAATACAACCGGTGTCTTTATAATACATGGAAGAGGCCCCAGGGATACACACACACAAACAGAGAAAAGGCCATTTGAGGACACAGTGTGAAGGTGTCTGCATGCCAAGGAGAGAGACCTCAGAAGGAATGGACTTGCCAAAACCTTGGCCTTGGACTTCTAGTCTCCAGAACAGCGAAAAAATAAATTTCTATCATTTATGTGTGAAATAATAAGAAATGAATGTATTGGTCTCTGTCCCTAGTTTCTGACATAGACGCTTAACCCCTTATAGAAAGAGGTGCTAGGAGAATTTTTTGTTCTTTTTCTCTTTTTTGCTACAGAATCTCACTATGTCGCCCTAGGTGGAGTGTCGTGGCGTCATAGCTCACAGCAACCTCAAACTCTTGGGCTCAAGCAATTCTCTTGCCTCAGCCTCCCTAGTAGCTGGGATTACAGATGCCTGCCACAATGCCTGGCTAGTTTTTCTATTGTTAGTGGAGATAGGGTCTTGCTCTTGCTCAGGCTGGTCTTGAACTCCTGAGCTCAAACAGTCCACTCATCTCAGCCTCTCAAAGCGCTAGGATTACAGGCCTGAGCCACCAGCCTTTCATTCTGATATTTGGTCTTTGACCTTAATTTCTGACACAGAGATCCTAAATCCTTTGGAATTTCCTAGATGATAGGACCATCTGTTGTTCTAATGAAGCAACTTTTAGTGAGCTCCTGAATAGCCTTAGAATGTGACTGTCTGCCGGGAACCAATGATCTTATTAAAAGATTAAAATTGTCAGCCCCGGCTCGGCGCCTGTGGCTCAACCGGCTAGGGCGCCAGCCACGTACACCTAAGGTGGTGGGTTCGAATCCCCAGCCCGGACCCGCCAAAAACAACAATGATGGCTGCAACCAAAAAATAGCCGGGCGTTGTGGCGGGCGCCTGTGGTCCCAGCTACTTGGGAGGCGGAGGCAGGAGACTCGCTTGAGCCCAGGAGTTGGAGGTTGCTGTGAGCTGTGATGCCACAGCACTCTACCCAGGGGGACAGCTTGAGGCTCTGTCGCAAAAAAAAAAAAAAAAAAATTGTCAGCCCCACACCCAGCCTTTAGGGAGGGAAGGGGGCTAAAGGATGCTTTGATTACCACTGGCCTGTGTGATAACAATCATGCCTATGTAATGAAACTTCTTTATATTTTTGCAGTTTTTGGCTGGGGCCGGGTTTGAACCTGCCACCTCTGGTAAACGGGGCCGGCACCCTACTCCTTGAGCCACAGGCACCGCCTAGTAATGAAAGTTCTATACAAATTTAAAGGGCAGGTTTGGAGAGTTTCCAGGTTGCCCAGCACGTGGAGGTGCCGAGAGGGTGGCTTGTCCTGTGAGGGCGTGAAAGCTCCATCTCCCTCTCTCATACCTTGCCCTGTACAATTCTTCCATCTGGCTGGTCATCTGGATCCTTTGTAACATCCTTTATAATAGATGGGTAAACATAGCAGGGTTTCCCTGAGTTCTATGAGCTATCTTAGTAAATTATTAGACTCAAGGAGCGGGTCATAGAAATCTCAATTTATAGCCAGTTGGCCAGATGCACAGGTCAAAACCTGGGATTTATGAAGCTTAAATCTAAGAACTTCAACGGTTGACCTAATATGCATTTTAAAAAGAGGGAATTGAAGAAATAGAAGAGATTAAATTATTAATGGAAGATCATTTTTAGGACTGAAACAAAACTTTTTTTTTTTTTTTTTTTGAGACAGGGTTTCACTACATTGCCCTCGGTAGAGTGCTGGAGCATCACAACTCACAGCAACCTCCCACTCCTGGGCTTAAGTGATTCTCTTCCCTCAGGCTCCCGAGTAGCTGGGACTACAGGCGCTTGCTACAATGCCCAGCTATTTTTTTGTTGTAGTTGTCATTGTTGTTTAACAGGCCTGGGCCAGGTTTGAACCTGTCAGCCCCTGTGTATGTGGCCAGCACCTTAACCACTGAGCTACGGACACTACCATTTTTAAGATGAAATGCTTATGAAGACTCAAGTAGGCTATATAAAAAATAAAATAAATAAAATATACATACACACGTCCTCATTGCATTTCAGATTGCCAAGGACAAAGATAAAATTGTAAATGCTTCTAGAAAGAAAATCTAGGTTCAAGTCCTAAGTCCTAAGCACCCAACTGGCATTGTCTTTTCGGTAGCAACTCTGGATATGAGAAGACGATGATGAAATGTGTTTACCAACTTCTGAGGGAAGGGATTTGGGACCTACGATTTTATTCCCAAATTATTAGATAATTATGAGGACAAAGAAGTACATTTCGAGGCATTCAAGAATTCAGAATGTTGACCTCTTAATCATCTTTTTTAAGAACATTATTTTAGCAAAACAAGAGATAAAACTGAAAACAAGGGAAGTACTGAAATAATGAAGCTAAGCCAGGGGGAAATTAGGACAAAGTTTGTCCAGATGGAAGCGTGAAGTCAGCGGGATCCTAAAACAGTACTGCAACAGACAGGAATTTCTACAAGCCGATGATCTTCAGCATGTAGCAAAGGATTGTGATTCCATTGGGTAAAAGAAAAACAATCAGAAATACCAGTAAACAATAAAAGTTTTATAAGAAATTATGGTTTAAATATAAAGCAAACTAACATACGGAATGATTTGAATAGTTACTTGAATGTAAGAAGAGAAAATAGTTTATCTTGATGTTTGGAACATTATTTTTGGATTGGTACACGGTCATGATGTTGGACTTATAACAACATAAAAGCTTACCATTCTACTTCATTCTATTCTGAACAATGTTGCCATGGTCGTAAAAATTTAAATGTTGTCTTGGGGAGATTCAATTTTCAAAATCATTTTATACATGGAAACCTGAATTTGGGTTACACAATAGAATAAATAATTGAATTAAGTACATTCATTCAATTCAATTCAATTATTTGATTTCTATACATTGGAAGGGACAAGTGTAGAAAAATTCAAGAGTAGCTGGTAGAACACAGAGCCAATATAGTATCTGAGCTGATTAAATGAAATGTCAACATTTAAGAATATGTGTATTTTTAAATATAGCCACTTGAAGAAAAACAACAGTAATAATAGCCATCACATATATAATATTTTCTGTGTGCCCTCAGGCACAGTTCTAAGCATTTTTACATACATTAATGCCTTTAATTCTCACAACAATCTCTTAAAGTACTCAGATTTTCTCCATTTGAGAGATAGTAAAACGGAATCACAGAGGATTAAGTAACTTGCCTGAGTTTATGTACCGAGTAATCATGGCTCACTAATAGCAATAAACAGCTATTTAATTAGGAGGTGTGGTAAAATTGGGAAGTGTGCAAAATAATTTGCACTGGGGACCAATATGTAGTACATATTATCTCAAATGGATAAATAAGGGAGTAATAATCTATTTAGAGCTGTGGCACCTAAACGGTAATTATAATACTAGATGAACTAAGGAAGGGCAGAGAGACGTTCTGTTTTATTTGCCATTTTAAGCCATTTTATGCAATAATTTACTTAATGTATGTCTAATATTTTTAAAAATTAAAAAAAATTATTGTTTAAACTTGTTCGTTTTCTGAGATAGTCTTAGTTGGTCTGTTGCCCTGGCTAGATGGCATCATCGTAGCTCATGGCAACCTCAAACTTCTGGGCTCAAGTGATCTTTCCTTTTTTTTTTCTTCCCTTGGTAAAGGGCTGTGGTGTCACAGCTCACAGCAACCTCAAACTCTTGGGCTTAAGTGATTCTCCTGTCTCAGCCTCCCAAGGAGCTGGGACTATAGGTGCCTGCCACAACACCTGGTTAATTTTGGGTTGGAATTTTTACTTTGCTTAGCAGGCCTGGGCTGGGCTCGAGCCCACCAGCCTCGGTGTATGTGGCTGGAGCCCTACTCACTGAGCTACAGTTGCCAAGCCTCAAGTGATCCTTCCTGCCTCAGCCTCCAGAGTAGCTAGGACTATAGGCATGGGCTATTGTGCCTGGCTAGTTTTTCTATTTTTCTTTCTTTTTTAGAGGCAGAGTCTCTCTTTATCACCCTCTGTAGAGTGTTGTGATGTCACAGCTCACAGCAACCGACAACTCCCGGGCTTAAATGATTCTCTTGCCTTAGCCTCCCAAGTAGCTGGGATTACAGGTGCCTGCCACAATGCCTGGCTATTTTTTTGTTGCAATTTGGCAGGGGTCAGGTTCAAACCTGTCACCCTAGGTACATGGGGCCAGCGCCCTACCCACTAAACCACAGGTGCTGCCCAGTTTTTCTACTTTTCTTTTCTTTTTTTTGAGACAGAGCCTCAAGCTGTCCCCCTGGGTAGAGTGCCGTGGCATCACTCACAGCAACCTCCAACTCCTGGGCTCAAGCGAGTCTCCTGCCTCAGCCTCCCAAGTAGCTGGGAACACAGGTGCCCACCACAATGCCTGGCTATTTTTCGGTTGCAGCCATCATTGTTGTTTTTTGGCGGGCCTGGGCTGGATTTGAACACACCACCTTAGGTGTATGTGGCTGGTGCCTTAGCCACTTGAGCCACAGGCGCCGAGCCAGTTTTTCTACTTTTCAGTAGAGACTAGGGGTGGTGGTGGATTAGGGTGGGTCTCATACTTGCTCAGGCTGGTCTGGAACTCTGGAGTTCAAACAATCCTCACCTTTGGCCTCCCAGAGTTCTATAGATTACAGGGATGAGCGGCTGCACTCAGCCTAAATTTTTAAACTCCCAAACTTCTTTGTCACTCACACTTGATAAAATATCTCTTAATTGAAAAGGTAGGTTCCTTTCCATTTTAAATAATGGTACATTCATATTTCAGAAGATTGAACATAGCACCACCAAAATAGGGACAGTGGCCTCAGTTGACTTTGGTTGAAAGTGCCTCTTGTGTCATGTGTCTCAAAAAAATTCATTGTGTGTTCATCAAAAGTGCCATTAAAAACCATAGGCTCAGTGCCTATAGCTCAAGCGGCTAAGGCCACATACACCAGAGCTGGCGGGTTCGAATCCAGCCTGGGCCTGCCAAACAACAGTGACAACTACAACCAAAAAATAGCCAGGCATTGAGGTAGGCACCTGTAGTCCCAGCTACTTGAGAGGCTGAGGCAAAAGAATCGCTTAAGCCCAGGAGTTGGAGGTTGCTAGGAGCTGGGATGCCATGGCATTCTACCCAGGGCAACAGCTTGAGGCTGTCTCAAAAAAATAAAAATAAAAAATAAAAACCATGTTACAGGGCTTGGCGCTTGCCTGTAGCCCACCTAGTGGTTAGGGCACTGGCCACATGCACCAGGGCTGGTGGATTTGAACCTGGCAAGAGCCTGCTAAACAGCAATGACCACCGCAACAAAAAAATAGCCGGGCTTTGTGGTGGGCGCCTGTAGTTCCAGCTACTTGGGAGGCTGAGGCAAGAGAATCATTTAAGCCCAAGAGTTTGAGGTTGCTGTGAGCTGTGACACCACAGTACTCTACCCAGGGTAACATAGTGAGACTCTGTCTCGAAAGAACCCACCAAAAAACATGTTACAAAGCTGTGAAAATGTTGTGTCATCTTTTCACAACAGTCATGAAAGCTGTGGGGCAGAGAAGAAAAATCTCATAGTCTAAGGAAGTAAACACGAGCACATTACACGGAGACCTATGTGAGAGAAATACGTAAGTGTGAAAAATGAAAACGAAAGAGGAACCAAATCAAAATCATCGCAGGATGGTGGTAATGAAGAAAATGCTAACTCATTCATGCTCTTATTCAACCAATATTTATTGGGCATTTATGTATTCTTATATGTCTTACATGTTAAAAGCTGAGCTTATTAAAAAAATGGGACATGCAACTTGCTCTGAGCTTACAGTCTAGCAGAGAATATGAAGGATGCATATAAATACCTTTAGTATATTGGTAAAAATTGATAAATAATATCACGTGTAAAAGTTTGGAAGGGTAACAGTAAGAGAGAAATGCTCTAAGGCAGTTGTTTTCAACCTTCCTAATGCCTCGGCCCTTAAATGCATGTGGGTCGTGACCCACAGGTTGAGAACGGCTACTTTAGGGAGATTATGAAAATAGAGCAATTTTGTGATTGTGTTGAGTGCTTGATGACAACCAGATGCAAGCTGATATGTACCCATCATGCAGGTCAACAGGTGCAGGTCAGGAGATAAGGAGACATCATGTGATGTTGCTACTCAACCAATTATATATAAAAGTAACCATATATTTTTGATAGGAGACCCTGTCTCCTCCTAATCCTTTTCTAGAATTAGACAACTATATTTCTGCTTGGCACTTGGCCTACCCAAAGCTAGCATAATACAAGAATATGATAGAGAAAAAACACGATACTCTTTGACAAAATGACACACTCGATTCGATATTCAGCTATTTTTAAAAAAGTTTGTTTGGTAATTTTGACTTTGAGACTGAATCAGGCGGCCAATTTTCTCTCTTCTCCACTGCGGGTAGGAGAGATGGGCTCCCCCAACATCCCCTGTCCAACACAGACACACATACATACATGTGCACATATGTGTACACTGCTTTTCTCTAGCTTGAGCTAGTACTCAATCAGATTCAGAGGAAGCATGAGCCAGAGAATGAGGAAAAATAACGTGAGATAATGGGGGAGGGGAGAGAAGGGACAAAGAAGTTTGTTGGGATTCTGAGGGAGGGAGGGGGAGAGAGAGGGAGATCCAGAGAAGGCAGCACGTACCCCCTCCTGAGACATACTTAGGATGATCTGATTGTGAGAGTTTGGTCATTCATCTGAAAGATTTTCTTTCTGATAATGGCTCAACTTTACCCTGAACATACCTAGGCCTAGGCGTAGTTAACATTTTCTTCTCTTACAGCATAATAAGTTGCGGTAGATTTTGTAAAGTAGCAGTGGACTTCAGGTGAGGAAGACAGGGTCTGCTTTGGGGACATGGCTAATTTGACCCTGCTGTCCTTCAGGTGACAAGTGATCCTGAGCATCCCCCTCCCATTTTGCACATGCTAGGAAGGCAGGATGGAAATTTATTAAAATTGATTGTTAAGAAATTATTTGTCAAAAAAATATACTGAAGTTAAATTAAACAGTTGGCCTTGGAAAGATGAGGTCCGGCTGCAAAAGCAAAAAAGATTTTTTTTTTTTTGAGACAGAGCCTCAAGCTATCCCCTTGCCTGGGTAGAGTGCCGTGGCATCACAGCTCACAGCAACCTCCAACTCCTGGGCTCAAGCGAGTCTCCTGCCTCAGCCTCCCAAGTAGCTGGGACCACCAGCGCCCACCACAACGCCTGGCTATTTTTTGGTTGCAGCCGTCATTGTTTGGCGGGCCCAGGCTGGATTCAAACCTGCTACCTTAGGTGTATATGGCTGGCGCCTTAGCTGCTTGAGCCACAGGCGCTGAGCCAGCAAAAAAGATTTTGATAAGGCAGTTTCATAGTTAAGACCAATCAATCAGTAGTTTAGCATATTCAGTCAATTACCTGTTACCTTTCTTTTCTTTTCTTTTCTTTTTTTGAGACAGAGTCTCACTTTACTGCCCTTGGTAGAGTACTGTGGTGTCATAGCTTACAGCAACCTCAAACTCTTGGTATAAAAAATCCTCTTGCTTCAGCCTCCCAAGTAGCTGAAACTACAGGTGCCAGACAGGAGGCCTGGCTATTTTTTAAATATGGGGTCTTGGTTTTGTTCAGGCTGGTCTCGAACTCCTGAGCTTAAGCAATCTGTCTTCGTCAGCCTCCCAGAGTGCTAGGATTACAGATGTGAGCCATCGTGCCAGCCCAATTGCCTGTTATATTCACGGCTTCCTCTAAATTATAACTTGAATTATTAAAGGCAGTTGAAACAATAAGCAAGCTCAGTAATTATGGGTATGTTTACTTTTTTATTATTATTATTTTTTGAGACAGTCTCAAGCTGTTGCCCTGGGTAGAGTGCTGTGCTGTCACAGCTCACAGCAACCTCAAAATCTTGGGCTTAAGTGATTCCTTTGCCTCAGCCTCCCAAGTAGCAGGGACTAGAGGGGCCTGCCACAATGCCTGGGTATTTTTGGTTGCAGTTTGGCTGAGGCTGGGTTTGAACCCCCCACCCTCAGTATATGGGACCGGCACCCTACCACTGAGCTACAGGTGTTGCCCACACCATTTGTTTTCATTCACTGCAATGTCTATTGAATTTTAAGTAAAACCTTATAAGACACAAATATTATAAATGAGTGTAGGATGACTCCTGAATACTATAACAGAGCAGAGGATCAAGTACCTGCTCAAATTCCAATGAAGGCAATTCTTTTACCTAATTCTCCTTACATTTATCAAGGTAGAATTTCAATTTACTGATAGCACAGAGAAAATTTACCATTTAAAAAAGCAATAAAGTTAGCCAGGCATTGTGGCAGGCGCCTATAGTCCCAGTTATTAGGGAGGCTGAGGCAAGAGAATCGCCTAAGCCCAGGAGTTGGAGGTTGCTGTGAGATGTGTGAGGGCGTAGCACACTCTACCAAGGGTGATAAAGTGAGACTCTGTCTCTACAAAAAAAAGCCATAAACTACATATACACTAAGACAAAACTTAACTAAGCTGAATGACTTTATGCTTCATGCACTTAACACCAATCTTTTGGGCTTTTATAAGTTTTATAACTTTTATAAGTTCAAAATAAATAAGCATATTAACAGCTTTAAAAAATGTATTTTAAAATAGTGCACCAGAAAAGTAGAGACTTCTATTTCTGGGATTTTTTTTCTTTTTTTGAGACAGAATCTCACTTTTTCCCCTCCGTAGAGTGCTGTGGTGTCACAGCTCACAGTAATCTCAAACTCTTGGGCTCAAACAATCCTCTTGCCTCAGTCTCCCAAGTAGCTGGGACCACAGGCACCCACCATAAAACCTGGCTTTGGGGTCTCATTGTAGGTCAGGCTGATCTTGAACTCATGAGCTTAAGGGATCTGCCCACCTTCACCTCCCAGAGTTCTACAATTATAGATATGAGCCGCTGAAGTAGAGACTTTTAAACAACATTTGTAAAAAATGTTAAGTCAGCAGATTCATATTCATGTGTTGGGTTTTTATTTGTATTTTAAGAAAAACAGACAATCAAATATCTGAACCATGCTATTGATTGCAATGGAAGTGTATATTATTTATATATATATATTTTTTTTTTTTTTTTTTTTAGTTTTTGGCCAGGGCTAGGTTTGAACCCGCCACCTCCAGCATATGGGGCTGGTACCCTACTCCTTTGAGTCACAGGCACTGCCCATATTATATATTTTCTTAAAACATATATACTTCATATTATATTTATATATGCTATATACGTATGTAAATATGTATATATAAAAAGATATATATATTTATATACAGTACAGATATACATGTATGCATATATAAAATGCATGTATATAAAACATTGAACCCCAGAAAATGCTTCTCTGTTAAAAGCATGAAAGCACTAAAGAGAAAATTTGTTCTATATTCAAATTTCATGGCTAGCTTCCAATAAATTCTTATCAGTGGAAACACTGACAAACATCAGCTTTATTTAGGGTTATGCTTATGTCTATTGTATACACACATACTTGTTTACATGATCGCTTTCCATGTTAGCTGCTTATGAAACCAAGGTTTATTTTTTAAGGAACATTGGGGTCAGTACTGAAATCCAGTGAACAAGAAGAGACAGGAGGCTTGGCGCCCTTAGCTCAGTGAGCAGGGCTCTGGCCATGTACACTGAGGCTGGTGGGTTCCAGCCCAGCCTGGGCCTGCTAAATAACAATGACAACTACAACCAAAAAACAGCTGGGCATTGTAGTGGGCGCCTGCAGTCCCAGCTACTCAGGAGGCTGAGGCAAGAGAATCGCTTAAGCCTAAGAGTTGGAGGTTGCTGTGAGCTGTGATGCCACAGGACTCCACTGAGGGTGACATAGTGAGAAAGAGTCTCAAAAAAAAAAAAGAAGACACAGGAAACACTACTGAACACATTTATATGGGGGAAAAAGACATTCAAAACTCATAATGTGCTCTAGATTAATTATCTACTGGTTAGCAGTCATAACATTACAATAAACCAAATGTCAAGTTTATAACAATTAATGTGTAAATGAACAGTTGTGCTGTTAACCTGCTGTTAAAATTTCAACAAAGTAACTTTAGCACTGTGTTGGCACAGAAGAGATCATTTCTAGGTTGGCAGAGGGGTTGCTTTTTCTCCTTATAGTTAATGTCTATATTTTATATGACTAGGCTAAATCAAGTCAAAAGTGAAACTAAAGTGATAGTGCATTACTATTATAATTTCAATAGCTTTTTTTTGTTGTTTGTTTTGTGAGACAGAGTCTCACTTTATCACCCTCAGTAGAGTGCTGTAGCATCACAGCTCACAGCAACCTCCAACTCCTGGGCTTAGGCAATTGTCTTGCCTCAGCCTACCAAGTAGCTGGGACTACAGGCACCTGCCACAGCACCCAGCTATGTTGTTGTTGTTGTTGCAGTTTGGCCAGAGTCAAGTTCGAACCCTCTACCCTTGGTATATGGGGCCAGAGCCCTACTCACTGAGCCACAGGCGCTGTCCCCCTTTCTATGTTTTGGAAAAGGTTATATAATATGGGTACCAGTTCCTCTTTGAAGGTTTGGTAGAATTCTGATGTGAACCCTTCCAGTTCTGGACTTTTCTTTTTGGAAGATTTTGTATAATTGATGCAATTTCAGAGCTTGATATACCTCTATGCAAAAGTTCTAATTCTTTCTGGATGAGTTTAGGTAATATGGTGTGCTTCCAAGTAGGTCCATTTCCTCCAGATTATCATATTTCTGAGAGTAGTTTTTTTGTAGTAATCACTGAGGATTTTTGAATTTCTGTGGTATCTGTTGTTATTTCTCTGAGATTTTACTTTTCTGTTTCTGGTTAGGCTAGCCAAAGGTTTGTCAATTTTGTTAATTTTTTCAAAGAACCAACTGTTTGTTTCACTGATTTTCTGAATGATTCTTTTATTTTCAATTTTATTTAATTCTGCTCTAATTTTGGTTATTTCTTTTTATTTGCTGGGTTTGGGGTTTGAATTGATATTCCTTTTCCGGTTTCTTCGCATGACCCATTGGATTGCTGACTTTCTCTCTTTCTTTTCTTTTTTTCTTTTTATTTTTTTGAGATAGAGCCTCAAGCAGGTAGAGTGCCATGGCATTGCAGCTCACAGCAACCTCCAACTCCTGGACTCAAGCGAGTCTCCTGCCTCCACCTCCCAAAGAGCTAGGACCACAGGCACCCACCACAACGCCTGGCTATTTTTTGGTTGCAGCCATCATTGTTGTTTGGCAGGCCTGGGCTGGATTCAAACTCACCACCTTAGGTGTACGTGGCTGGTGCCTTAGCCACTTGAGCCACAGGCGCCAAGCCTCTTTTTTTCTTTGTTTTGAGACAGAGTCTCACTTTATCGCCCTTGGTAGAGAGCTGTGGCATTACAGTTCACAGCAACCTCCAACTCCTGGGCTCAAGCAATTCTCCTACCTCTGCCTCTCTAGTAGCTGGGACTATAGGCGCCCACCACAACATCTGGCTATTTTTTGGTTGCAGCCATTGTTGTTTGGTGGGCCTAGGCTGGATTAGAATTTGCCAGCTCCGGTGTATGTGGCTGGCACCTTAGCCACTTGAGCCACAGATGCTGAACCATCTCTTTCCGTTTTCTTGAGGAAGGCTTCCAATGCTATGAATTTCCCTCTTAGGACTGCCTTTGCAGTATCCCACAGTTTGTGTTTTTGCTATTATTTTGTTCCAAAAATCTGATGATTTCCTTCTTAAACTCATCTTTGACCCAGCTATCATTTAGCCTAAGGTAACTGAGACCAAGATGCCCATTGTCAGCACTGCTATTCAACATAGTACTGGAAGTCCTAGCTATTGCAATCAGGCAAGGGAAGGGGATCAAAGGTATTCAAATGGAGTCAGAGGAGGTCAAACTCTCACTCTTCATGGGTGACATGATCTTATACCTGGAAAACCCCACGGACTCAACTACAAAGCTCTTAGAAGCAATCAATGACTATAGCAGTGTCTTGGGATATAAAATCAATACTTATAAATCAGTAGCTTTTATATGTTTCAATAGTAGTCAAGTCAAAAATATAGTCAAGGTTTTTATTCCTTTACAGTAGTGCCAAAGAGATGAAATACCTGGGAATTTATCTAACAAAGGACACGAAAGATCTCTATTAAGAGAATTATGAAACCCTGAGAAAAGAAATAGCAGAAGATATTAACAAATGAAAAAATATTCCATGCTTGTGGCTGGGAAGAATCAACATTATTATTATTATTTTTTTTTTTT
>NW_003852430.1:8193495-8211185 GCF_000181295.1 Otolemur garnettii | reverse complement strand
GAAAGAAAGAAAGAAAAAGAAATAAAAACAAATCTGGAGGCATCACGTTACCAGACTTCAGGTGATACTATAAATCTATAGTGATCAAAACAGCAAGGTACTGGCCCAAAAACAGAGAAGTAGACCTATGGCATAGAATCTCTATTCATCTAGAGATGAACCCAGCCACATATCATCATTTGATCTTTGATAAGCCTAACAAAAACAGGTATCGGGGAGAAGATCCCCAGTTTAACAAATGGTGCTGGGAGAACTGGCAAGTGACTTGTAGAAGACTGAAACTGGGCCCACACCCTTCACCACTAACAAAAATTGATCCTCACTGGATAAAATATTTGAATTTAAGACACGAAACTATAAAAATACTAGAAAAGAATGCAGGGAAAAAGCTTGAAGATATTGGCCTGAGAAAATATTTTATGAGGAGGAACCCCCTGTCAATTGAAGCAAAACCAAAAATATATTACTGGGATCTGATCAAGCTAAAAAGCTCTGCACAGCTAAGGGCATTACAAGTAAAGCAAACAGAGAGCCTTTGGAATGGGAGAAGATTTTTGCAGGTTATGATTCCAACAAAGATCTGATAAGTAGAATCTATAGAGAACTCAAATTAATCAATAAGAAAAGATCAAAAAATCCCATTTCTTTGTGGGCAAGACTTGAATAGATCTTCTCTGAAAATGACAGATGCATGGCCAACAAACACATGAAAAAATGCTCATCATCTTTAATCATCAGAGAAATGCAAACGAAAACCACTTTGAGTAAGATTAGCCCATATCACAAAATCCCAAAACTGTAGATGTTGGCATGGAAGTAGCGAGAAGGGAACATTTCTACACTGCTAGCAGAATTGCAAACTAATACAGCCTTTATGGAAAGAAATAGGGAGGATTCTCAGGAAACTAAACTTGACCTATCATTTGATTCCACAATTCCATTACTGGGTATCTACCCAGATGAACAACAATCATTTTACGACAAAGACATTTGCACTAAAATATTTATTGCAGCCCAATTCATAATTGCCAAGTCATAGAAGCAGCCCCAATGCCCATCAATACATGAATGTATTAACAAATTGTGATGTATGTATACCATGGAATACTATGCAGCCATAAAAAGATGGAGACTTTACATCTTTTTTTTTTTTTCAGACAAAGTCTCACTTTGTCGCCCATGGTAGAGTGCTATGGCATCATAGCTCACAGTAACCTCAAACTCTTGGGCTCAAGCTATTCTCTTGCCTCAGCCTCCTGAGTAGCTGGGACTATAGGCACCCACCACAATACCTGGTTATTTTTTTGGGTTGCAGTTGTTTAGCTGACCCGGGCCAGGTTCGAACCCACCACCCTCAGTGTATGTGGCTGGCCCCATAACTACTGTGCTATGGGAACCAAGCCAAAACTCTTCTTTTTTTTTTTTTTGGCTGGGGCTGGGTTTGAACCTACCACCTTCAGCATATGGGGCTGGCGCCTTACTCCTTTGAGCCACAGGCACTGCCCCCCACAAAATCATTTTGAAGACACTTGAGAACAACTAAAGAGGCAAGAATTTGTGGTGCAAGTCAAAATCCAGGAGAAGTGGAAAGCCAAGAGAGATGAGCACAGAATTGGGGATTGTTTTCTTCCTTACAGTGGTTGTCAATTTCAGAAGCTAAAGAGGAGAATCCAAAAGGTTTCAATTTGAAAAAATTTTTTGTGTGTGTGACACAGAGTGTCACTCTTTTGCCCTGGGTTGAGTGTCAGGGTGTTGTTATAGCTCACGGTAGCCTTAAACTCTTAGGCTCAAGAGATCCTCCAGCCTCAGCCTCCCAAGTAGCTGGGTGCCCACCACAATGTCCAGCTAATATTTTCTCTTTTTTAGTAGGATGGGGTCTTGCTTTTGCTCAGGATGGTCTCAAATTCCTGAGCTCAAGCAACCCATCTGCCTCAGCCTCACAGAGGGCTAGGATTATAGGCAAGAACCACTGCACCAGGCCCAGCTAATTTTTAAAAAAGTATTTTGTAAGAGACTGGAAGAGGTGGCTCATGCCTGTAATCCTAGCACTCTGGGAGACTGAGACAGGAGAATTGCTTGAGCTCAGGAGTTCAAGACCAGTCTGAGCACAAGTGAGACCCTGTCTCTAAAAATAGCTGGGTGTCCTGGCAAATGTCTGTAGTCCTAGCTACTTGGGAGGCAAGAGGACCACTTGAACCCAAGAGTTTGAGGTTGCTGTGAGCTGTTAACACCACAGCACTCTACTGAGGGCAACAAACTGAGACTCTGTCTTGAAAAGAATATATATTTTTTAGGTTCAAGGTCTTGCTATATTGTCCAGGTTGGCCCAGAATACCTGACCTCAAATGATTTTCCCACCTTGGCCTTCCAAAGTGATGGGATTATAGGAGTGAGACACAACATCCAGCCTCAATCTTTATTTCCAGTATCAGTCTGCTTCTTCAAATTTTTCATTTTTGAAATCCTTGTGATCCTTTGAATTTTTATTCATAATCCTTTATTGTTTGTTATAGTTTGTGCTTATTTGTATAAGAGAGAAGTACCAGGTCTCTGTCAGAGAGAGTCATGGGGCCCTACAAATTTAAGAAAATTGATTTTCATTTATAACAGTGTGGAAAGACAAGGTTCTGAGAAGGAGTCATCTAATATCACCCCAAATCAGTCTTTATCACTGATTTTAACCACCAAATTCAGACGCTCTGGAAAGATCACAGCTTACTTGTTCATCCCATTTCCTGGGAACCGAGAGGAACTACATTTCCCAGAACCCCCTTTCCTATATGGTTCTCGGTTAGAAATGGACAAAAGACGATCGCGTCTGAGCTCCGGAAAGGGAATGAAACCGAAGCCTTTACGTGCAGGTCACCTCCGTGCGACCGGGGGGCGCGTAGGCGCAGAGCGGTCGCGCGGCCGCGCTTGCCCTGCACCCCTCGGTTCCGCGTCTTTCTTCTCTCGCCACCTGCCGGTCCTGCTCATCAATAGCAGCCCCTGACCGGCCGCGGGACTCCCAGCGGCTGGCCCGAGGTGAGGGCGATGCGCAGACAAGCATTTACGCGCGTGGCAGCTGCAGGAGATCTCTCCGTGGTTATGCCCTTTGCAGTCCCGGTCTGGCTCCTGGTCGTGTGGGGTCTCTTGGATCTCCCAGCCCGCTGCCGCGTGTCTGTCTACACCCGTGCTGCAGGTGGGCGGTTCGGTGCCTATTTCTCTGATTTTCCCTTCCAGACCTTCACTTTTGCGACTCTTCTCCCATTTGTGTAAGCTCTAATTCCTGTTGTAAACCCCTTGTTCTCCCTGTGTTTGCAGCGGCACCGTTTGCCTACTGAGGGGGGTCCAGGGGGACCTCTGGATCTCGGTGCTCCGCGTCTCTGCTGCTGCCTCGGTGTCTTCGCTCAGAGCTGGAAAACCGACACCACAACCCAGCGCTGCCCACTCACCTGACCTCGCTCCAAGCAGGAAGCACCGGCGTTGACCGTAAAATTGTCTTTCACTTTACATTCGTCTCTTGTTTCAGGGAGGAAACATTTCACTCGAAGCCTCTAGAGAAATTCTCTGTGACTCTCATCATTCAGATCAGTCATGCACCTTCCCCTGGTCGCTGATAAAGGGGCTAAATTGCCATAAACCCATGTTCCTGTTTCTTGGGTGCACAACAAGATAAAGATAAGCTGGATCGTTTTTAAAGTATATTTTCACCTGTGCCCAACTTGCAGAGATTCTGATTTAATTGTTCGGAATAGGGGTGCCCTGGTATCAATATTTGTACATTTCTCTCACAGGGATTATACTGTATAGCCAGGGTTGAGAACCACCACTTAGATCAAACATGATTCATTCTATGAAGCTATTTTACACTGTTGCTGGAGCAAATTAGGGTCTATACAAGGAAGAAGGTAAAAATGGCTGAGGAATTGGCAAGCAAGATTTATTCATTCACATAATCTCATCGAAGAATGATGAGAATAGTTAGAAATATGACGAAAATTCCCACTTGTTTGCATCAGGTAACATCACTATGGGTTACTAGGTTCTATGCAAGTTATTCTTGGATTAAGTCTAGGAATGCTGATCTGATATTTATTATCCATTCTTTAGGTGTTTGAGGTAAAGCCTCCTGAACATGTTACCAAATGACCTGGCACAGAAGCTTTCCAGAGGCATTGTTCAAGAAAAAAAAAAAAAAAACACATAGCATGGGGCTCAAAAAATAACTGGTCCTTTGTGGGCACATGATTAATTACCTTGATTTAATTAATTGCTTAATTAATTATGTAAGTGAATAATTAATGTAAATTATTATGGGGTAGGGAGATGGAGAGATGTGGCCAAAGGGTACAAAGTTTTAGTTAGACAGAAAGAATTTTTTTTTTTTTCCAGACAGAGTCTCACTATGTCCCCCGTGGTATGTGGCATCACAGCTCACAGCAACTTCCAGTTCTTGGGTTTAGGTGATTCTCTTGCCTCAGCCTCCCAAATAGCTGGGACTACAGGCGCTCATCACAATGCTGGGCTATTTTTTTGTTGCAGTTTGGCCAGGGCTGGGCTTGAACCCACCACCCTTGGTAGGTATATGGGGCCAGCGCCCTACCCACTGAGCCACAGGCGCTGCCCAGAAGGAATGTTTTTGAGATCTGTTGTGCAGCATAGTGACTATCGTTAATAATATGTATGTTTCAAAATCTTTTTTTTTTTTTTTTTGAGATAGAGCCTCAAGCTGTCCCCCTGGGTAGAGTGCCGAGGCATAGCTCACAGCAACCTCCAACTCCTGGGCTCAAGCAAGTCTCCTGCCTCTGCCTCCCAAGTTGCTGGGACCACAGGCGCCCACCACAATGCCTGGCTATTTTTTTTTAGGTTGCAGCCATCATTGTTGTTTGGTGGGCCTGGGCTGGATTCGAACCTGCCACCTTAGGTGTATGTGGCTGGCGCCTTAGCCACTTGAGCCACAGGCGCCAAGCCTGTTTCAAAATCTTAAAGCAGATTTTAAATGTTTGCACCAGAAAAAAAAAGCATATGAGGTGATGGATGTCCATTAGCTTTATTAATATACCATAATATGTAAATATACCAAACATCACATTGTACTCTATAAATACACACAATTATTATTTGTCAATTAAAAATTTTTTTTTAAATCCCTGTAGTCCTGAATTTGAATTGGAAGTATTAGTATTAAGTATTTTTAGCTTTGCCCACTGGTAAAAGCCTAGAAAAAACAACCAACTCAGTAGCAATAAGCACATCTAGTATACAGACTGGGGTCTAAATACCATCTCCAGGTAAAAGGAGTTGGTGCTTCTTGGAGAAATTGCTGATTCTAGGTATGGACCAGAAAATGAATATGATGAAGCTAAAACATCATGTTATAACAGAAAGCAAAGAAATTATCAGTTCTACTGGGGACATATCAAAAACACTCTGATGCTGACTTAAAAAGGCTATCCCTGTTCAAAAATAGAACAATTTGACAATCAATATAAATAATGAGTTGCAATGGTTTGAAATGCAACCAATATGATTAAAGCCATAAATTAATAATGATGTTTAAGAGAATATAGCTAGTTGGCTATCTTCACAGCATAGTAGAAAACCAACTCATTATTTTGAAAACTGATAGAGGACATGTTTCATACATTTATTCTGCCTGCATTGCATACATATAGATAATGAAGGGAAGTGGCTCTTTAAAAATTAATCTAGTTAAGAAAAATAAAACACCATTAGTACAATCCAGTTAGGGGGTAGAGGGAAGTGGGTGGTGGGGGGACGACTGGCAGAAGGAAGGAGGGCATGAGGTGGGATCTCACCTACTGTGCACTTTGTAAGAGTGAGTATCACATCCCCTGGGTTGAAGGGCTCTTGTACAAGTGGAACTTTACCCTAGAAGTGAGAACAAGGTAACCAAAATTGTACCCTGATATTAATTTGAAAAAAAAAAAAAAGAGAGAGACATCATGTGAGTCAGGATAGAGATAAAGCTGTAACTGGACCGATAACGTCCTCAAGGAGATCCAGAAGGCCTGTGGATAACAAGGACAAAAAGATGGGGTCAGTGGCATTACTGGAGGGGGTGAGCTTCAAAGAACTCAAGATTTTAAATAAACACAAAGGAAGAATGACTGGGTAGCAGCGGGAGTCATTCCCACAGAGGCAATAATTAAAGCTGGGACTGGATGAGACTGGCAAGGGCTGGTATAGAGAAAGGGACTTCCCCAATGACAGATGAAAGCCTTGTGTGGAGGCCACTGCAGACTACAAGGGCAGAGTCATTTTTGTCTCTGTGAAGTGGACAGAGTCAGGCACTGAGCCTGAGCTGTGCATGGGGCTGGGGCTCCCTGCCTGGCATTTTTGGCACATAGATTTATTGTTGTTCATTTATGACTATTTGCCTATCCCGCCCTGCCTCACAAGAGCAGACAATCTACAGTTCTCTCCCAAAATATTATGGATTCACAGAAAGAAAAATTAATCCAGTTAATAAATAAGACCTGGTAGAGATGGAATATTACAATATTTCAATCTCAAATGAAAGACTGTGTCTAGGAAATGATCATCCATTTCTGCTAATATCACAGAGAGCTAGCCAATGTATGTGCCTCCTGACAACAGTACCATCTGGAATGTAGTCTTATCAAACAAACAGAAAACTCTTAATCTGAACAAGTGTTTGTCACTACCAAGTAATAGAAACATAAGAGAGAGAAGCCTGTTAAATAGCACCATGTGAATACAGTCAGCAAAATACAGAATGTGAGACATTCTATAGAAAAATAACCCTATTTATTTAACAGATAAGTCAAAAAGAAAAAAAAACTAATTGAGAAAGAGTCTATAAATGAAATGAAATGTACTGGGTGGCGCCTATGACTCAGTGAGTAGGGCACTGGCCCCATATACCAATGGTGGTGTGTTCGAACCCAGCCCGGCCAAACTGCAATGAAAAAGTAGCCGGATGTTGTGGTGGGAGCCTGTAGTCCCAGCTACTCGGGAAGCTGAGGCAAGAAATCACCTAAGCCCAGGAGCTGGCGGTTGCTGTGAGCTGTGATGCAATAGCGCTTTACTGAGGGCAACAAACTGAGACTCTTCTCTAAAATAAATAAATAAATAAAATGTACCAGCCAATTGCAATATATGAAACTTACATGAATCCTAAATTGCACAACCTTCAAAACATTTAGAAGGCAATCAGAACAGTGATTGGACACATTGGATATGTGATGATATTGAGCAGTTACTGTCAGTTTTAAGTGTGATAGTGTTGTGGTATGTTTAGAAAAAAATTATCTTTAGAAAGGCACAATGAGATACATTCAAAGAAATGATACTGTATCGGGGATTCGCTTCCAATAGTCTGGTATGGTAGAGCGGTATTGCTTTGGTAGGTATCTGCTGCTGCGTAACAAATTACCCCCAAATTTTGCAACTTAAAATAACAAAAATTTATCCCCAAGTTTCTGTGGGTCAGGAATCCAGAAGGAACTGAACTGGATGGTCTGGCTCAAGGTCTCTGCAGTCATCTGGAGGACAGGGGATTTGCTTCCGGCTTACTCAGTGGTTGGCTGGCGTAAGTTCCTCACTGGCTGAAACCTGAAGCCTCATTTTCTTTCTTTTTCTTTTTCTTTTTCTTTCTTTTCTTAAGACAGAGTCTCAAGCTCTCACCCTGGGTAAAGTGCTGTGACGTCACAGCTCACAGCAACCTGAAACTATTGGGCTTAAGTGATTCTCTTGCCTCAGCCTCCCAAGTAGTAGGCCCACCACAGTGCCTAGCTATTTTTGTTGTTGTTGTTGCTGCAGTTGTCACTGTGGTTTCAGCTGGCCTGGCCAGGTTCAAACCTGCCAGCCTCTGTGTACATGGCGGCGTCCTACCCTCAGAGCTATGGGCACCACCTAGAAGCCTCATCTTCTCTCCATGGGGACCTTTCCATAGACCGCTCGGGTGTTAGCAAGATGTGGCAGCTAGCTTCACATGGAAAGCTGTACTGTTTTATAACCTAATCACAGAAGGGACATGCCATCATTTCTGCCAGATTCCATTGTTCATACAGATGAACTCGAGTATGATGTGCAAGGTGACTACTGGTATGCATAGAGAACCACTGTGGGCCGTTTGAGGAACTGATTACCCCACTGAATCTGTTTTATGGGTCAGGCCTCCATCCATCCTTGACAGCTGTAAACACAATCCTTAAGGGGGGCCACAGCGGCATTTCTAGTCTCTAAGTCCAGAGTGATTTTCTAATATAATTCCCAGGAGTTCTGGGTATTTCCCTGAGTCAGCCTGTTGACAGAGTCAGGGAATGTTTGACGGGAGAATCACTATAAACACTGGTGGAAGATTTGCAGGATATTTTTCTCCCTCCATCCCTTTCTTCTTCTTCTTCTTTTTTTTTTTTTTGGCTGGGGCTGGGTTTGAACACGCCACCTCCAGCATATGGGGCTGGCTCCTTACTCCTTTGAGCCTCAGACACCGTCCAGCCTTCCTTTCTTTTCTTTCTCATGGATTCTACTGTGGTTTGGAATGAATTCTTAAAGAAACCTCAGATTCTGAGCTGGCTTGGATTTGGAAATTGAATAAAAAAATCACAAACCCCACTACAGTGACCTGAATTATGCTTCTGACTAGAAGACCTATGAATTTCCATCTACTACGTCAAGCACATTTTAGTATGCTGCCTATCTGTTTCACATCTAGCAACCCCTATGATGACTTAGTCATTGCCACAGATCCCGGTAGCAAAACACTATAATTACCATTTCATCCTTGTGACTTTTTGTGGTAATTTCACCTATTTTCTCCCTGACAGTTCAGCACTGTCACCTGACCTCTAACATTCCAAGATTTCATTACCTCCCTGGAGTTGGGTCAATTGCTTTGTAGAATCCTGCGCTGTTGATTCTCATGTACAGAAGACACCCACTACAGGGCTCATCGTGGTTGTTGGTGTCATCCTCCCCAACCTGTTTCTTAATGCCTGGAATGAATGGCAAGTCCTATGGGCCACCACAGAGGCTACGGTTCAGGTTGCACCTAGCAGATCCATGCAAACATTCCATTTCCTTCAGCATTTGAACACCTTTCTCTAAAGCAGTGGTTCTGAAAGGCTTTTCTTAGGATCAGCCGCAGCACCCGAGAACGTACTAGAAACGCAGCTTCTCAAAGCCCACCCTCCTAAATCAGAAATTCTGGGGTAGTACCCAACAGCCTGTGTTTTAACATGCCTTCTAGTGATTCTGACTTAGGTTAAAGTTTGAGAGTCCATCTAGGTGACCAAGGGTAGAGTAGAATAACAATTTCGGTTCTTCAAGTCCAATCTGAGTTAAAATTTTCCACGTCACAGTTTACTTCCAAAGATTAAAATAAAATGTGTTTCAGAGAAGAGAATCCCTCTTTTGTGCAAAATGTGAAAACATAAGAAGATTGTGGTAAGAGATGAAAAATAATATGTTGAGAGGGCTAGAACAATAAATTATGTTACTTTCTATTGAGATTGGAATATATTTTTGTATACTTCAAATAGGATGATAAGATTGCCCTGTGAAGATGTGATTTTAAATGAATGGGGTGCTGTTGTCAGCTCTCTGCCTATTGTTCCCCTATCGTAGGGAGCATGAATAATTCTCAAAAGTCAGTGCAAAGGCTCGGCGCCTGTGGCTCAAGAGGCTAAGGCACCAGCCATATACACCTAAGGTGGCGGGTTTAAATCTAGCCTGGCCTGCCAAAACAACAATGATGGCTGCAACCAAAAAATAGCCAGGCGTTGTGGCGGGCGCTTGTGGTCCCAGCTACTTGGGAGGCAGAGGCAGGAGACTCGCTTGAGCCCAGGAGTTGGAGGTTGCTGTGAGCTGTGATGCCACGGCACTCTACCCAGGGGGACAGCTTGAGGCTCTGTCTCAAAAAAAAAAAAAGTCAGTGCAAAGTAGCAAGTTAACCAACTTGCTTCTCTTTAATTTCTGAAATTGGAAAGTACTGAGAAGCAACCTATATCAAAAGAGTATAGAAAGAAAGATTTAAGAAAGTAAGTCATGAACTTTTTTTTTTTGAGAAAGAGTCTTACTTTGTCACCCTCAGCATAGTGTCGTGGTGTCACAGCTCATTAGCAACCTTAGACTCTTGGGCTCCAGAAAGTCTCTTACCTCAGCCTCCCAAGTAGCTGGGTCTGCAGGTGCCTCCCCCAACACCTGGCTATTTTTAGAGAAGAGCTCTTACTCTGGTTCAGGCTGGTATTGAACCTGTGAGCTCATGCAATCTACCTGCCTTGGCTTCCCAGAGTGCTAGGATGAATACGTTTTTGTTGTTGTGAATTTGTAAGGTATTATTTGTAACCAGTAAGTCACAAATGCTTAGAATTGATGACATCACATATTGTCACCAAATTAAAAGTTACTAGTCTGAGTTTTGCCTCAATTGTATTGTCATAAGAGATGAAATTTTTTAAAGAAAGAATAAGTCAAAAAACCAGACTTCATTGATTGTGTTGTCAGATTGTTAGACTTCTTTTTTTTTGAAACAGTGTCACTCTGTTGTAGAGGGCCATGGTGTCATAGCTCACAGCAACCTCAAACTCTTGGGCTCAAGAGATCCTCCTGCCTTAGCCTCCCAAGAAGCTGGGTGAGACTACAGGCACCTGTCACAATGCCTGGCTAGTTTTTTTTTTTTTTTGTAGAGATAGAGTCTCACTTTATCGCCCTCAGTAGATAGCATGCAGGGGCATCACAGCTCATAGCAACCTCCAACTCCAGGGCTTAGGAGATTCTCTTGCCTCTGCCTCCCAAGTAGCTGGGACTACAGGCGCCCGCCACAACACCTGGCTATTTTTTTTTGTTGTTGCAGTTCGGCTGGGGCTGGGTTTGAACCCACCACCCTCGGTATATGGGGCCGGTGCCCTAATCACTGAGCCACAGGCGCTGCCTGCCTGGCTAGTTTTTATATTTTTAGTAGAGTTGGGTTCTTGCTGGTCTCAGGGCTGGTCTTGGACTCCTGAGCTCAAAAATCTTCCTGCCTTCTTTTCCTGGAGTACTAGGATTATAGGTATGAGCCATTGCACTTGGACAGTTTTATTATTATTATTTTTTAATCTATCAGGATGAGCTAGAGGTAGAGCTAGAGGTAGAGATAGAATTAGTGGGCAGTCATTTTCCAAGTAGAAATTATTGGTAAATTGTAGGTCCTACATCAGGAACAACCTTGTATGTACAACCAGTCAGGCAGCTCAGGGCCAATGCTTATACTTTGAAGTTCATCCTGTTAGTTTTTTGCTGTTTGAACTGCCCTTCTCTGATGAGCCTGAGAATATTTAGATGCACCAGTAAGAGCTGTCAAAGCTGGCAGTATTCACTTTCATGTGTGGCATGTTTATCAAACATAACTACAACTATCATTTAATTAATGTCTAAATATTTGCTTTCTTAAATCTATGTTTAACGGTATTCATCTGATAACTAGCTGCCCATGAACATTATTTGAATATATTTCACAACAGGACATTTTAATATGTTTCTCAGTCCAAAACCTTTAAGAAGTTGTTTTGGTTTAGACATACTGGTTTATATTATGCTATACCTAGTAGTTCAAGTTTAAAGTTTTTCTTGTTAGTCTAAGTTCCATTAAGGCAAGAACCAAGTTAGTCCTCACTACTTTGTCTTCAGTGCCTATAGGATATAATGTTCATGCAATAAATGTCTATACAATTTAATGCATGATCTCCTGATCCTAGCAAATTGAAAAATTGCATAGCCCTCTCAAGGCTAGAATTTTGCCTCTCATCTTGCCCCCTTGCCCTGCCAACAAACAGCAGAGACCCCCTACCATCTTTAAAAACAAAAAAGTGGACTAAGCTCATGCCTGTAATCCTAGCACTATGGGAGGCCAAGGTGAGCAGGTTGCTTGAGCTCAGGAGTTCAAGACCAGTCTGAGCAAGAGGGAGGCCCCATCTCTACTAAAAATAGAAAAACTAGCCAGGCACTGTGGAGGCCGCCTGTAGTCCCACCTACTTGGGAGGCTGAGGCAGGAGGATCGATTCACTCCAAGAGTGTGAGGGTGCTGTGAGCTATGATGACACCATGGCATTCAACCCAGGGCGACAGTGGAAGACTCTGTCTCAAAAAAAATAAAAAGTACTTCTTTCCTAGAAGAATATGTATGTATTGAAGAAAAAAGTATTTAATAACCAAATTTTAAATGTAACACTCATTTAATAAATCCTAGCATACATGATAAAAAATTGAGTGATATATATGAAATACTGACTAGCAAAACCAGAGTAAACTTTTGCGGAGATGTTTTTCTTAGCATATTATCTGATTTCCTTATGAGTGCATTCAAATTAGGGGAGAGATCAGAAATTTTTCTGAAACTTTGTTCTCTACCAAAGGAAACAGGTATTTAAATACAGTATATTAGAGAACCCAGGCGGAAGTGAGGAGTGAGGCAAGGCGCCTGCCTGGGTCCCTGGCTGAGTAGGGGATTGGTCCCAAGACTCCATGCATGAGGAGCCTTCATCCTCTAGGCTGTTCCCACCACCTTATTGTGTCCACATCAGGTAATATTTGAGTGAGACTTTGTGTTACGAGCAGTGAAAAGTCAGTTTGTGTCTTTCCATAGTTCAATTTTTTTTTTTTTTTTTAGTTTAGAGACAGAGTCTCACTTTGTCACCCTGGGTAGGGTGCTATGGCATCACAGCTCACAGCAACCTCCAGCTCTTGGGCTTAGCCTCTAGAGTAGCTGAGATTACAGGCACCTGCCACAACGCCCAGCTAGTTTTCTGTTGCAGTTTGGCTAGGGCTGGGGTTTGAATTGGCCGCCCTCGGTATATGGGGCTGGTGCCCTACTCACTGAGCCATAGGTGCTGCCCCCATAGCTCAATTTTTATTAATGTTATTTCAACCATAAAAGCCAAGAGCTAGGTGGACTTCTCAAGGAGACGGTTCTCCTCAGTATTCCCATTCACTTTAGGCAGAGTCGTGAACACACAGGCAGAAGCCAATCCACAAGTCAGTTGATATGGCAAACCATACACAAGATACTTAATCAATATCTAAATGTTATGGATAAAATTCCCACATCAAACAAAGTGACAACATCAAGATAAAACAAGATAGAAAAAGGGGTTAATGAACCCGTCCAAAAGGAGGGATGTAGACAAGAAGCATGTCCTTAACCAGTCCAGCTGGTCATCAGGAGATGGTCGCCAGCATCTTGCAGGGCAGAGTCCTTGATTTAGGAAGAGCTTTCTGTGGTAGACACTGGTACTTATTGTGAATGACAGCAGCAGTCTCCAGGGAGATGGCTGGGCCGAGTGGTGAAGTCCTGCTCTTTTTGTGGCCCTTGGTGAATACTGAAAATAAAGAGTTATGTCTTTTGTTAATCTAATTGGGTATGGTCTGTGAACATCTGGTCTCTGTTGGCTTGATGCCTTTTGACATGAGTATTTTTCTAAGATGGAGTCACTTATGTCAAGAATGCTCTCTACATTGTTTACAAAAGGGCCATCTCTCAAGTGTTGGAGGCATTCACTGCAGACATGCAATTGCTTCCGGGGTGACCATGGAGCAGCTGTAGAGGTAGGGGGAGTGCAATTTTTTTTTTTTTTTTTTTGAGACTGAGTGTCAAGCTTTTGCCCTGGGTAGAGTGTCATGGCATCATAGCTCACAGCAAGCTCCAACTCTTGGGCTCCAGCAATCTTCTTGCCTCAGTTTTTCCATTTTTAGTGGAGATGGGGTCTCCCTCTTGCTCAGGCTGGTCTTGAACTTGTGAGCTCAAGCTATCCACCTACTCTGGCCTCCCAGAGTGCTAGGATTACAGGTTATGAGCCACTGTGCTCCGCTGGGGGGATGCAATTATAAAAGGAGGGGTGGGCGTTGGGATCTGCTAGTGACCACAGGCATGGAACCTGCCTGGCCGAAATGCTCACAGCTGTAAAGACTTCACAATTGTATGCACATTCTCATTATTGTTTAATGGTGAATTTTTTTTTTTTTTTTGAGACAGAGTCTCACTATGTACTCCTTAGTAGAGTGCTGTGGTATCACAACTTACAGCAACCTCAAGCTCTTGGGCTTAAGTGACTCTCTTGCTTCTGCCTCCCAAGTAGCTGGGACTACAGGTGCCCACTACAAGGCCCAGCTATTTTTTGTTGCAGATGTCATTGTTGTTTTAGCTGGCCTGGGCTGGGCTCGAAGCTGCCAGCCTCAGTATATGTGGCTGGCACCCTAACCACTCTGCTACAGGTGCTGAGCATGTTAATTTTTTTATAATGTGAAAGTAGTTGTAAAAACATTGAAAAAGTAAAGTAGAGGTGTATTAAAACAACATTTTAAGTTTCAATCTTTTATGTCAAAATCAGAATGTGTTAAATTTTACTTTTCTGGCTTTAAAAGAAAGCCAATTATTAGGGCAACGTCTGTGGCTCAGTGAATAGGGTCCAAGCCCCATATACCAAGGGTGGTGGGTTCAAACCTGGCCCTGGCCAAACTGCAACAAAAAATAGCTGGGTGTTGTGGCAGGCACCTGTAGTCCCGGCTACTCAGGAGGCTGAGGCAAGAGATTGCCTACGCCCAGGAATTGGAGGTTGCTGTGAGCTGTGACGCCACAGCACTCTACTGAGGGCAATAAAGTGAGACTCTGTCTCTAGAAAAAAAAAAAGCCAATTATCCATGATATATTTAAGATACAATTCTAAAAAAATAATTAGAGAAATTGGCTGATGAATTATTTCCCTCAGACTGGATTCTTGGTTGACAAGAAATAGAGTTATTGGTTAAGTTCTGTGGGACCATCTGACCAAGACTCTTGGTGGGCATTACTCTTGGCAGGTCTCTAACACAGGCAACGGAATAAAAGAATTATGAGTCACACTTACCCAAGTCCCATTTGATCTAGTTAAAGTCTGTCACTTATTCACTAAGTCTAGGGGCTCTTTTTAGCTGTATATTCATTATTTGAGTTCTTTTTTTTTTTCTGAGACAGAGCCTCAAGCTGTCCCCCTGGGTAGAGTGATGTGGCATCACTGCTCTCAGCAACCTCCAATCCTGGGCTCAAGCGAGTCTCCTGCCTCAGCCTCCCAAGTAGCTGGGACCACAGGCGCCCGCCACAATGCCTGGCTATTTCTTTTTTTTTTTTGGTTGCAGCCATTATTGTTGTTTTGGTGGGCCCGGGCTGGATTCGAACCTGCCACCTTAGGTGTATGTGGCTGGTGCCTTAGCCACTTGAGCCACCGGCGCCAAGCCCATTATTTGAATTCTTAATGAAGTTTCAGAGAAGCAAGAGTATTTTCATTAGTGAACCTCTGTTTATAAAGTTAGTCTTTATATAAGACTACATCCAAACCTATTTACTGGTAATTTTCTTGGCAATGTAGCCAACAAAACGGTGCAACAAATGAAACTGAAATTTAAGTTGCAGGATTTTATGAAGTTGTGAAAATTGTTAAAATCAGAATGGAGTCATTATTGTCAAAAACAATAAGCAAAAGACCCTGGCAAAAGAGCCAGGAGAGGCCATGAACAGAAGGTCCTCATTCTTGTACACCTGATAGCAAAACTATCACAAAAGACTGCACAAAGAATGAAACCTCGCACAAAGGGTATCACAACCTTATGCAAAAAATATTTCTGCAAGGACGTCGGCCCAGCAACTGCCTGTACTAGCGTCATCTGTGTTATCAATCTTCGTAGCCAAGGATAATTCTTTCAAAACAATTGTGTAATCCTCCTTATTCTTTTTTTTTTTCCTTTAAAAACGTCTTCCTTTACTAACTTCCCTGTATAGACACACAGCTTAACGAGAGTCTCATTTAGGTAGGTGAAGTCAGTGAAAACGATGTCTGAGAACTCAGATCACAAGTCATCGTCAGATGAGGATCCGACAGAGTTAAGTCAATTAAAAACTGAGAAAAGGATAATTTATATGAATGCCTTATAATAGATGCTTCAAGAGAAAATTATCTGAATATTAAATGGTTAAGAAAGGTCTTTGGAAAAATTAAAGCCCTGGAGTATTTTTATAAAAATGACCAAGTCTGTGATCATAGTGGGCAAATCAAAAGTGATGTCACTCCTCCCAAATCAACATTTGATACATTAAATTGAAACTGTTTCGTGTTCCTGTAGATGCTTCCATTATATTGTCATTTCCAAGAAAATGTGTGAATGTATGTATCAGTTTGGATGTCCTACTGGATGATGACAACTTTCCCCAAAGTGTGTTCTGCAGAGCACTAGTCCCAAGTATTTATCTATGACAAAAAGGGACCCACAAAAGTACAGGATATTTCCTGTCTCCCACACTCGACTATGCTCCACTCTCTCTCTGCCCAAAAGGCCGATCTGTATAGACAGAGGCTCCTTTGACCTGTTTTCCTCTTGGGTTTGGCTAAAGGAGCGAGGGGCAGAGGAGACCAGCAGGACCTCAGAGGGGACGGAGAGGTGATACTATCTATTCTTGGTTTCTTCTTCCTGCTGGATTGCCACCAGCTGGCTGTATCCTCCAAGTAAAGTCACAGCTTCCTCAAGGAAGTCCTTTCCATTTAGTTTCTCTGTAGTTTGGGTAACCCCTCCCTCCCCTTACCCCCTTAGGCCTGTATCACAAAATCGTTACTTTCTCTTTGTTGAATGCTTCTCAGTTAACCATTGAGGGTGTATTATCTGCTTTCTTCTGGGATGCTGACTTATCCAATGGTTAAGAGTCAAAATTCACACCAGCACGTTAAAGGCTCTAATATTGCAATAAAGTATATAAGCTTAGCCCAGTATTTGCCAAACAATTATACCTGCAGGTACCTAATAATATTCCTTGAAAATATTGGATTACAAAATTCCTTGCCTTAAAGAACACAAAACCAAAGTTAGTGGTTTATATTCCTGAAGGGCAACCATTACAGTATTTGTTCTGTGCTGTGTGGAAAGTGATGTCCTTAGGTCTATTAAGGTGTACGCACATATGAGCTTAAGGTTGTTAGTCATAGCATTGATTTGTTCCAAATGAGGGTACTTTTTGTATCCAGTTTGGCTTTTGTAATTTATCTCAAGGCCCGACAGATACCTTACAACTCATGTCTTACAGCTGCCTATGTGCTTCTCCCCCGAATTCTGCATCTTATTTAGCACCTTTGGTCTGGCAGGAAAATAAATTACCATAGGTAGCTAAAATAATATCTGTAAAAAGAGGGTTTAAATAAGCACTTACGGTTCTCTACTAAGCACAAACTTGAGTGCCTGAACTTCATGTCATCTAGTTTGGCTGCTTAGAAACTGTCTTCTACTAGACATTTCCTTTATTTGTAGTGTTGCTCTGGAGCTACTCATTTAAACCCGATGCAGTGGTGAGCAATGTGTGCATTTCTGGCTTTTCAGAACATGATAGAATTACATTTCCTTTATTGGCTGGCTATGTAACCAGTTCTGTCCCTTGAGTACAAGTGACACATGAAATTTCTTAGTCAAGCATTAAATAATCAGGTGAGATACTTCAACCCCTCTTTTGCCTTCTGTTATAACTAGTACTGCTCCAGAGGCATAAGCTCCATCAGCCTGGGTCCCCATGATGGATATAAAGTTTAAGTGAGAAATAAATCTTAAAAATCTTAAGTTAAACTTAAATGTTAATATGAATCACTTCCTGAGATTTCAGGGTTTTTTGTTCTCGTAGCATAACTTAGCCTCTTCTGACTTACTCCTAAGAAAGACCTTTTTTTTTTTTT
>NW_003852430.1:8189600-8193098 GCF_000181295.1 Otolemur garnettii | reverse complement strand
GCTCAGTAGGTAGGGCACTGGCCCTATATACTGACGGTGGTGGGTTCAAACCCAGCCCTGGCCAAACTGCAACAAAAAATAATAGCCAGGTGTTGTGGCAGGCACCTGTAGTCCCAGCTACTTGGAAGGCTGAGCCAAGAGAATTGCCTAAGCCCAGGAGTTGGAAGTTGCTGTGAGCTGTGACATAACCGCACTCTACAGCAAGGGCAATAAAGTGAGACTCTTGTCTCTACCAAAACAAACAAACAAAAGGCACATACTGTGTACGTGCATATAAACTGTGTTTCCTGTACACAGGAAAGGCTCAAACAGGTTTGAAACCCCGAGTACTACCATGTTTCAGCTAGTCACCTAACTGGGGGCTCAAATCCCTTATGCCTAAAATAAGGACAATACAGGATTACTGGAAGGGAATCAAATTATGCAAATTACCTGATAAAGTCAATAATAAATATTAGCCATCATAAAAGCTGTATTAACCTACTAGCTAGTCTGGCAATACATTATCGGACTTCCATTCATACTTTATGCATATAACTTTTAATTCACTTAAGGCCAATATACATTTTCCCTTGCTTTTTTCCAAGATTCTGGTTACCCCAGATGTAATGGAGAAACACTGAATGTCACTTTTAAACCAGCCTTTAATTTTTCAATTCAGGTTTAAGGAGACATATATACACACAAACATATTCAAGGAATCAAGAATGTAAAGTATAAACATGTACAGCAGACACTACTTCATGTATTTTTAAAAAACTAACTTTAAAAGAACTTCATAGTTTACATGTAAAAGAAAAATATCGTAACTTCTACTTCCCTTTGAAATATTCTCACTGAATTGCATCTCCAGAAACTCCAACAGAAAGCACTATGGCAAGGGGCGGGGTACTCATTGGTGACCAAAATCTAATAGCATTCTTATGAACTATGGGCCTCTCGTGGCCTCCGTTCTTTTGTCCTGGCTAAATTTCATGAAATGAAAATATATTAAGTGCTAAACTAGCACTAATTCCGCCATATTCTTAAATGCCTAGTGAACAGTATGGATTTGTCAGATGAGTACAGTGACATTCAAAAAAACAGAGTCCCCAGAGACTGAGATTCTGTAGCTAAGTTGGGGAACCATAATAACATTCTAGAGTGTTCTGGAAGTGGGTTGTGACTAGTTTTGGTTACGTCTGCACTGGCTGCTTCCAGGTGCGGAGCTGTGTTAGGTATGGGAAGACTACCCTAGGAAAAATAATCAATGAAGGCTGCAGTGCACTGTAAAATGACCAATGGCCCCTATTTCTAAGGTTTCCCTTCACTAAAAGATTGCATCTTCTTGTTAGGATCCAGTAAGCACATTCCTTGATGTCAGCAACATTACGGTTCCTCTAGACAAGCCCAGGCAACTGGTCAATATTTACATCATCCCATGGAGGGTATCCAAACCCAAGAAACCAAATTTTAGAACACCATCCGATAACTTCTTGCATTCAAAACCTCAGCTCCTATCTTTAAATATTTTTGATATAAAGAATCTTTTAGGATGCATTACAGGCATTCCTATAAGCTATATTTACAAGATACAAAATATTCGGATAAAAAGCAAATTTCATCATGTTGTACACTGTACAGGTAAGGTTTATAAAGTAAATTTACTTTTAGCACCATATTTACAACCCAACACTGCAAATTAATTTAACTTTTCAAACTCAAAAGAGATTTTTCATTGATCATAATGGCACCTCCTCTCTCAATAGATCAATAGATGTGAATGTCTTGTGGGCTGGTGGAGACAGTTTATTATTTAGTAATTGATTACACAAAATTACCTCCTTGTCAAGCAGGCTCTCCTTTTTAACTAGCCCCAATCAGAATGACTCAAGATTTGAAGAACTATGGGCCTCTAGTGGCCTCTGTTCTTTTGTCCTGGCTAAATTTCATGAAATGAAAATATATTAAGTGCTAAACTAGCACTAAGAGATGGAAGTACAGTCTTTGAAAAGACAGGTGGAGTATCACTTTTTCCTTGGAATTTTAATTAACATTTATAACTGCTATTACAAAAATGAGATGAGGACATATGTTCCTTTTAGAGTAGTATGAGCTATGCAAAAAGTATTTTAGATCACTCGAAGAAACGTTGACATTTTAAATCTTCACTAGTTCAAATTAATTCTGAAATTTATCAAGGTCTATAATTATTAATGTCCAAATGAGAAAACTAAAGCTCAGAAGTTGCCCCAAACCAATAACAACTAGTGTAAGCCAGGGTTGGTGGCTTGCTTTTGTCCTGGCTATCTGGGAGACTAAGTGGGAAGAATGCTTGAGGTCAGGAGTTTGAGGCCAGTCAACTATGATTGCACGCCAGCCTGGGCCAAAGAGCAAAGTCCTATCTCTTAAAAAAGAACGAACAAACTGGTAGAATACAGCTCTAAAAAAAAAAAGACAAGGTTTTCCTCGATCGTGGTTTTTTTCCTCAGTACAAAACAAATTGGTTCAAAATTACCTAGACTTTTAGAAACGAGGGAAGTTTATAATGGAAAATGCTTTTAGTATTAAACAGTTTTCATGGCTCTAACAAATTTTGTCCATGAGCTTACTAACTAAAATGCTGACTTCATTTAATACTTCATTGGTAAAGGATGAGGACACTATACAAGAAATGACATTAAGTGAAGTGCAATTCATTGTTTTCTATAAAATAAGTTAACTTTAAGCAAAACAATCTCAATGATGATAAATGCATTTCATTATTTATTTAGATGTTTAAGCTCTCGCACTAAGTTTTTACAAGCTGGTGAACACTGACAAATTATTTCTCCCACAGAACTATAACCACACACTCCCAGACAGTATAAATATATGGTTGAACTAACATTAATACACATCACCATTTTATCAATTACATAATAAAACAAATTATCAAGTATCCAAATATTAAGTTACACAGCTCAAAAGGCATATATAAAATATTTATTAGATGTCTGCTCAATTCATTAGCAGAAACCCACTTTTTTTTTTTGCAAGAGGTTGGGAAGAAAAGGAAAAAAAAATCACACTTTGAACAAAAATAAGTTGGTAAACAACTTCTGATAAGTATGGGGAAAAATTACAAGAATTTCAGAAATTTTATGATTAAGAATTGTTTTAGCTACAATTAACAAAGCATCTCTACCTTTTAAACAATATTTACTAAATTAAAGAGCGTATTTCTACATGTCCTGCACAAGACAAAGGCAACATTTTGCTAAAAATATTTAATAGCCCCTCCCATTCCTTTTTCAGGCCCTCCCTGTTAAGTTGCCTCTCAGAGTGCAAACATTAAATTAACTGTAAGGCTTTTTTTGTCTGAAGACAGTAAAGACATGTGCTTCTGTACAATGTAGATTTTCAAAATGGAGGTTTTTTCTAACAGCACAAAATGAGATTTATAGAAAGACATTAAATAGTCACTCTAAGACTTGGTAAAAATCCAAAAGAAAAAAATCAATGGTGGCGCAAACCTGA
>NW_003852430.1:8187731-8189070 GCF_000181295.1 Otolemur garnettii | reverse complement strand
TATGACCATTGGAGTCTTTGAAGCGCAGCCGCATCTTAGGACGATACTTCTCCAAATACAAAAGTTGCTTGCTGTTAAAAGCTCCCCGCCGCTTTCTGGGAGAAAAAAAAAAAAGAGAGAAAGCAATTAAAGCAAAATCCCTCTATACTTATTTACAGTAACATTTAGTATACACTTCTTATGGCAATTAAATATTTTGAATTATTAGTCTATGACTTGATACAGAAAAGAATATGGATAAGCATACATGTCCAAATAGAAAAACAAAAGTAAAAGTTAATTTCCTAAATCTTTTGAGTGGGGGTTACAAGTCAAAATTCATCTATCTATTTATATGAAGTTCAAGAAAAGACGAAACTAATTTATGGTGATAGAAGTCAGGAAGAAGAAGTTTTTGATGGCAGAGCTTAGGACTATAATGCCACAAAGGTTTTGTCTTGAAGCATTCAAAATATTCTATTCAAGATCTGTACATTTTTATTCTCTCTTACTTATACCTCAATAAAAATGCAAGCCAACAGGCAATACATTCAATTAAGAATTTAAAGCAAAAAAAAAAAAAAAAGAACGTAAAGCAAAATAACTCAAACATAGTTGAATCAGAATGTTAGTAATCATCTGCATGAAATGCAAAGCAGGGGTAAAATCTTACTTCTTGCTTTTAATACTATTTTAAAAGTATCATAAGAATGGAAAAGCAAGTAAGTATCCAATGTACTCAATACTAACATGAAGCCAGCAGATGATCTAATACACTGCCCATCTAAGAGAAAAACTCAGTTCAAGTTGGGGAGTAGAGAGGAGGCAGAATTGGTGTGCTCCCACTTAATAGGCACAGTGTTAAGGGTATATGGCACACCTCTTGTGTGTGGGACACAACTACAACAGGGATTCTACCTAACAATTGTCGGTACCCTCACCTTAATCTGAAATTAAATGAAAAGCAAATCCATTACTTACTGTCTTATGAATTGTACTGCATCTTCATATTTCATTCCACCTTCAATTAATGCGAGAGCAACAAGCACTGGAGCTCTGGTAAGGCAAGAGTTTTGGTTAAGTCATTTTTTTGAAATCAAACTCTGGCAAATTCATCCCCAATCCAGAATATCATCTACTATACTTGCTACTGAAGTAATACAAGCAATAAATATTGACTTAATTTTAAAAATTAGGATAATTCAAAGTGTCAGTATTTTCACATTAATGTAGAGTTTTACAAAGATCCAAATAAACAGTCTTACCTCCCAAGGCCTGCAACACAATGAACGGCAATACAACAACCAGGTTCTTCACGAAACTTGATTTTTACAAGATTTAACCAGTCATCAACAATCTG
>NW_003852430.1:8184431-8187493 GCF_000181295.1 Otolemur garnettii | reverse complement strand
CCTCCCAAGTTGCTGGGACCACAAGCACCCGCCACAATGCCTGGCCATTTTTTGGTTGCAGCCATCATTGTTGTTTGGCAGGCCCAGGCTGGATTCAAACCCACCACCTTGGGTGTATGTGGCTGGCGCCTTAGCCGCTTGAGCCACAGGTACCAAGCCAACATCCAAATGTTCCAAAAGCATTTTTAATATGTTTAATTGCATCTTATTAAATCCTACTGTCAATAAAAAAGTGACTACTTTTACAAACATGTTTCTTTACTTCAAACCACTGCTTATGTTTTATCTTTCTTTATTTGGAAATTAAAATACTGTATAATAACTTAAAAAACCAAGTTTTTTTTTTGCAGTTTTTGGCCAGGGCCGGCTTTGAACCTGCCACCTCCAGTATATGGGGCTGGTGCCCTAATCCTTGAGCCACAGGTGCTGCCCCCCTCAATCAAGCTTTTTGAGGTCTGCTGCTTAAACTTTTATAGTACAGTATTGTAAGCACATAGGAACTATTATACTTACGAGAACATGGATGCCTTCTTTCTCCACAAGAGTAGTGTCATAAGTTGCTTCACACACTCTTACTATTGTGGTAACTCCATACTTCTTAAGTTCCTAGATAAAATATAAATTAAAAAATTTAATGAAATCTTCACAATGACATCACTATTATTTAGTATTAGCTATTTTGATCATAGGCAGGTTTGCTGGTTAACAGAAAACCATGAAAAAAACTGATACAAACTATAGCTGGGCATTGTGGCAAGTGTCTGTAGTCCCAGCTATTTGGGAGGCTGAGGCAAGAGAATAGCTTTAGCCCTAGAGTTTGAGGTTGCTGTGAACTATGATGCCACAGCACTCTACCGAGGATGACAAAAATCAGACTCTGTCTAAAAAAAAAAAAAAATTGGTAGAAACTATGTATTTTTAAACATGGAAGCAAAATCTCTTCCCCTTTTCTGGGGATAGGGTCTTGCTCTGCTGCCCTGGCTAGAGTGTAGTGGCATCCTCAGAGCTCACAGCAACCTCAAACTCTTAGGCTCAAGCAATCCTCCTGCCTCAGCCTCCCTAGTAGCTGGGACTATAGGCATACACCACACCTGGCTAATTTTTCCATTCTTTCTAGAGATGAGTCTCACTATCATGCAAGCTAGGCTTAAACTCCTGGGCTGAAGTGATCTCCCATCTCAGACTCCTGTTATAGGAGTGAGCCACCACACTGTGTAGCAAATTTTGTCTTAAATGACAATACCAGAAGAGTGTAAAAGGAAAGGGGATATTAAATACTGTCTTGTATTTTATTTTCTAGAGACAAGGTCTCTCTCTGTCACCTGGGATAAAGTACAGTAGCATGCTGACAGCTCACTGTAACCACCAATTCCTGGGCTTTAGCAATCCTCCTGCCTCAACATCCCAAGCAGCTGGGACTAATGGTGTACGCCACCATGCCCCCATTTTCTTACTTTTTGAAGAGATGAGGTCTTGCTATGTTGCCTAGGCTGGTCTCAAAGTCCTGGCCTCAAATAATCCTTCCCCCTTTGACTCCCAAAGTGCTGAGATTACAGGCATGAAGCCACCATACCTGGCTCTATGTATTTTTAGTAAGTGGTGGCTCACACATATAATCCCAGAACTCTGGAAGGTCAAGACAGGATCTCCTGAGCTCAGGAGTTCAAGACCAGCCTAAGCAAGATGAGACCCCATCTCCACTAAAAATAGAAAAATTGGCAAAGCTTTTCGGTAGATGCCTGTAGTCTCAGCTATGGAGGCAGGAAGATCACTTGAACTGAGGAGTTTGAGGTTGCTGTGTGAGCTACGCTAACACCAAGGCACTCTAGCCACAGCAACAGAGCAAGACTCAGTCTCTAATAAAAAAAAAGGTATTTTCTCCCCCTTTAAAACTTGTGGCCCTTCACATACTGAAGTTGTTTACAGTCATGGTAATACTAGATAGGTTGGAATGAAACAGTAAGAGGGGTAAAAGCAATAAGGTCAAAAGTAAATATAATCAAAGGAATATATAACTAATTTGGTAAATAATCTCAATACAATTATACTAGCCAAACTTTACTCATTTGAAGTATGTAATATTAAGTCTTGAAAGTATATTCAGATTCTAAAATTTGAAAATGTAGTAAAAACCCCACATATTTAAAACTATAGGCTTCAAAATATATTATTAGTTTTAACTCTCCTGAGATTTAAATGATGTTTAGATGGTAAGGTAAAACAAAACTATTATCTGAGAGGCCTATTTGCTGTTTCTGGACACCTATAGATATTTATTAATAAAATATATACGTGTACAGATACATTCAGCATTCATTACATTCCTTACTTCTGGTAAGAGATGTGGTCAATAGTGAGATTGTTTTGGCTATGTAGTTACCACCAGGAAGAAGCAGAATTAGATGAAAATTAGTTCTAAGCATCAAATCAGCACCAAGACTTAAAGTAATTTTATGGTATTAGTCATTAGGCTAAGCATATGTATGAAAAAAATCCATAAACAGTAGCTGTCCCCCAAACATCCCTTATAAATGACAGCTACATTGTCCACATACTAATTTCAATTACGCAAACTCAGATGCATAAAATACTATGAACTCATAAATCCAAACAGGACACGTCTTTCTCAAAAATGTATAAAAAATTTACCCCTAAAGAAGACATATGTATAAGAGAACCCCCATAGTTCACCACCTTAAGTTGACCTGATTTTCACAGATGGACGTGCACTACATGTACAGATCAGCACCACAGGCCTAGTTCCTTATGGTGATTACCTCTGTATGTCCACCAGTTTGTTACGGTCCCTTGGGTATCAACTTACAGAAGAGTTTACTGTATTTTATTTCTGGTAATTATAACTGTAATATACCACCTCATATTTTCCAAAATAGTATTTATTTTGTTAGATATAAGCCCAATTATTTAACTGCAATCAACTTAATATATTAAAACTATCAAATCTTACCTCTATAAATTTGTTTAAGGTCGCATTGGTTGGATTGTGTGTAATAAGAAATCTCATGTTCTTGTATGTGACTTCTACAGGAGCTGGGCGGTTC
>NW_003852430.1:8162197-8184132 GCF_000181295.1 Otolemur garnettii | reverse complement strand
GGGGGCTTCTTGGTGGAGTAGTAATGAATTTCTACAGTTCACTTGTCTGCATAGAGGTCGTGCTGGGCCTGGCAGTAATCTCCACTGCCCTTCAGAAACTCCATAAATGTGTGACCAAGAACACCACAGAACTGCTGTTTAAAAGAAAAAGAAAGAGAGAGAGAGCAAAAAAAAAAAGTTATTTTCTAATTCAAAAGGAGCTACTTAAATGCACCAGTTATTTTTTCAAATTGGAGCCCAAGCCGCTTTTTCAACTTTTACTTGTACCACAAAATTTAAGGGCTGACTGCAGATTGAATCAATAAGCATACAATTAAACTGAAATCAATGATCTAGTATTACAAATCTTCCTCAAAACCACTGTTAGATTTGCTAAAACTCCTATATACGTATATTTTCTTCTATTAATTACTCTTCTTTTAATAGTTGTTAGCTTTACATTGTTATTAATTATATATACAGCTGTTGATTTTTCCAACAAAACATTTTACACATTAATACAAACTTCATGAATACTTTGAAGGCATTAGTCCTTGTGGTTTACCTTTTATACTGAAAGACACTGAAGTTCCTTTTCAATTTTTTTAACCTACATATTTAATACTATTTATTAAATGACTTGATAGGAGAGGAAGATGTTGGCTGTGTGGCATTTCTACAAAGAAAGCTAATTTATACTTTTCTGACAGAGTCTGGTGGAGTACAGTGGCATTATCACAGCTCAAATTCCTGAGCTCAAGTGATTCTTTTGCTTCTGCCCCCCAAGTTGCTGGGACTACCTGTATGTGCCACCATGCCCAGCTAATTTTTTCTTTTGTTAGAGACAGAGGGTGGTCTTGACTTCCTACCTTCAAGTGTTCTTCCTGCCTCAACCTCCTAGAGTGCTGGGATTACAGGTGTGAAACACCACACTCAAGTGATAACTAATGCTTCTTTATGTAATTATTTCTTAATGATTGCCTTCTAAGTTTTGGTTTCAAAAATTAAAATTAAGCCACCATCAACATTTTCCTTTTGTACTTTTTATCATCTCTTCCTTTTTAAATTAAAAAACAAGAGGGCTTTCACCATTCTATAATAAAATTCTTATAATAAAACTGCTTCTCAAAAATTCACCAACTCCTCTAAAGACAAGAGTACCTTTACCAATATATACTTTTTAAAGAGAAAGGCCAATTTTCAAAATGCATTCTTATAGGCAACTTCATTTTATCCCAAATAATGTATTAATTTGTCATTTCCATTTACCAGAAGAGGAAAATGAAGTCTCTTGAAATCAACTTGTTATATGAAGTTATCTAAGAATGCAAGCTTATAGTTTTAAATGGGAAAGAATTCCCACTTATAACTATAAAAAGAAAAGTCGTACTAATTCTTATTCTGTATTTCTAAACAAAAATTTCACTTTATCTAGTCAAAAACTGAAATCTATCCATAGAAGAGGAAAAGGGGATGATGTCAAGGAAGAGGTGGCATGATGTAAATCATCTTAGATTTCTTTCACAGGTCTTGAAAGCAAGACCACCAATAAATACAAATATATTTGTATTTTCCCTAAATTCTTCTTTAACAAGTCTTATGCCAACACCAACATTACATGAATACTCACAGCATCTTTTCAAAATATGTACACTAAAAGCAATAATGTTAATAATTATCCTACTTCCAAATAGTATATAAGGCACTTCGTATGTATTAGGGAGGACAAAAAAAGGGACAAAGAACATATTAACTTGTAATCCTCTAGACTTAAGATCCCTAGATAAAAGAGCCCATGTGGAGACTCCTGAGGGAGTTCTTCAGTTCTTTTCCACTTCCAGAAGCTCTGCCGCTTTTTACTTTTTCTGTATTCCTTTCTAACTTCTAATAAAAGCTATCTTACCACTGGAAAAAAAAAAAGAAAATATTATTAACAGATTAACAAGAACACTAAGTGACTGCTGCTACCTCAAGCATTTCATATATTCTCATGGGTAAATTAACAAACAAAGTAAATTTTGTACATCAAAAAGTTCCATTAGTTTCTATGCTTTAAGTTTAAGCATTTGAAAAAACTTATAATTAAATTTGAACTATCTGCTCCCATTTTCATCCTACAACTTTAAATGTAGTCCCACACTATAATTTCTAGAACTTATACGGTCTTCTATCAGGTCACAAAAAATATCAAGTCAAAAACTCAAGTCTATTTTTCTGGCAGAACAAATGGTTCAACACTAGGAATCATTTATTAAAAGGTCCCAAAAGGAAGACAGTTTTGATTATTTCAAGTTTGTTCAAATGAGCCCTCCTAGGTTACTTCATTTACTTGCTAACTGAGTTAAAACATTACTATTCCAGTGATTGGAGACTGCTGTAATATGTAAATAATTTCATTATACTTTCACCTCTTCTTAAATATAATAAAAAGCACATTTGGACACTTTTCTGATGATATTAATTTAATTTAAAAAACTTTAAATCTATACAAACGTCCTATCACAATATTCTGATTTCCAGGTTCTATTCTAGTTTCGAGGTGCTATTTTTTTTTCAATCGAAAGAACTGATTTGAGTCAGTATTTCACACCGCTACGTCCATATTTTATAGCTAAAATTCCTGTTGCCTACAGGTGAGGGTGACCATGAGTCCGGTAAGCACTTTCATCTGGAGGCAGAGAATAATGCAGTACAGAAATAATCATTTCCTGCACTTTTTCTTTTTTTTTAAACTGTGTGGCGCCACAGTTTGAAAAAACAGGCCAAGCGGGCCCTTCTAATTAAGTAGTGATGACTACTGGCATCTTTCTGTTAGGACCAAGGTACTCTCCCATTCCCGATTTCCTTCCCACTGAAAAAAAAAGTCCATAGTTTTTCCTGCGAGGCAGTTCAGAAAAATCAAGGGACTTTTCCTCCCACTCATCAGGTGCCTTACCCATCAGGGGGCACAGGGGAAAAGAACAATTTCCGTGCAGAAGCAAGTCAGTTTGTCAGATTACACAGAGTCCAGCCAACAAGTCTGTATTTTGGTTGCGTCAAATACCGCTGGAGAGTCTGTTCTGCAGCTAGGTCTTAGTAACGCACCTAATAAAGCATGCATACAATACTACTTACTATTGGGGATGATCTTTCTAGTTTTCAACTGATTAACTGCCACTAAACAAAATTCATACGAAAAGAGTTAACAGGAAGCATTGCCTCAGAATCTGGATCTTAAGCAGGTCCACGGTTCCAACTACAGTGTAAATAACAACTTAATACTCTTGGAATGGTGGAGTGTTCCACGGACGGAAGATTAAACCCCAGATCTGGCTCTGGTTGGCTACTGCGGCCACAAACCAAGGAGGCAACCGCACATTACACTCCGGATTTCAGGAACAGTTCTAAAACCGTCCCCAATTAAAAGGCGCCATCCAGTGCCCTTCCAAAACTGGCAGAGAAAACGCATGCGGGTGCCCAGCAGGGGACTCCTCCGTTTCAGTGTTACCAGTAGCCCTGACAGTTTCCAAGGTGCTTGACCCAGGCCATTTCTCTACGACTTGCCCAGGGAACGGACAAGCCTCAACTTGTTCCCAACATCCAGAGCCAGGGGTGGGGCGCTAAATCCGGAACTGCTCGAATTACCAGGTGGAGACTGACAGAGGAGGGCGGGGCGGGGCAGGGCGCCGGGGTTCTCACCTGGCAGAACCCGGCGCAGGCCCCGGCAGGGCTGCAGCTCGCCGAAGGCCCCCGATGGCCGCCGCCCGGTGTACGCGGCGGTGCGCGCCCCAGCCCGCCCGCGGCGCCCGCTCTCCGCGCCGCAATCACGGGTTCGCGCCGCGCCTTCAGTCAGGCGCGGGCGCCGAGGCCATTTTGTCTAAGGCGCTGGTCCCGGCCACGGAGCACAGGGGTGACTGCACCAGGCTGCTGTCCCGCGCCGGCCCCCGAGCTCCCAGAGCTTCGGGCCGAGACCGTTACCGGCCACGCCGGGCCGCCCCGCCTAGCCCACGCCCGCCCGGATCTGGTGGCGATCCCGTCGCCACCGCGCCCTCCCTGTATCCGGCTCCGCAGTGACACGCGCAGCCCTCGCCCCACCCCGGGCCACGTCTCCTGCTCCCAGCGCGGCTACTCTCCTTCCGCCGAACAAAGGGGCCCCGGGACGCCGCGGAGCCCGCCGAGCCCGGACGGGGCGCGCCAGACCCGAGGGCCAAGGGCGGAGGCGGCGGTCACAAAGCGGCTTTTGTGCCGCCCCGCCCGGCTTGCTGCGGCGGCCGAAGCCGCCCCCGCCGCGCCACACAGGCCAGTCGCACCGCCCTGGCTGTCCCGGGTTCCGGAGGGACATGGAAGCCGGTGCCTCCGGGGGGCAACCGCCACTCCGCAGGCCCCGGCGTCCGCCTCCCCCCAGCCGGTCGGCCATAGGGCTGTCACCCGCCCGACCCCACCCGGGACCCACCGGGACCACAGCCCGAGGTAACGGGGGGGCGGACGCCGGGCTACGAACAAAGGCGACGGCGGGGTTGGGAGGGCCGGTCGCGGATTCCTAGCCCGAAAGGCAGCGGCTACTCACAGGAATATGTTTACTCATTGAAGATTGTGGCCTAATCATACAGCCGGTCCCGAGGCGGCGGCGACACAGGCGGCGGCAGTGGCGGCGGCTGCAGGGCAGGAGGCGGCGGTGGTCGTCGCGGGGCGGCGGCGGCTGCGATGCAGGCTGCGGCGGGGGTACCAGACTCTACCATGCAGTGAGCCGCTCAGACGAGAGCGCGTAGCCTAGCCGGCCCGCAGCCGAACGAGCCAATACGCGCGCCGAGGCGCCCTTGCGTCACAAGCCCTTCTCTTTATAGCCCGCGCGACGTGCGAAACCCCGGCGGCCAATCGCAGCCCGGAACTCTGGGCCCAGAGCCGGCGAGCGGGGGCGGAGGCCCGCCTCCCGCACACGTCAGCCCGCGGCGGCCGCCGCCGGTGTGAACCGGTTAATGAATGGCTGAACGCCGGAGTGGGAGCGTCCCCCGGGCGGGGGAGGGAAGGGGCCGAGGGGAGACTTGGGGTTTCCGCGAGCCCCAGAGCGGGAAGAGGGGGGAGCGGGAGAATGATTGCGATCTGCGGACGGGAAGCTATCGCGCCGCAAAACCCGTTTCTCATAATAGAAAACACCCATGAGTGCACACATGTCACATGGGAAGGTTTAAAGTTTGCCTCAAACTTAATATGCAGCGCCTTTAGGGCTGGAACCGACCCTGCTTTCTACTGCCTTAAGCAATAACTGCAGTTATCTTTCTTTGCCAGAGGTTTACCTTGGCACCTGCGCCACTAGATCTCCGTCAGCCAATATTATTTATGTCGCATGACCGCTGTACCCGGTGATTCAACACCTTGAATGCCACGGCCTTAGGCTTGGACAAGATGAATTCTTGACGCTGGGGGGACTTTCATTTGGGGAGAAAGTTATCTTTACAAAACTTGCTCTGTGGAAGATGGGGAGAGAGTATCTTTTGATACTGATGAATGCTTTTTAAAGTGTTTTTTTTTTTTTGATCACGCCTCTATCCTACACACGCGGGCAACTGCAGTTGGCTCAATTGTGGCATTTCGAAATTACATGCATCCTTTGTACTGCTGCTCACTTGACGTGTTGTCACAGATAATAAAAGGTTAGACAGTGCTAAAAGGAAGCGTTTTTAAAAATTAAGAATCTTTGGTTTTGTCAAGCACTGAGGGAGTTCTTTGCGTCAAAGTCAAAGCTTTCCTTGTTTATTTTCAGTCCTGTTGTTCCACTGTCTTCATAATTTAGGCTCCCACAAAGTTAAAGCGTTATCACGATTCTGTGCTGTACAAGGGCAACTGTCATTTATAATCTGAGAACCCTTTCTCGGCTTTCTGGAAGGGGTAAACAGGACCTTTACCTGCTTTAAACAACTCAGTTTTCCCCTAACACTGAGGCCTTTTGTTTGTTGTTTTTACTGAGCTTTGATTGGAGAGGGCTTTTGGGATCAAATTTTATCCTCAATGTACTACAGCATTTTACAGTTTATTAGAACTTCTATTTAGAGACTTTGCCTGCATAGTTATTCAGCTTTCTTATAAACATGTACTCTGTGAGTAAAATAAGTACTTTTGAAAGCGAACTGAATTAGAATTATAAAGGAACAAAAGTCAACTGATCTTCATTTTAAAGAAGATTGCTTACCTTGGAAACTTTCAATCCACTTAAGTAAAGGAAAACTAGCAAATTTGAAATATATATTATGTCCCTTCAAAAAAAAATGATAAGAGAAATGAAATTAAAAAAAAAACTTAAACCTTGGGCTGCACCTGTGGCTCAAAAGGGTAGGGCACTGGCTCCATATGCCGAAGGTGGCGGGTTCAAACCCAGCCCCGGCCAAAAGAAAAAAAAAAAAACCTTAAACCCTAAGAAAGATAGGACGATTTATAAAAGTCTTGGTGTTGTAGGGATAAAGCTTAACAGGCCCAAGAACTCAAGATACAAAGGACAGATTTCATAATATAAAAATTAAAAACTTTTACGTGGCAAGAGTTTTGCCAAATGTTGGCTTCACACTTGGAAAAAATATTGGTGACATTGTGGGGAGACGTTAAGACAAAGTATCACAATAAATAAAAAGGTTGATCAACATATGTAATAGTGTAACTAAAGAGCACATATTCAGATGCCAGTTTTACTCCAAAAGTTGGTAGGCGCTGTGATAGTAATTCAAAGAATGTAACTTTTTTGTGTAATGACTTTTGAGAAACTGAATTTGGTGGGACAAGATAGAAACTTAGCAGGTGGTAAGCAGAGCCAAATCGGTGTTAGCCACTTTTCTTGTAGAACTTGTGATACAAGTTGTGAGCCTTGTGATCCACAGATCCTGTAATTACCGCAAGCAGTGCTGACATGAAGAATCCAGTCAGCAATGTTCACCAAGCTCTAAAAGCTGGGCTCAAATTCTCAAGTGGACTAATCAGCTCCTGGAGGGGGGTCTTAAGCCTCCCAGGGAGGCACGACCCCGTCCTACATTGAAGATGACATAGATCTGGCTGGTCCAAAGGCAGTGAGTTATCTCACTTGATCACAGTCAGTTACAGATTGAACTTTGTTCTACTCTTTCCCCCCTTCTCTCTCACTACTGCACTTGACAAGTCTTAAAAAAAAAGGAAAGAAAGAAAGAAAAGACAATGACGTAGATCAAGGACAAAAAGTTGGATAAGGCTTCTGCTGGTGAGAGGAGATTTAAGTGTGGTCTTGCTGACCAGCCCACTAAATTCTCTCAGGGTAGTCATGTTCCTGCTGCTTTGGTAGCTGCTATGTTTCTACGTGTCCTTGGCTCCCTGTTGTGCTAAGGATGTCTGCTCCACTCAGCTTAATCGTTTTAAGCTGCCAATTCTCAGAGAACAGTAGACCATATCAATATTGGGTCAGGAGACCCCTGTGATTTGATAACTCACTGACCTTGACCAACTTGCATTCAGAGCATTACCTGTGCTTGTTCATTTTTCTTTTTCTATTTTTTTTTTTTTTTGGAGACAGAGTTTCACTTTGTTGCCTTCTATAGAGTGCGATGGAGTCATAGCTCACAGTAACCTCAAACTCCTGGGCTCAAGCAATTCTCTTGTATCATCCTCTGAGTAGCTGGGACTATAGGTGCCCACCACAATGTGCAGCTACTTTTTAGAGACAGTGTCTTGCACTTTACTCAGGCTGGTCTGGAACCAGTGAGCTCAGGCAAGCTACCTGCCTCAGCCTCCCAGAGTGCTGGGATTACAGGGAGGCCCAAGTGGGTGAGCCAGCACATCCGGCCCTTCTTTTTATATTTCTTTTTTTTAGACAAAAAGTCTTCTTGGGTTGCTCAGACTGAACTGAAACTCCTGGAGTCAAGCAGTCGTAACTCAGCTTCCCTAGTAGCTGGGTGAACAGAGGTAGGGTACTGCTGCTGGCAGCTCTTCTATTTAGTTAAAGTTTAAAAGATAGATTTGTAAATAGTGGTCCGGACATCAAGAAGTAAGAGAACATCTCTAAAAGCCAATTCTTACTCTAAGCTCCAGAAGCCCAAGGATGGACGGTTTTCTGTCCTGCTAAACAAGAGGCTTAGATGATGGAAGTTACTTCTCTCAGTAAAACTTGTGTCCTTGACCTCATCATGGAAGGCTGGACTTCTCATTGGCATATTCAAAATATAAAGACAACGGTTGGAAGATAAATACGACCATGAGAACATTATAAAGAAATATTTATGGGAGACGCAACAAGTCGGCAAAACCTAACAGAAATGCTTACAAGTACACTAGTGAACACTGATGCCATTTATACCAGGTATACAGGAGGAGTGGAAGATTTCATCATTTTCAGTCTCCTCAGATTGTTGAGGCTATGAGGAAGTCTGATAAAAAGCATTTGATATGGGCCGGGCACAGTGGCTCATGCCTGTAATCCTAGCATTCAGGAAGGCCGAGATGGGTAGAATGCCTGAGCTCACAGGTTCAAGACCAGCCTGAGTAAAGTTCGAGACCCTGTCTCTAAAAAATGGCCAGGTGGTGTGGCAGGGGCCTGTAGTCCCAGCTGCTAGGGAGGCTGAGACGAGAATCGCTTAAGCCCAAGAATTTGAGGTTGCTGTGAGGTGTGACACCACGGTGCTCTACCAAGGGTGACAAAATGAGACACTGTCACCAAAGGAAAAAAGAAAAAGGAGATGGTGAACTTAATAAATGTTATCCATTTTCTGATTGCTCTGCCGACAAACCATTCCCCTATCCCCAAGCCTCCCCATTCCTTGAGACACAACAATATGGAAATTAGGCCAATTAGTAACTCTAAAATGGCCTGGAAGTGTTCATGTGAAGGGAAAAGTATTATGCCTCTCGTTTACAATCAAAGCAAGATATGATAAAGCTTTGTGAGGAAGGGACTTTGAAAACCAAAGTAAGTAAATAACAAAGAACTAGAATTAGAAGTGGAGCCTGGAGATGTGACTGAACTGCTGCAATTTCACGATCAGACTTGAAGGGGAAGAAGTTGCTTCTTTATGGGTGAACAAAGAGAGTGGTTTCTTGAGATGGAATCTACTCGGTGGTAACAAGGCTGTGAGTTTTGTTGAAATAACATGAAAGGGTCTAGGTAATCACATACCGTAGCTGATAAATCAGTGACCGTGTTTGAAAGGATTGAATCCAATTTTTAAAGAAGTTCTATTAATACTACAGGTAAAACACTGTCAAGCATCATCACAAACTATGGAGAAAACTATTGTGAAAGGAAGAGTCAACAGATGTAGCAAACTTCATTGTTGTCTTGTTATTAATGGAAGAAATCACCACACCCACCCCAACCTTCAGCAACCACCACCCTCATCAGTCAGCAGCCATCAACATTGAGGCAAGATTCTCCACCAGGAAAGATTACAATTTACCGAAGGCTTAGATTGTTAGCTTTTTTTTTTTTAAAGGGTCAGGGTCTTGGTCTGTTGCAAGCTCTGGGGTGCAGTGGCATCATCATCGCTCACTGGAATCTCAAACTCCTGGGCTGAAATGATCCTCCTGCTTCAGCCTCCAGAGTAGCTGGGACTACAGGTGCATGCCACTGTGTCTGGCTCATTTTTGTTTGTTTTTTATTATTTGGTAGAGATGGGGTCCAGCTATGTTGGGTCAGGCTGATGTTGAATTGCTGACCTCAAGGATTCTCCCACCTTGACTTTCTAAAGTGCTAGAATTATAGGTGGGAACCACTGCACCTGGCGTATTTTTAAATCAAGATATTTTAAGGTCCCCCTGTTTCCCCTGCTTACTTTCTGTGTCATGACCCAAAATCACAGAGTACCTTCCCACTCAGTGGTCCAGCCAGCTTCAGGTTTTTCCCAGCTGGCTTGAACCCACACTCAGGCACTGATAAAGATACCTAGGTTTACTAGAAAGAAACTGGCCCCAACCCTGACCCAATTTCTTAAACCTTTGTGTAAACTCCACATCCTGATCCTTTGGTGGCAGACATAGATAGGAAAAAATACCCGCTTTCTACTGCTGTCCGTCATGTGGCTCCATTGCAGCATTCCACGTCAGTTCCTCTAATAAGGCCTTAAACCGATCACCTTTACATTTAGCGTTTCTTTCTTTGGAATTTCAACCAGCTTTACCCACCTTCAGATGGTTTGGGGCACTATCTTGAAGGAATTTCCCTGTCTCTGCTTTTAGGGAGATATCAGCCATGGGTTCAGCAGGATGACAGACAAGTACATATTTTCTTTTTAGACATAATGCTATTGCACACTTAACAGACTCCAGTGTAGTGTAAATGTAACTTTTTTACGCACTGGAAAACAAAAATTGTGTGGCTCCCTTTGTAGTGATAATCACTTCCTTGTGATAGTCTGGAACTGAGCCTGCAGTATCTTTGAGGTAGGCCTGCAGTTAAATTTCTATGAAGATATGACTTGTGGAGTGCTTAGATATTATTCAAAACTAAACTATACTCTATATTAAAAAGCAATTTAATTTTCTTCCCTTAAAACATTGATGTAAAGACTCTTTTAAATGAGTTTGGTGCCTTAGAAAAACACAACAGCACAGCCGCATCATAATTTTTGTGGGAATTTTAGAGACAGAAATTTTCTTTTTTCTTTTTTTTTTTTTTTTTTTTTTTTTTTTTTGAGACAGAGTCTCATTTTGTCACCCTCTGTAGAGTACGGTGGCTTCTTAGCTCACAGCAACCTTAAACTCTTGGGTTCAAGCAATCCTCTTGCCTCAGCTTCCTAAGTAGCTGGGACTACAGGCTCCTGCCACAAGGCCCAGCTGTTTTTTGGAGACCAGGTCTCTCTCTGGCTGAGGCCGGTTTGAACCTGTGAGCTCAGGCAATCCACCCGCCTCAGCCTCCCAAGTGCTGGGATTACAAGCGTGAGCTGCTGCGCCCAGCCAGAGACAGAAATTTTCAATGAGAAAGTAAACTCATCACGAGAACTTTTTCAAGGAATCTAGGCTAAGAATGAAGTCCAAAGGCCAATTCCTGCCTGGGGCTATTGTGCTTTGTCTGTAGCCAGACTTATAGAAAGGGTCACCCACCCAGCAGGAGGGTCCTAAAGATGTAAAGATGTATAAATAATGCCTGCTGGATTCGAAATAAGCATCTTATTAAGCCATCAAATCAAATCAGTAGAGCCAATATTTTCTCTGTAAAATTAAGGCATTTTTTTTGAGCAACTTAAAAAAAATTGTTAAAAAACAGTTCTCTTTAATTAATCTCTTACTCCTGTTCCTTGTCCCTTTTCAAGTCCAATTTTGATCACTTTAAATATAAACATGAATGTAGCTTCATGTCAGATGAGAATTTACGTTCACATTTAGCAATTCTTCCCTACAATACACTGAGTGTTTACTTCTGTGGAGTTCAGCGTGCATGTTAAGATGTGAGGGAAAGGCCAGGCTCGGGGACTCACACCTATAATCCTAGCACTCTGGGAGACCAAGACAGGAGGATTGCTTGAGCTTAGGAGTTTCAGACCAGCCTGAGTCAGAATAACACCCTGTCTCTACTAAAAAGAGAAAAATTAGCTGGGTATTGTGGAGGATGCTTGTAGTCCCAGCTACTGGGAGGGTGAGGCAGGAGGATCTCTTGAGCTCAAGAGTTTGAGGTTGCTGTGAGCTATGACACCACAGCACTCTATCCAGGTTGACAGAGTAAGACTGTCTCAAAAAAAAACAAAAAACAAAAACCAACCAAACAAACACAAAAAAAGATGTGAAGGAGAGGTTGATGAGGAAGAAAACATTTCTGATTTGCATGCTGACAGGAACCATTTCTCTGGAACACTGAATAAGGGACTTTTTATGAATCCATAATAATTCATAGCATGTCATTACTATGCATGATTCACATACTGGTACCTGGAGGAACTCTTCTTATTTTTAGTAAACTTGGTAACATTTCTGTTGCTGTTCTGAAGCCTGAATAAAAATCATCTGGGAATTGGAAATCAGGAGGGCTAGTCTCCACGTGGTGGTTTAGAGCATGTTGAATTATGCCAGTCTGAAGTGAGGCAAAAATAGATCAGGAAAGGAGAATTTAATCTGGCTAGGGAAAGGGAATGGAGTATAAATAAATTTTAAAGGTTGGATATGCAGGCTATGGCAAAGCTGTCACTTGACAGGTTTAATTTACGGAGTTGGCATTTAGGCTGCAGATAATCCAGACAGACACTGACCTAAGCAGCATTACTGGGGCGAGCCTTACATAAGAAGAAATGTTCTTGAACAATTTCCTGCAAGCATAATAACATTTATTTAACAAATGCTGCAATAGTCACGGTTTTTCCTTACCCTAACACAATTGCTCTTTAACTCAGCAGCTTCACCAAACATTGCTATCCTAGTCTATTTCTGTGGCTCATTTCATCAGTAGATGACACTGAACAGAAGAGGAAATGAGTGAAGAAGCTTTTGGAAATTTCTTTCTTTTTTTTTTAGAGACAGAGTCTCACCTTATGGCCCTCAGTAGAGTGCCGTGGTGTCACAGCAACCTCCAACACCTGGGTTTAGGTGATCTCTTGCCTCAGCCTCCTGAGTAGCTGGGATTACAGGTGCCCGCCACAATGCCTGGCTATTTTTTTGTTGCAGTTTGGCCGGCCTGGGTTTGAACCTGCTACCCTCAACATAGGGGGACGGAGCCCCGCCCACTGAGCCGCAGGTGCTGCCCCCAAATTTCTTTTAAAGACATTTGTCCTATCATGTATTTCTTGAATTCTCAGATGTATTAATGAGCATAATAGATACTCAACAAATATTTGCTCAGATATTACCACGTTGCTTTCCCACCTTAAAATGTTTACGGGACATCCCATGCCAAGATTTTCTACTTTTTTTTTTTTTTTTCAGAATTCTCTTAGTCTCTTTATCTATGATGTTCATTGGGGTTTTGTCTTAGGGGATCTTGGCCTTACTTCCTATTCTCCTGGGCACTTTCACTTACTCCCTTAGCTTTGACTATTAAGCTTCCCTCCCTCTCTAAAGGGTATTTCTTAAACGCCTAGCATATGCCAAGCACTCTGTACCTTAGGTGAATAACATAAACATGATTTCTGTCACAATGGAACTTAAATACAGGTGAAGATAGAAAAAAATAACATGCAAATAGGCAGAGAATATAGTTGTACTATGTGGTGTGAAGGAGGTGAGCAGAATAGGTGGGTGACTTTAGTTAGGGAAGTCAGGGATGCTGACTCCCAGGAAACATCGTTCTAAACGATGAGAATGAAGCACAGAAATATATTCTTAGTGAAGGAAATGGCAATACGGATATTTCAGGTGGGAAGAGCTCGGTGGCCCTCAAGGAACGGGAAGACCTGAGGGACAAAAGAAGAGGGAAGGAAAGCAGGACAGCCAGGAGATTCGGCAGGGACTAGATCCTGGGGCCTTGTAGGCCTTGGGAAGAATTGGGATTTATTTTAAGGACCATGAATCACAGCTGCATAACAGGAGATGTGGTTTAAGAAAATCATTTTTCCTATGCTGTGCAGAATGGATCAGAGGGGGACCCCAAAGTAGAATTAGTATAATGGAGTGAAGGACTTGAGACTTGCCCAATGGGAGACGATGTTGGCATTGACCATAATGAAAGCAGTGAAAGTGGATAGATGAGAAACACGGAAAGACAACGGAGAAGACTGGTGTCAAGAAATGCCCCACAGCCTCCAAAAATTGTTGCCAAAATCCAAACAGAGATATAAGACCATTGTTCTGAGCCTATTTTATGCAGTGGTGCTGAATTGTATAGGCACATCAACAAAAGTTCCATAGTTGCGTTTGCATTATCAGGATAGTTGTAAGGAATAAACCAGAAGCTTAAAATAAATGAAGATCCTCAAAGTATGCTTGGAGAAAAACTCTATTTTGAAGGCTTTAGCAATATAGGGGTGGCAACTCCTAAAAGTTGTACATTTATATTTTTGGAGAACAACCGAACTCTTCCATAATGACTATAATGGTAGGAATAGCTAAAAGTAATTGTACTTTTATTGTTTTCCAAGTATGTGCTAAACACATAATTACATTTTTTTTTGTTGAGCTTGTGAGAATGCTCAGACTCTGTAATAGACATTAGTTAAAAAAATCAATTCATAGCAGATGATATCACTTGAGATAGCTACATACAAAACATTTACTCAATGTTTCATTGGGTGAACTTGGGTGTAATGTAGGGGAACTCACACTGGAATGTGATCGTAAGCTGAAACGGAATTCACGTTTCATTGAATAATGAAAATAAATAAATAGACTTGGTGCCTGCAGCATAGTGGTTACGGCACCGGCCACATACACCCAGGCTGATGGGTTTGACACTTCAACCCAGACCAGATATACAACAATGACACTTGCAACAACAACAACAACAAAAATAGCCGGGCATTGTGGTGGGTGCCGATAGTCTCAGCTACTTAGGAGGCTGAGGCAACAGAATTGCTTAAGCCCCAGAGTTTGAGGTTGCCTTGAACTGAGACGTCACTGCACTCTCAGGGCAACATAGTGAGACTCTGCCTCAAAAAAATTAGAAAGAAATAAACCAAAATATTAATAGTGTAATAACTGACATTCAAATGCTTTGAGGGTATCCTTGGGTGATATGATGATAAACCATTTTTTCTTTCTGAATTTCTAGCCTTTCTATTTCTTTCCTAAATATCCTTCTCATAATTGGAGATATAAAATAACTTCAAATAAATGCTCATGGGGATAGAAGAATAGCAAATATTCTTTTTTTTTTCCAAAGAGAGTCTCACTTTATCCCCCTCAGTAGAGTGCTGTGCTGTCACAGTCCACAGCAACCTCCAACTCCTGGGCTTAGGCGATTCTTTTGCCTCAGCTTCCCAAGTAGCTGGGACTACAGACGCCTGCCACAACGCCTGGCTATTTTATTTTTTTTATTGCAGTTTAGCCGGGGCCAGGTTTGAATCCGCCACCCTCAGTATATGGGGCTGGTGCCCTACCCACTCAGCCACAGGTGCCGCTGCAAATATTCATTTTTTTTTTTTTTTAAGACGGAGACTCAAGCTATCCCCCTGGGTAGAGTGCCATGGCATCACAGCTCACAGCAACCTCCAACTCCTGGGCTCAAGCAAGTCTCCTGCCTCAGCCTCCCAAGTAGCTGGGATTCCAGCACCTGCCACAACGCCCGGCCATTTTTTGGTTGCAGTCATCATTGTTGTTTGGCAGGCCCGGGCTGGAGATTCGAACCTGCCACCTTAGGTGTATGTGGCTGGTGCCTTAGTAAATATTCTTAATATTTGCAGAATTTCAGGGAATACTTTTAGAAAATGAGCATCATAAGTGGTATACACATGGAATAAATTTGACATTAAAATGTATACTGACTATTTAGAAGTAGAAGAGGTATTTTCATGACATCTGGAAATTAGAAGTTAGCATTTGTCCAGGAGGCTGCTCCGATAGGTCAGTAGCCTTACTGTGAGCTCTGCAGCAGAGACAGAGGCATGAGGTTCTCCTAACCTGCCTGCAGCTGTCCAAAACTTTACAACCATTCTTCTTCTGATTCCATGTTTCTGGAGAATTAACCTGATTGTAGTTTGCTTTTAATGTGGATTTATTTGCCGTCAAATGTGAGAATGAAACACTACCATAATGAAAGTACTTGTATGCCATGTCTGTGGCTAGAAACAAGAGATTGCAGCTAAATATTTGGAAACATTAAAACCCCAGGTGACTTGGGTGTAATGTAGGGGAAGCCACACTGGGATGTGACTGTAAGCTGAGACAGAATCAATTTTATTGTGTCTGTCCCGAGGAAGGACTGTGTGAACAGAAGGAGGATGACGATGGTACATAGAAGAGCAGAGTCTAAAGCAGCGAAGGATGTCAGTGTTCATCAAACACTGTCTAGAGAAGAGCCACTGGAATCTCTGGTCAGCATGCTGGCTGTTGTAGAAACGCATAGTATGCCTTATTATAGGTGATATTAATAACATCAACTGACATTTATTGAGTGCTTACTGTATACGGGTACTGTACTAAAGCCCTGTATTAATCCTTTTATAAATCCCTCCAGATTGATATTATCCCCATTATAAAAACAAGGACACAGAGCTTCTGAAAGCTTAAGGTCATCCAAGGATTACATGATGCACCTGAGATTCAAATCTCAGCAGGCGAACTGCATGAATTCCTGCCTCCACCACTCTGTGAGGCTGCTCCCTTGGCCTTGAAATATCCCTTAAGGTTATTTACTTTCTTTTGCTCTGGTTCTTTGCTCAACCAGCATGCTTTTAATTATTAATTTGGCTTCTGACGTATTCCAACTCTGGGAAGGAATTATTCCATTACAAACGCACTGGCATTTGGGCTTATACGTCATCCTTCTATGAGTTTAGCAAAAGTGAATCATGAAATATGATTATGCAACTTTACTGAAAATGTGTCTTCCCCTTTAATTCTTACGACTATTTCAAGAGGAGTTGTCCCCTATGCCAATGTTATTAAAAGGATACTCTGTGGAGTGCCTCCTATCTACAAACTATTCCTGCGCAGAGAGGAGATAAGGATAGACATTGAGAGCTAGCATTTAAAAACGTTTACAGCGATTTGCTCGAGTGACGTGATGTCTCTTGAACTTATCTTAAAAATTTAGGCTGGTATTTTAAAGTATTTTTTCGCTTTAGTGTTTAAGCAATTCATTTTTACTGGGGAGCGCTGCTGTAAATTATGAAAACTATGAAGATTAGAAAACTATGAAGTATCTTCCTTAGTCTTTTACAAATGAGTCCACTCCATGGTTTTACAGTGTGATCTGTTTATAGTCTGTCCATCCCGAGTTGCTATTGTCAGAAAAAAATATTCATTCCAGCTTCCTTTGATAAGCTTTAAATAACAAGTCTTATCAAGGTTCTACCAATACATGAACATTTTGAGAGAGAGTTTCAAGCTGTCACCCTGGGTAGAGTGCTGTGGCATCACAGCTCACACCAACCTCCAACTCTTGGGCTTATGAGATTCTCTTGCCTCAGCCTCCCAAGTAGCTGGGACTACAGGCGCCTGCCACAAGCCCAGCTATTTTTTGTTGTAGTTGTCATTGTTTGGCAGGCCCAGGCTGGATTCGAACCTGCCAGCTCCGGCGTATGTGGCTGGCACCCTGGCCACTGAGCTACAGGCGCCGAGCCACATGAACATGTCTTTGTGGATGTTTTGGTGTGTACGGGGGGGACAATTGAGAGTTACACTAGCACACCTCCACAGAGTTGAAAAGGAGATCAAAAAGGTGATTCAGTACTCAGGATGACAGTCAGACAGGCAAGTATCCCTGTAGACCAAGTGGCTTCAGAGTCCTTTTTTGAGAATACATTTTTTCTTCTTCTTTTTTTTTTTCTCCACAATGGGTAGAACAGTGAAGGAAATACATTTTTTTCTTAATCCAAGTTACTTTTTCCTTTTGATTAGGCCCTTTTTCCTTAATTTGGTGTTCACTGTATAAGGTACATTCATTGTTCTTATAAGTAATTATGAAAATGGAACTCAGTAAAATAGCTTCATCTCAAAACAACTCCATTTAAGTCCCTGCTGTTTACAAGTATCATTCTGACCCCTGTAATTAATGTATAATGGCTTTGATAATTTTTATTACAAAGGAATATTTATAATTACAAGAATGTTTTTTCTTCCTTGTCATAGTATGTATAAACATGAACTTATTATTCTTGTCAGTCCCTTAGTAATGAACATGGTGAGCGTCAGTGACTCATCTGTCCAGCGTTCTTCCCCCTGAGAAAGAGAGCAGAGTGGGCAAGAGTCCGTCTCCTACGCCGTCCCAGAGTCCAGCCATCCTTGCTGCCTTGGGTGTGTCCTGGATGAAGCTACTCATCCTTCCACATGTCAGTATTTTCAGGCATTATGATGCACACTTTATGAGAATTACCTAACTTCCCTGATCCTCGGGGTTATGAGATGGGGAAACACATTCCTTATCTTTATTTCTTCCTTGAAACTCCTATTTTACGTACCTTTCTCGGGACTCTTGACTTGACTTGTCTCCCTCTTCTGTCCCGCCCCACAGGTGTTGGTATTTTAAAGAATATTTCCTATTCTTTCTCTTCCATTCTCTTACTTTTTTTTTTTTTTTTGCAGTTTTTGGCTGGGGCGTTTGAACCCGCCACATCCAGCCTATTGGGCTGGTGCCCTACTCCTTTGAGCCACAGGCGCCGCCCCCATTAGATGACTTCTTCAGTCTCAACTTCCAAACACTCAGTGATGACTCTAAAATGTGCTTCCTGTTAAGACTTCTCTCCTGAGCTATGTATTTCCAGGGTTGAACTCCAGGCACCTCATACTTCACGTGGCCAAGGCTCGGCCAATGTTGTCCTCTCTTCTCCCATGAGACCAGTTCGTGTTACTGTTGTTCCAACATCAGTGACTCAAACCTTTGCCCCTCAGGTGCTCAAGCAGAACCTTGGCCCTCACACGGGCTCTTCCCTTTTCTGACTGTCTACTACATTGTACTGTGTCTACCTACTGAAATTATCCCCTCTTTCTAATTTTTATTATCAGAGCCTCTGTCCCTCCCTCCCTCCTTCCTTCCACAATATTTACTGAGTTTTCCTGCAGTAGCTTGATTCAATGACTTCTAGTTTTGTCCCATCTAATCCACCCTGCATTGGAAAAGTTCAGTGTCATTTTTAAAATATGCTCATTTGATCTTCCCATTCTCCTACTCAAAATCTTCCAATGGCCCTCCACTAGCTTTTAGATAAAATCCAAACTCTAGCAGTATATTTAAGACCCTCCAAGATCGTGCTGTTAACCTTACAATCCTACCTCCTACCCTATGCTGCTACCCTTTCTTGACTTTTGAAACCAATTGTGAGTTCCAAAATATCTGCCATGTTTTCTCAAACCTCCATGGTTTTGTATACACACTCCCTTTTACTTGGAAAAGTTCTCTTTTTGCCTCCCCTGAAACCCTAATGTTAATTTTTAATGATGTCTTCCTGACTTCTCTGACAACATTGGTGTACTTCCCTGTACTTCCATGGTACCTTGAACGTACCTCTATTGCAACATTCATCTTATTATGATAATCATTTTCTTAACCTCATCTATCTCCCTTACACCCCACCAAGATTTCCAGGGAAGAGGTCATGTTTTAATTTCCCTGTACTTGTGTATGCTCAGGTGTATGTGGCTCAAGCAGCTAAGGCACCAGCCACATACACCTGAGCTGGTGGGTTCAAATCTAGCCTGGGCCCGCCAAACAACAATGACGGCTGCAACCAAAAAATAGCCGGGCGTTGTGGCTAGTAGCTGTGGTCCCAGCTACTTGGGAGGCGGAGGCAGGAGACTCGCTTGAGCCCAGGAGTTGGAGGTTGCTGTGAGCTGTGATGCCATAGCACTCTACCCAGGGTGACAAGCTTGAGGCTCTGTCTCAAAAAAAAAAATTTTTTTTCCCTGTACTTAACATAGGGCTTGGCACACAATAGATATTTAATAAGCAACTAGTATATTTTGTGCTATTGTTATTTTCTGCTTGATTTGAGGATGTTTGGATGGCTGTGCTGGTAGAAAACAGAAACCCTAAGAAATAGGATCTGGCAGCAGACAATGAGATTAGAGCGTGAAATCAAGAAAGTGATGATGATAACAGGTGGGTTTATCTTGAATAGTATCACCTAAGTGCTACAGATTGTTTACTAATTTTCATTGATTATATTTAAGCATTTCTTCTAAAAGCCAATTAATAACTTACTTTTGCATTAATGTTTAGAATAATCTTACTTTTTGTCCTTTATAAGGAATAATAAGAACTGACAAGTAGTATCAGTGACTTGAGAATGAATTATTGACGGAGTACAGATTCACCCAAAGTGATAGTGACATGCTGATCTCTTTGGCAGAGCCTTTGCACAGAGAATTCTACACTTCCTGTGTCATCCTCCTCCCATGGTGTACACAGAAACCGTGCCCCGAGACGGTGCGTAATAAAGCACAACGAAGCAAGTATGTTATAGCGTCTTTATGTTATTACACTGAATTAGGGTAATTAGACTTTAAGTCCACAATGTGAACTTGAGAATGGAGTGATTTTTTAGTCATTTAAGGAAAATATTTTCTTTGCCTTTATTTGTTAGTTGAGAATAGGATTGCATATGCTCTGTAGACTAGTGGGTAATCTCTATATACAAGGACGGTGTGGATCCATCATCGATAAAGAGCTTATTTAAAAACAGACTTTACAATACAGATGGCCCCCTGATTTACAACTTGACTTTTACAGTTTTACCACTTTTTGTAATGTATTTATCAGGCTATTAGATATGTTTTCAAATTATTGAAACATTTAGTTATTGGGACATAACCCCATTGTAAGTAGAAACATCTATATGAATAATGGTTTCCCTTAAATTATATACTTTTTGAGAGGGGAAACCCTGGTAGGTGACTACAGGGCTTAGTTGAGGATGGCAAATATTCTGTGGTAGTCTCACCCTATTTAGAGGCTTAGACAACAGACATGTACACAGTTTGTGTTACTATGAAAACCATTAAAACTATCTCTTCAAATTTATGACTAAGACTTCAAAGGCACAGGCAACACAAACAAAAATAAGCAAATGGGACTTAAATGAAAAAGCTTCTGCACAGTAAAGGAAATAAGCCACAGAGCGAACAGAAAACCTGCAGAATAGCAGGAAAGATTTGCAAACTATGCATCTTTCAGGGAACTAATATCCAGAATTTACAAGGAACTCAAAATACTGCAACAAAACCCCCAAATAACCCCGTTAAAAAATGTGCTAAGGAGCAGACTAGACAGAAGACAAATGAATAGTCAAGGAGCACATGAAAAAATATTGAACATCACTAATTATCAGAGAAATGCAAACTAAGACCACAATGGGATTCATCTTATGCCAGTCAGAAGGGCTATATTATTAAAAAGACAAAAGCATACCAGGTGTTAGCAAGGATGCAAAGAAAAGTCAACTTGGGTACAATGTTGGTGGGAATGTATATTAGTGCAACCTCTATGGAAAACAGTATGGGGAGTTCTTAGAGAACTAAAAATAGAACGATCATACAATCCAGCAATCCCCCCTACTGGGTATCTAACCAATGGAAAAGACACCAACATATAAAAAAGGTTTATGCCCTCATATGTTTATCACAGCACAATTTACGACAGCAAAGCTATGGAATCAACTTAAATGCCCATTAATGGAGGATTAGAAGAAGAAAATGTGACATACACACACAGACACACACACACATACAGAGACACACACCCCAGAATACTATTTAGCCATGAAAAAGAAGGAAATTATTTATTTAGAGACAGTCTTGCTTTGTTGCCCTCGGTAGAGTGACATGGTGTCACGGCTCACAGCAACCTTCCAGCTCTTGGCCTTAGGCCATTCTCTTGCCTCTGCCTCCTGAGTAGCTGGGACTATAGGTGCCTGCCACAGTGTCTGGCTATTTTTTGTTGCAGTTTGACCAGGGCCAGGTTCAAACCCATCACCCTTGGTATATGGGGCCAGCGCCCTACTCACTGAGCTACAGCCGCCGCCCAATTTTTTTTTTTTTTTCAGACAGAATTTCACTTTGTCACCCTCAGTAGAGTGCTGGGGGCATCATATCTCACAGCAACCTCAAACTCCTGGGCCCAAGTGATTGTCTTACTTCAGCCTCCTATGAAGCTGGGACTACAGGTGCCCACCACAACACTCAGCTATTTTTAGAGATCTCTTACTCAGGCTGGTATGGAACTCCTGAGCTCGTGATCCACCTGCCAGAGTGCTAGCATTACAGGTGTGTGAGATGGCGCTGGCCTTGAAATTATTTCTTTGGCAGAAACGTGGATAGAAGTGGAGGTCATCATCTTCAGCGAGACAACTCAGATACAGAATCACAAACACTGCATGTTCTCACAAGTTGGAGCTGAATAGTGAAGACACATGAAAACAGAATGTGGAATGATGGACAGTGGAGACTGCGGGGGGGGG
>NW_003852430.1:8156550-8162177 GCF_000181295.1 Otolemur garnettii | reverse complement strand
GGTCGGGGAGGAGGGAGGCTGCTCGGTGCGTACAATGTGCACTGCTTCAGCGAAGTGAGTGCACCATTGACCTCACCAGCACGCAATATGTATCAGGGAAGTAAAATTGCACTGACAACTCCATGATTATCTACAAATAAAAAAATAACGGGGAAAAGGCTTTTCAAGTTTCTGAGTGCTTTTACATTCAAGAATCCCCAGATTTTACATAAATCTTTTCTTTTTAAGGGGCTTTTATCTTGCATAGCCCCTAACTACACAGCCCAGCCTTTGCCTGCCATGGTCATTGTAGAAGGAAATTGCAAAGTGTTTAATATCAACGTGCCTTTTTGGAGGAGCTGAGATTCAAATGGTGTTAGAATGATTAAAGGTGACACATGCAGTAAGGGGTTGGGGAATGATGTTATTACAAACATACGATGAAAGAATTTAAGAGCCAAGTAAAGGCAGAACTGGAAAGGCCTGGAAGACCATCCAGTTATACCTCAGGAAACAACTCTGAAAGGAGAAGTGACTCAGCCTGTCCAAGTGCTCACAGAAAGTGGCACTCATGTCAGAGCCAAGGGGAAGTCCTCATAACAGGAATGTACCTAGAATTTCCATGCAATTTAACTCCCCAGATGATTTCCTTTATATTACCCGACCGCTTCTGTTAGCAACTTTGACACAGCATTGGGAGAATTGGCTATGTTTAAGGAGAGATTATAACAAACCTAGTAAATCAGCCAGTCAAATTTGGAAAACTCTCCCAGGCTCATTGTTCTTTTCATAAAATTGGAATCAATTGACCCATTAAGTAAATACCCAAATCATCTCTGAGGCTGTGGCTTTCAAACCCTTTAGAGAGATGATTCTGATTCACGAGGTAGGGTCTATGAATCCTTCAAGCTCCCAGGTGCTGTTGCTGTCAAGTGGCTCATTGCTGCTAGACAGAGTTGTAAAAGCATGTCATCCGTAATGCACAGTGGGTATATCACTCAGGGAGATAAAATCCTCCCTTTCTGAGACAGAGCCTCAAACTGTCACCCTGGGTAGGATGCTGTGGCATCACAGCTCACAGCAACCTCCAACTCCTGGGCTCAAGTGATTCTCCTGCCTCTGCCTCCCTAGTTGCTGGGATTACAAGTGCCTGTTATAACACCCAGCTATTGTTTGGTTGCATCTGTTATTGTTGTTTGGCAGGCTGGGCTGGATTCGAACCCGCCAGCTCAGGTGTATGTGACTGGTGCCTTAGCCGCTGGAGCCACAGGCGCCAAGCCCATCCTCTGTTTCTTGTGTAGTGGGCATGCAAACTTTTTTGTGGGTCCAAGAACTATGATTGTGGCAGCAGCATTAGTAATACTTCTGGTAACTCAGACTCCATGCCACTTATACAGGTGGATAACTGGAGACTCAGGAGAAAGGGGGATACTCTTTGCCCATCAGTAATTTTGAGGAGTTTACTTCCTATAGGTCTAGATCTACTCTAATGAATATGACGGGAACACTGAACTTTTAAATATTCCTATTTCCAGGGAACTCTCTTTTGCTTTCATAATCCGTGTCAGTCCTGTAACGGCAGAGATGTTTGCCGGTGGGAGTCGTGTGCCTCCTAAAAGAGAGGCCTCCAAGGAGCTCCCAGAAGAAGATGTGTTCTTTGCTGAGCCAACTGGATCTCCTTGAGGACAGGGGCAATTAGTTCTATTCTATTACTAGAAAGGAATAGCAATTGTTCTGGGAGTGGAAAGATTAAAAAGAAATGGAGGTATGAGTATTTCAGGAGTCTATGGAATAATTGCTGCTTTGCTTGCTTGCCTTCTGGAGTCAATCACGTGTTAACACAAACCATACCGTATGCTTCAGACCTGCCGGCACTGCTGCTGAAAACATTCTTCTCCTTATTTGGTTCTGACAACATTTCTGTGAACATGTACTATGTACCCAATCTAGCTAGTACTCTGTACTACCAGCCTAACATGTGGATCTACAACATGAATAAGACTCTGTCCCCAAATGGACTCACTTGTAAATGGTGATCATACAGTTTGATACAATGGAGAGCAGATGGTTTTTGCTGAGTCCTCTTGGCTCCCTGAGGAAGGATGCCTAATTCTGCCTGGGAGGCTGGAATGTGGGAGTGGAAGTAATATCAGAATAGTTTTCTAACTAGAGTCTAGAAGAAAGAGTTTTAGAATTTCTGGTTAAGTTTCGGACAAGATATTTTCAGCATTATGATAATTATATGAAAAGAGCACTAACACTATGCTTTTCATATGCTCTGAGATTTTCAAGAAAGAATAAGCTTAGCAAGAATAGAGAAAACTACTTGCAGTGGAATGTATTTAAAAAAAACGACTGCAAGACTGAGTTGTAACTAAATACAGTTTTGGTGAGAGAGATTGCAGAGGAGACGACCATCTGTTAATTTGGGCTTTCAGTCTTCTGAGTTTTCAACAATTTAAAGCCCTGAATTACTCTCCCCTCCAATAGTCTATGTCTGTGGAAATTTCTAGATTGGTAACCGGGAATTTCCAGGCATGCTTCTGATCTTCTGAAAATAAGGGCAACATCACCAACTTTTATGTTCTTCTACATATTCTTCTGTCTGATTTTCAGTTTTAAACAACTATAGCCATTACCTTTTAAATAACCGGAGTGAAAAAAATTAATTCTACCTGAGAACAATTATAATCCCAGGATGGATGATAGTCTAGCTTATGTTCATATTACAATTGTCCCTTCTTTCCCCCTCTTCTACAATTTCCCAGTGAGTTTTAAATTATGATTTACCTTTTCTGCTACTACATATAGAGATATTGAATTCCAGTCCCAGCTCCGTCCCCCCTCCACACTCCCCCAGACCTAATCAGTGATAATGCAATCAATATTTCACCAGTAAAAAACACACATTCTCATCAGTTTGAACAGTAAGGTCTATAATACAGAGGGTGCCAAAAAAATGTAGACACATTTTAAGAAAACTATTAAATTTGTAATACTCAAGTCGCATTTGATGTCTGCAATTACAAGAGGTACTTGCCATGACTTGTATTCATCTTGTTACTGGTATATATTGAATATTATAATTTTTATGCAGTTTTTTCCTTTCTTAAAGTGTGTATACATATTTTGGGGCACATTCTGTATGGCTAATGTCCAGGGAAGGGTGACAAATTTAGTGACACTAAGGCACTAAAATAGCTATATTGCATGATGGGATTTCCAACCAGCTTTCATTGACCTGGCTTGGCCAAGAACTCTATTTTTAGGCTACCCATGTAATTGGTTATTTATAAGGAGGTTATAATTGGTTATTTATAAGGAGGAGGCACATTGACCTTGGGCTTTCACTGTTGAACACAGACCCCACCAACACCAAAACCATGTGTGGAAATCAGTCAATTACTGCCGTTGATTCTACTCAAACCTGAGTCACCAAGAGTGTCATTACTTTGTGATCCTGTAGCACGTGTTTTGGGAACAAAATTTTAGCCTTGTGTGAAGGTAGAGCTTTGATATCAGATCGCATTAACTAAGTCACATCACACAATTATTAGAGACATATTGGATGATGCAAAATACGTCGTTTGAAGCAGAATAGTATACTTTGAGGAAAAAAAGGGCTTGCATTTAATCAATATCCACAAATGTACTTTCTCACTCTGCAACTTTGACCAATACAATTTTGGTGTCTTTGTATGAAGAATCTCCTGCAGCTATTATATCACAGTTTCCCAAGAATATACATTAGAAAGAAGCTACGACCATAAAATAACATTAAGGATAATGAACTTTATATGACATTTTTTTTTGTTGTTTGCTTTTTTTTGAGACAGAGCCTCAAGCTGTCGCCCTGGGTAGAGTGCTGTGGCGTCACTGCTCACAGCAACCTCCAACTCCTGGGCTCAAGTGAGTCTCCTGCCTCCACCTCCCAAGTAGTTGGGATTACAGGTGACTGCCACAACGCCCGGCTATTTTGGGGTTGCAGTTGTCATTGTTGTTTGGTGGGCCCAGGCTGGATTCGAACCTGACAGCTCAGGTGTATGTGGCTGGCGCCTTAGCCGTTTGAACCACAGACGCTGAGCCTATATGACATGTTTATACATAGAGAAATAGCCTGGAAAGAAATACATCAGAAGGCATACAGGGGCAATTTATGAATTAGTATGAACTGTGGACATATTTCTTTGTCTTCCAAATTACCCACAGTAACTTGTATGACTTTCATAACTTAGAAAAACCTTATTGACCTTATTGATATTCTAAAAAACATCCAAGTAGTTGTGATCAAGCATGTACATACAATTACGTTCCCAAAGGAAAAAAAATCAGACTATTAAAAATAATTATTTGGAGTCCACCTTTCAATTACAAGATTGATTGAATTATCATTATCATTATTAATTTTTACAATCAGCACGTCTTGCTATCTCACCCAGGCTTGTCTTGGCTTTGTAGCCTCAGATGATCCTCCTGCCTTAGCAGCCTTGAGACCTGCTGAAGTTACAGGTTTCAGCCATCTCACCTGGCTTTGAATTTATTTTCTTTTTAGTATTAAAAAAATGTACTTTTTTTGGAGGGGGGGATAAAATGCTGATTTTTAAACTTTCCAGGGACCAGATACTACATTATTGTGTAGCTTAGCTCTTACTGGAGTTTGTTTCAAACTTTGATAAATCCTTCACTGTTTATTGCTTACTATATACCCCCGAACATCTGGAATAGGTCTGATGTCAACTATTTGTCCTATTCACTGACCTGATATTTAGTCTGTAAAATGTGGTCACCTGAGTAATCTGGAGAGGAAGGATCCAGAGTACTTTTTAACAGCCCCACCCCCCTCCTTTTTCTTAACTATAAAAAAGAAATGCTAGGGCGGCACCTGTGGCTCAGTGGGTAGGGCACTGGCTCCATATACTGAGGGTGGTGGGTTCAAACCTGGCTCCAGCCAAACTGCAACAAAAAATAGCTGGGCGTTGTGGCGGGTGCCTGTAGTCCCAGCTACTCGGGAGGCTGAGGCAAGAGAATCGACTAAGGTCAGGAGCTAGAGGTTGCTGTGAGCTGTGACGCAACAGCACTTTACCGAGGGAGATAAAATGAGACTCTGTCTCTAGAAAAAAAAAAAAAAAGAAATGCTAGCTGGGCATGGTAGGGAGCTTTTGTAGGCAGGCCCAGCTACTTGAGAGGCTGATGCAGAAGGATTGTACACAATTTTAAAAATCATCAGACAGGACCAGGGTTAACAGTTTAAGCCTTGCAGACCCTGTAGAACGCCAGCTGATGTTCTCATCATCACCCCGCTCTGTAGCAGTTTTCTCTCTCTCTCTGTCTCGTCAGCTCCTTTATCAGGAGAAAGTGCCACTCTTGGTAGCTTCACCCTCAGCTTTCCAAGAGTATCATCCAAGTCTTTCTCCAGCTCTTTTATATCCCTGAAGGAGAGAACACACCCTTCCTGCCCTGGTTGATCCATTATCTCTGACCCTCTTTTTTCACAGCTTTGTTAATTACAGTTCAGGAAAAGGCCCATAGCACATTTAGTTCTGAATATTATGTAGAGTCAAAAAGCAATCACTGTGGATTATCTAGTTTGGTTCAAGCTTCCCAGTTTAAAATTTTATTTAAAAGATTTTTTTTTTTTTTTTTTTTTT
>NW_003852430.1:8107995-8156389 GCF_000181295.1 Otolemur garnettii | reverse complement strand
AGGTCCGGGCTGGGGATTCGAACCCGCCACCTTAGGTGTACGTGGCTGGCGCCTTAGCCGGTTGAGCTATAGGCGCCGAGCCTATTTAAAAGATTTTTAACTGACACATAATAATTGCACACAAGTATGGGGTACATAGTGAAGTTGTGATACATATAATAGATAGTGGTCAGATCAGGGTAATTAGTGTCCCCATCATCCTAACACTTACTGTTTCTTTGTGTTGGGTATGTTCCATATCCACATTCTAGCTATTTGAAACTCCTGATAGGACGCGTAGAGAAGAAGACAACATCACTTCGGGGATATTCCCACAAAATGTGTATAAGCTGAATCTAACCAGAGGAAAATACCAGAAAAACCTAAGCTCAGAAACATTCTAAGAATAATTGGCTTGTGGGCCGTGCCTGTGGCTCAGTGGGTAGGGCGCTGGCCCAATATACTGAGGGTGGTGGGTTTGAACCCGGCCCCAGCCAAACTGCAACAAAAAAATAGCCAGGCGTTGTGGTGAGCACCTGTGGTCCCAATTACTCCGGAGGCTAAGGCAAGACAATTTCCTAAGCCAGGAGATGGAGGTTGCTGTGCGCCGTGACGCCATGGCCACTCTACCATGGGTGGTAAAGTGAGACTCTGTCTCAAAAAAAAAAAAAAAAAAAAGAAGAAGAATTGGCTTGCACTTATTAGAAATGTCAACGTCATAGAAGGTGAATGACCTACTGTTGAGACGATAGAAGATGTGACAATGATGACTTAATCTGGTTTGTGACCTAGGTTTTCTGTTGAAGGATTACATCACTTAGAATATTGTATCAGTGTTAATTGGCTGATTTTGATAATTGTACTGCAGTTATGCAAGAGAATTCTCTCATTCTTGTTTTTAGGACTATGGGGATTTTAGACACTAACGTATTAAGGGCATCCTGTCAACAACTTGCAAATAGTTTAGAGAAAAAAGTGTGTGTATATACATAGATAGAAGAATGTGGCCAGATTTTAACATTCCAGGCATCTAGATGAAGAGTATTTGGGAATTCTTTGTATTTTTTCTTGCAACTTTTCTGTAAGTCTCAAATTATGTCAAAGAATAAGTTTTAAAACATAAAAAAAAATTGGTTCGCAGACAAATTTTGTGGATATCTGAAAGTGTTGTACAGAAATGTGGGGGGAAATTACAATGGGAGAAACAAAATGGAGAGCTGGAATCAGAAGCTCAATAAACTCTGGACTACAGCAGCCCCAGACTCTCAGGTTCAAGCAATCCTTCTACCCCAGTCTCCCAAGTAGATGGGACTACAGGCACGTGCTATCATGTCCCGCTAATTCTTCTATTTTTGGTAGAGACAGAGTCTTACTCTTGCTCAGACTGGTCTCAAACTCCTAACCTCAAGCAATCCTCCCTCCTTTTCCTCCCAGAGTTCTAGGATTAGAGGTGTGAATTAACACACCTGCCTCTATTTCTTCATATTTGTAAAAAAAAATTTATAAATAACCTCTAAAAGTAGGATAACAAGGGAGGAGAATGATGCCTTTGTATACAAACAGAACAAGAAGAGTGAAATGAAAAATACCTTGTTAGAGGATCTAAAAGAAAGTCTTTTAAAGTAGAACATTGTGAGTGGGATAGAGAGTTGCTAGAAATTAGGCCAGAGGTAGATAGGCATGAAAATGTTATTAGTTTTATCTTACTAATTGACTAATGAGGATTAAACGACTTGTCCCAGGTATTGCTAGTAAAGGTTGGGAGATGTTTCCCAAATCCTGAGTTCTTGACTAGGGAGCCATTGGGTAAATGGGCACAATGTCAAGGCCACCATCCTCTCTTTCTTGTACTACATCCTTCCTCATGCTTCATTATCAAGACCCAGAGTTATGAACGCATAAATGTATTTATTCAATAAATAGTTATTATTCTTCCGGTCAGGCCCTGTTCTCAGTACAAGATAACACAAGGAACGAGTTAGATACGACCTCTTTTCATAAAAGAACATTATACTTATATTTTCCACTTATATTTTAGTGGGAGCATTAGACAGTAAGCAAAACCCCAGATACTTGGACATGACAATTGTACCTTTGGATAAGTGCCGAGAAGGAAACACAGGATGGTATTATTGGACAAAAAGGTAAGTTTTCAAGGACAGTCTTCTGGAAGAGGTTTCATGTGACCTGACAGCTGAATAATGAGAAAACAGACGAAAGGGTTTCCCAGGATATAGGACTTTCAGTTTGAAAACTGGGACAAGCACTAGACATCCTAGAACACGTTTTATGTGCTAATTTGTGGATGAAAGCTTTGTTTTAAAATAATCCAGCCAGGAGAAGGCGGAGTAGAGGATGTGGTTGAAAAACGAAAGGCCATGTGTTGATTAGTGTTGTGATGGGTTGTGGGACTCATTATCCTAGATTTGCTGTTTGGAAGCTCAAAAATATAAAAATAAAAGAGTTATTCTGGTTTCTGTAGGAGAATAGCTGGTAGGGGTTAGGAATACCAAATAAGAGGCTAGACCAGTAGCTTTGGGGAGATACAGTCATGCCTTCATTACATAGGGGTGGAAGTGGGGCTAAGTAGGAAAAGGTGGGATATACTTTACATAGACAGCAATGAAAGGGATATGGAATTTTTGGAGAAGTGTGGATTTAGACCTCTTGGTAGGTAAAGAGGATCTATAGGAACAAGGGTGCCCTGCTTTGGTACTGTCTCGAGCAATTGCTCCACCTGGGGAGGATGGATGGGTGGGCACTACATTTTGATGTCGCCTCACCATTAATCCTACAAGCAACGGCTACACTTGGGAAAGGAGCGAATGGTTTATCAATCTGGGAATTCTGATCACCCCCCTCCAGGCGGGTTTTGGAGAGGGACTCCTATATATATGTGAAATGGAGGATACCTCTTGATCCATCAGTAACATCCTGTACCTCTCAAGAACACTCTGCCCCACTGGGCCTATAAAAGGAAACAACCTGAGTGGGTCAGTGACTAAGGGAGTGAGTCAGTCTGGCTATCTCTCCGCGTTCCCAGAGACAGACCCATTCCATTATAGAATAAAGGGAAGCTCATGTGGGGTTGTTTCCTGCCTGTGGTCACTCTGTCATAATGGCCCCGTTAGTGATCCTTTTTTCCCTCCTAAGGAGCAGAGAGAACCAGGATAATAGAACCAGGAGGCTGGACTTGACACTTTAGTGTGTCTGGTCATTCTTTGGCCGAGAGCCCATCAAGAACTGAGAGCAGACTGGCACCCTGGCACTTTTAACATGAAGAGGTCAGCGGAGAAGTTGGCAGAGGAGATTGAAAAGGGACAGTCAGTGAGAGAAGATAAAGCAGCAGAATGTAGGGTTGGTGAAAACTGAGATAGTAATAAAGTGAGTCAGAGACAATGGCTAAATATTAAAGTGCTATGGAGAAACCAAATGGAATGAGGTCAGGTCATTGAGTCTAGGGGAAAAATTTGACTGGAGAGAGGTGGGAGAGAGGCAAGATGTGAACAGAAGTTATGGACAGGTAGGACTCTTTACAAGTTTTATTGCAATTTGAAGGGAGTTGTTATTATTTTGTTTTATTTTACTTTTTAATTTTTGAGACAGTCTCACTCTGTTGCCCAGGCTAAAGTGCTGTGGCATCAGCCTCACTCACAGTAACCTTGAACTCTTGGGTTCAAGCAATCCTCCTGACGCAGCCTCCTGAGTAGTTGGGACTATTGTTGTTGGTCACAAAGGCTGGCCAATTTTTCTATCTTTAGTAGAGATTGGTATCCATATTGCTCAGGATGGTCTCGAACTCCTAAACTCAAGGGATCCTCCCGCCTTGGCCTCCCAGAAACTGTATTAGTGCTAGGATTACAGGTGTGAGCCACTGCACCCAGCCTAGAAAAAGCCTAGGTTATTAAATTAGATTAGTTTTTGAGGTCAAAGGAGAGTTTTTAAAAGATGAGAGAACATTTCATATAAAAAATTTTATGTGCATTTTATCATTATTAAAGGAGGGCAAAAAGGATGGTGTGGTGGCTCAAGCCTGTAATCCTAGCACTCTGGGAGGCCCAGCCAGTGGATCGCTTGAGCACAGGAGTTCGAGGTTGCTGTGAGCTCTGATGACACCATGGCACTTCACCCAGAGTGACCAAGTGAGACTCTGTCTCAAAAAATAAATAAATAAAAATAAGGATAAAATTAAAAAAGGCAGAAAAGATGGGAAATACTAGTAATCTGATGGAAATGACATAGTACAGAGGGAAATATTGATGATGAAAAAGAGGGAATTACAGGGGTGAATCCTGTAATTGAGGAGGAGAGGTTGCCTTTTGGAAACAAATGGTGACATTTCATTGTAGCAGGAAGGTAGGGTACATATTAATATTTAACCCTAGATACTGCTTCTTTGACGGAGGAGGGTGGAGACTTGTCCTTCTGATTGCTTGTAGTTGCTGAGTGAAGTGTAGGATGAAATCGTCAGTCAATGAGTGATATATGAAAATGAAGAGGTTGTAAATACCAATCCTGATATGTGATGTTCTATTGATAGCCCTGGATTTATTTATTTATTTATTTTGGTGCCATGACTCGGATCTGGATTTATCTTCATCTTCAATGCTCTGTCAAGAAATCCCATGTGCTGTTCTAGAAAGTGGAGCACTGAGGTTCTGAGGTTCTTCTCAACCTTGGATTTGCACCTGGGGAGCTTGTTCAAAGTACCAATTTCCAAGGCTCACCCTGACTCTACTGAATTGGAATTTAAATGATCAGTTACCTTTAGATCTGTATTGTTTAACAGGCTTCCCAGGTGGTTCTGGGTGTGAGAACCCCTGTCTCAGCAAAGATCATCAGAAGAAATGGGGGCACTATGTAGGGGGCCTGGCTGGGAGGGAGGTGATGGGAGGTGTTGGGGATACTAACAGAAAGATGAAAGAAGGAAACCGGTTCTGATTGTTTCTAGGCTGCCATTCAGATTTCTTTCAAATCACGTGTTCCTTGGGTTAACTATCCTCCTTAGTTTGTGGCTCGTGATTCATTGACCCTTTCTCATGCGTTTGTGCACCCTTGCTTTATATGTATATATTTTAACTTACATTAATGATGTTGTGAGATAAATCTTATTTTGTGTTTAACTTTTCTTTTTAAACGCAGGCCTGGATTTTAAGGTCTATGTTCCTATGTACATCTAGTTTCCCGCTTCTTCTAACCATTGAATGTTAGGTAGTAGTTCAAGGAGTCAGAGAATGGACTGAAAGTTGCTTATCCACTCCCCAGTCATGGACATCAAATTCCATCATCATCTTTGAACGTGTCTCCTTTCGGATGCATGAAATTTCTTAGGGTGGACTTTGAGGTACTAGCCTGCAAGGGCATAGTAGATAGGTATATTGGTTTGATCAAGAAACTCTTAGATTGCCTTCTGGAAGGCTCTAGCAATGTACTCTTCTACCAACAGGCGTGAACATTTCTGCATATTCTCCAAACTTGGCACTATCCAACTTTCTAATTTTTGCTTGTCAATGAGTACAAAATGTTATTTCATAGACTTAAAAGAAAAAAGAACTGCCCATCGACCCACAAACGGATTAATAAATTGTGATATATGTATACCATGGAATATCATGCAGCCTTAAAGAAAGATGGAGACTTTACCTCTTACATGTTTACATGGATGGAGCTGGAACATATTCTTCTTAGCAAAGTATCTCAAGAATGGAAGGAAAAGTATCCAATGTACTCAGCCCTACCATGAAACTAATTTATAGGTTTCATATGAAAGCTATAACCCAATTATAACCCAATTATAGGAAAGGGGAGAGGGAGGGAAGGTGAGGAGAGGATGGGTGGAGGGAGAGTAATTAGTGGGACCATACCTATGGTGCATCTTACAAGGGTACATGTGAAATTTACTAAATGTAGAATATAAATGTCTTAACACAATAACTAAGAAAATGCCATGAAGGCTATGTTAACTAGTTTAATGAAAATATTTCAAAGTGTATATAAAACCAGCACATTGTACTCCAGGATTGCATTAATGTACACAGCTATGATTTAATTAAATAAAATAAATAAAAAGAAAAAAATAAACGTTGTATCCCACTGGTTATTAATGAATTTGAACATGTCTTCATATATTTTCTGACCTTTTATATTTTTTCTGAAAATTATTCATATCCTTTGCCTATTTTCTTTTAGATTTACTATTTATGGTTGATTTGCAGTGGTTCTTTGCAAATCACAAAGAATAATGATTAAACAGGCTCGGATGTGATTCTGGGACAGCTAAAGCTTTTGAACTATTGTAGAAAAACCCCAAAATAGATTGTGAGGCTATCTTAAAAATAAGAAATTACACTGTTGAAAAGCTCAACTATCAGCCAGGCATAGTGGCTCATGCCTGTAATCCTAGCACTCTGGGAGGCCAAGATGGGTGGATTGCTCCAGCTCAGGAGTTCAAGGCCATCTTTACTAAAAATAGAAAAACTAGCCCCAGGTGGCACCCATAGCTCAGTAGGTAAGGGCGCCAGTCACATACACCTGGGCTGGCAGGTTTGCACCCAGCCCAGACCTGCTAAGACAACAATGACAACTGCAACAAAAAAAGTAGCCAGGCATTGTGGCAGGCACCTGTAGTCCCAGCTACTTGGAAGGCTGAGGCAAGAAAATCACTTAAGTCCAGTAGTCTGAGTTTGTTGTGAGCTATGATGCCACGGCACTCTACCTAGGGTGACAGCTTGGGACTCTGATTCAGAAAAAAAAACAAAAACGAAAACTAGCCCCCATGTTGTGGCAGGTGCCTGTAGTCCCAGCTACTGGGGAGGATGAGACAAGAGGATTGCCTGAGCTCAAAAGTCTAAGGTTGCTGTGAGCTATATCCCACAGCACTCTATACTCTGTCTTAAAAAAGAAAAGAAAATCTCGACTATCTTTTTTCTTCTCTTTTTTCCATGCTATTTTTTATTATCAGTAGTATTTTATATGTCTGGACCAAATTCCAAAATCCTACTAATTAAAGTTACTTTTTTTTTTTTTTTTTGAGACAGAGTCTCACTATGTTGCCCTCAGTAGAGTGCTATGGCATCACAGCTCACAGCAACCTCCAACTCTTGGGCTTAAGCAATTCTCTTGCCTCAGCCTTCCAAGTAGCTGGGACTACAGGTGCTTGCCACAATGCCCAGCTATTTTTTTGTTGTTGTTGTAGTTGTCGTTGTTGTTTAGCTGGCCCAGGCTGGGTCCGAACCCACCAACTTTGGTGTATGTGGCTGGCAGCATAAGGACTGGCTTGGTTCTGGGCAGTGAACCAGTTGTCATTGTTAACAGGCCCAGGCCGGGTTTGAACGTGCCAGCCCCTGTGTAGGTGGGTGATGCCCTAACCACTGTGCTATAGGCGCCGAGCCACAAAGTTACATCTTAAATACTGGAACACACCACTTCATTAGATTCAAAGTTAAGCTAATCTAATTTCTATCTCATTTTTTATGCTCAAAAACATTGGGAATCTAAATTTTAGATTTTAAACTTAGCATAGGCATCATTCATCTTTTATAATTCCATTGCTAAATTATTTAGTCTCAGTTTATGCATGTCTAATTTTTTTTATATGAAGAGTGAAAAACCTCTCTAACAAGTTCACTAAACTTTCAGTACAATTTCTTGAAATATTAGCATTAGAGAAATTAATAGCTGAACAGCTCTAGGTGTCTCTCTCTCTGATGCAAGCTCCCAATCAGAAACCCAAGAAACTTGGCTTTAAAACAACCTGTCATTTCCCTACTGCTCATATTCCAGCGAACTTTTCATGGTGATAATTAGGTACGACCTTGCTGAGAGAAGTGCCTAGAGATGGGCATGTACATTTAATGTCAGCAAATTTTAAAAATTTTCCCCCTATTTTGCAAAATAATTTCAGACATATGATAATTTGTCTTTTTGTTTTACTAATCTCCATTTGGCTGTACCAGGCTGGCCTCAGGTAACCTGATTGATGCAAGTAAAATGTGTGACACCATATCCGCTTTTTGATCTTTCAAATCTGTTTGGGCCTGCCGGTACTCAATGGTAGGACTCTCCCACCCGCTCCTGCACTAGGGCTGTGCCCTTTTCTCCAGATTCTTGGCTGCTGTGCTCTACAAGTTAGGATGGCCGTCCTCCCCTTGCCCGTTCTACAAAAATTAAGCGGTAGGGTCTTTATTTCCCTAAATTGATAGAGTCTTTATTTTCCTGGGGTTCTGATCGCTTTACAAGAGTGTTAATGGATTTAAGTAGAATTAATCAGTCCTGACTGATTGTTTCCAGTCTGTGGTTTTCACACTTGTTTTAGGAAAAACTTCCTTTGGTAAATAAGTAAAACAAAGTAATGCAGAATTCAGTTACTCCTGAAGGAAGGTTAGTTTTGGAGCTCAGTCAGTTGGCCCCTTTCTCTAAAAGTCTCTAGGAGGGGATGTGTAAGGCTATGGATGGATCTCTACCTGCTGGAAACACATGGACAGCACTGACAACCGCACTGATGCCAGGACCTCATCCCCAGAAATTCTGATTTAATTGGTGTGAGCCTGGGCATTGGCAGTTGTAAAAGCTCCCAGGTGTTACTAATGTGGTTCCTCACCTTTATCAGACTTTAGAATCACCTGGAGGACCTGTTAGACCAGGGTTACTGGGCTCTACCACATCGTTTCTGGTTCATTAAGTCTGGAATGGGGTTTGATGATTGGTATTTCTAACAAGTTTCCAGGGAATATTGATGCTGCTGGTCCAGAGACCACATTTTTGAGAACCATGGCTCTAATGAAAATTTGAAAGCCACTATTAGGTTGAGTTTTGTCCTGCCCAGGAAATACTGTTATTCCCCACCCCCTCCTTTAAAAAATACTCTTAGACTTCAGAATGATTAAGACTATTTTCCTTAATGCACTCACTTTATCCATCCATGAAAGTCCCTCTGTTTATATCTTGTTTTACTTTTTTACTTTTTACCTCAGTTTTCCATCCCTATTCTTGTTCTCACCTCAGTAAAGGCACTTCTGCTAACTCATTTGACATTATTACCTTTAATAATTATATGGAAATAGGCTCGGCACCTGTGGCTCAAGCGGCTAAGGCGCCAACCACATACACCTGAGCTGGCGGGTTCGCATCCAGCCAGGGCCTGCCAAACAACAATGATGGCTGCTACCAAAAAATAGCCAGGCGTTGTGGCGGGCACCTGTAGTCCCAGCTACTTGGGAGGCAGAGGCTGGAGGCTCGCCTGAGCCCAGGAGTTGGAGGTTGCTGTGAGCTGTGATGCTACAGCACTCTACCCAGAGTGATAGCTTGAGGCTCTGTCTTAAAAAAAAGAATTATATGGAAATAAACAAATTTTTGAATCCCAATCCTGATAATTAACAGTCATAGAACCTTTGTGCTAAGGAGAATTTTAAATCTGAAATGCTTTGGGAGGAACTTTACATTATTAGATGACCCAGCTGCTAAGGATGTCAAATACTTTATACTAAGAATCATTGTACTTATTATTTAAATAAATAATGTAATGAAATCTTTCCTAATAATAATTAAGCTTGCTTTTTTTTGTAGCAATCCTTATTTTCTATAAAGGATGAAATTTCTTTAGAGCATTTGTTATTCTTTTTTGAAACAGAGTCTTAAGCTGTTACCCTGGGTAGAGTACCATGGCATCATCATAGTTCATAGCAACCTCCAACTCTTGGGCTCAAGTGATCATCTTGCCTCAGTTTCCCAAGCAGCTGGGAAATGGAGCAGATGGTGCCTGCCATCATGTCCAGGTAGTTTTTCTATTTTTAGGAAAGACTGGGTCTCACTCTTGCTCAGGCTGGTCTCAAACTAGTGAGCTCAAGCAATCCAACCGCCTGGGCCTCCCAAATTGCTTGGATTGCAGGTGTGAGCCACCATGCCTGGCCATATTTGTTATTCTTGAGGATAAAACACAGTTAACACACATTACAGTTGAGAAATGTAAATCATAGATCCTCTTTAAAGCTGGGCAAAATCATGTAGATAAAATATAACTCATCAAAGCTACTGGAAGTGTGTTTGTGATGCTGCTCGAGGCATCACATTTATTAATATTTCTATAAATATTTCTAGACAGGGTGGCCACAAAGTTCGTGTGCATCTTAAAATAGTGTGCAGTTTTAAATGGCCACCCTGTATTTGTTATAACATTCAATTTACCTCATAGTATTACCTTTGAAAGAATCATAATGACACATACATGCAATTGATAAATGTTATAAATTTTAGTTATGGAGTAAGTGAAATTCATTTGCCATTCAATTAAGGAAGACAATATACAGGGCGGCCACAAATAAAATTGCACAGTATTTTAAATTGCACATGAACTTTATGGCCACCCTGTATATTATTGTTGTGTTTTTAATCCTTCCAAATCTTTTACCCGCAAGAACTATGCTCTACATATCTTATTGCCTACAGTAGTGTACTACTGTACACCCTTATATATAACATTATATATATAGAGTGTATATTACAGATAAACGTTTTATGAGTACGGATTGCATTGACTTAGGCCCTGATTTTATTTTATTTTTTGAGACAGAGTCTCAAGCTATCACCTTGGGTACAGTGCCGAGGCATCATAGCTCACAGCAACCTCCAACTCGGGCTCAAGCAATCCTCTTCCCTCAGTTTTTCTATTTTTAGTACAGACTGGGTCTCGCTTTTTGCTCAGGCTGGTTTTGAACTTACGAGCTCAAGCAATCCACCTGCCTTGGCCTTCCAGAGTCCTGGGATTACAGGTGTGAGCCACCGCGCCTGGCCTAGACCCCAATTTTAGAGCTGTGAGTGTGCACGAGTGCATGCAGGTATGTCTGCGTGTGTGTAGTGATGACTCCAGGTTCCTTCCTCACACCCTGGAGGAATCTATCAGGTGCAGAACTCTGTAGTCAAGTGCTCTCAGAAAACTGCTTTCTCTCAACTTAGCGTGAGCCTTGATCAGGAGGGATTACTTGGTACCAATTGAACTGTTGTCAAACCATCTCCAAAGTTAAGCTTTATTGTACATAATTGCTATACTTATTGGTTGTGTAGTCAAAATGTGACGGATGGTGATTTCTGCATTTAAAAAATGTTTGTTCAAGAATTTGCTACATTTTGTGACGGGCTAAATGGCCTACAACCATAATCCTAACATCCTGGTAGGTGAGGCAGGAGGATCCCTTGAACTCAGGTGCTCAAGGCCATCCTGAGCAAGAGTGAGATCCCCTTTACTAAAAATAGAAAAATTAACTGGGCATGGTGGCGCATGCCTGAAGTCCCAGCTACTCAGTGGGAGGCTGAGGCAGGAGGACTGCTTGAACCCAGGAATTTGAGGTTGCTGTGAGCTATGATGATGCCACTACACGCTACCCAGGGGCAACAGAGTAAGACTCTGTCTCCAAAAAAAAAAAAAAAAAAAAAAAATTGCTAAATTTTAGCAATTTTAAAAAAATCCGAAGTGTACTTCCCCACACATTTCATAATAAAATTGCTCATCTGTTTATATGATTCCCTTTCCAGCTTTACAGAGTCATTTAGAATTCTAATCCTGTCCTCCAAAGTAATAACCACTTATTCTAATTTGCTATTATCTGTAAATTTAATCTGCCTGTGTTCTAGTCCATCAACCACACAATTGGTGAGAACGTTAAATAGTCTCCTATCCAAGATGAAACAAAGCACACTACAGTTTGGTCAGCACTATTTCCTGAGCAACCTCAGTAGGAATGTACAAACAATTTTTCAAATAGCTAGCCTTTATTTTTCATGTAAGTAATATCTATAATATAAAATTAAGATGCTATTAAGGCCGAGATTAAAAAAAAAAATAAATCAAGTCTTTTAAAGCAGAAAATGAATGCCTATATATTTTGTCAACTCTATTAAGTTCTTCAAAGACATGATCTGGTGATATATTTCTTTGTTAAGCTTCTTGTTTCCAGGCCATAGGATGTAGACTCCCATTAGAAACATAACACATTAATTATTAACCAATAAGTAGGTATAATTTGATCGTTATATCAAAATATCTATTGTGCGCTACATACCTGTATTAATATTTTTTTCAGATTATATATAAATTTTGAGACAAGGTGTCATTTTGCTGCTCAGGCTAGAGTGCAGCAGTGTCATCACTGTTCACCGCAACCTCAAACTCCTGGGCTCAAACCATTTGCCTGCCTCAGCGTCCTGAATAACTAGGTGTCACTGTGCTTGGCTATTTTTTATTTTTATTTTTTACTTTTTGTAGAGACACAGGAGGTCTTGAACTCCTGGCCCTCAAATGATCCTACTACCTCCCAAAGTGCTAGGATTGGCCTCAGATAATATTTTTGATGGCTTGTTGTAGCAGCCCGTATAGCCTATGGCTAGGAGGAGTGAGTTATGGGAAATACCTGTAATGGAACACCTTGGTGAAAAGGGCATGGAGAGGGATTTAGTTCTAATAAGCATGAGAGAGCTCGCGAGATGAGAGCAGTGGTGAATTGGCAGCCTCTACACCTGTGGTGTTGAGAGGCATGAGATCAGCCTTATGGGCTGGAGGAGAAGGCAGTCGGGAGCATGCATATTCTATCACAGACCTGCTTACTCTGACTCTGTCTCCTCACCTGCCTGCAGAACGCCAGCACGGCGTCTCTCTGCTGAAGATTACCAAGCTCTGCTAAAGACTAAGATCTATCTGTTCCAAGAAGACTGCTTTACTCTAAGATACTCTCTCTCCAGCTAAAGTAGATAGCCCTCAGGCACCTAAGAGAAACTGTTCCTGAGCAAGGTAGCTTAGCGGTCCGCGTCCGGAACCTGCCTAAGCTGGGCCCGAGACCTGGCCAACCCCAGGGCCCTGACAAGTAGTGTCAGAAGCAGATCCTGACAGTTTGTTTCCAGATAAAATTCAATCTTATCGGCTATAGACACTGACTAAACATGGTCCTGTTTTTGTAACGTTCATTACAATGAAATGTTTTAACTCTGGCCAGTTAGGAATGATTTTCCTTTTACTCTCCAACTTCTCCTCCATCGCTCTTGCCCTTGAGATCCAATTAAGAAGATGGTGAGGCTTGGCACCCATAGCACAGTGGTTATAGCACCACCCACATATACCAAAGTTGGCGGGTTTGAACCTGGCCCTGAACCCAGCCTGGGCCAGCTAACCAGCAAGGACAACGGCAACAAAAAATAGCCAGGCATTGTGGCGGGTGTCTGTACTCCCAGCTATTTGGGAGGCTGAGGCAAGAGAATCGCTAAAGCCCAAGAGTTGGAGGTTGCTGTGAGCTGTGATGCCACAGCACTCTACCGAGGGCAACATAATGAGACTCTGTCTCAAAAAAAAAAAAAAAAAAAGATGGTGAATAGGGTATGCTTTTCTTTGGGATTTACTGGCCTTTATTATCCTAGTTTGCAATTACTTCCATATACAGTTAGCTTCTTTGGTATAGAAATGCCTTCCAGAAATAGTCCTATCATCCACTGTGCTGTGCTGACCCACACACAGGATATACGAAGCCATGAGTGGGTCCTATAGTGCTTGGTAGTGGTAATACAGGGGTATAGAGGAGATCCAAGGTTTGTGAGGTATGAACCCAGGAACTGGACTCTGGAAACCTTATATCTACATATATTAAAAATAACTTGATACATACTTGCCCAAATCTGACAATATGCCTGAAAATAACAAGAAATTTCAATTATATATGCTAGAAGTAAGACTGATTTAGATTTTTCTTTATTAACTATTATAAAGTTGTCATGTGAAGAGGCAATCAAGGGGTATAAAGCCAAAAAAAGGTAGATAAAAGTGTAACAGGGATTTGTCAGGATGTTAATAAAAATATGTAAATTATGTGCTCTTTTCTGGATTTTGTAATGTCTGTGTAGGCATTTCACATTTAAAAAATTATAATTTATGTTTTCATTCTAAATCAATGTGTATTTTCAGAATGAGTTTTTTTTTTTTAATTGTTTTACTTAAAGGGAACCCTCCGTTGAATAAATTCTAGGCCTTACAAAATTCGTATTTTTTCCTTGGTTCCACCATTCTTCATTGATTAAATCAATCCTCTCCTTTGCCTGTGATAAGCGTAGGGGTGAGCAGTCACTTCTCACTGGCAGGAACCAGGAACCAGGAAACATGCGGCCCCAGTTGTTGCTGGAGGTTATCCTGAGGTCCAGGCGTCCTCAAACTACGGCCCGTGGGCCACATGCAGACCACCTAGGACATTTATCTGGCCTGCCTGGTGTTTTTGCTATCGCTGCCTATCCTGCTTAGCAGCCAACTTGTCCCAGGCCCACAGTTTGGCCCTCCAACAGTCTGAGGGACAGTGAACTGGCCCCTGTTTATAAAGTTTGAGGACCCCTGGTAGACAGAAGCCAACCTGAAAGGTAGGAAGAGCTGAAAGAACCTTGACACTAAGGGAATGTTACCTGAAATCTAGTCTACCTTTGACTATGCAATAGAGAAGCTCTCTAGTATTTATAATAAAATCAGAATTTTCAAAAGTCAATCCTTATATTTAATTGAATTGTTGAAACCGTAAAACTAGGTTAAATGTAAACAAGTACATAAAAGTAGTGCTTCTTTTTTGAAAGGATTTTCCGTCTGTAATAAAAACTATTCTAATCATTACATCTTTGATAATTTACAACATTGGAGCTATAACGAAGTATCAATTTGCATATTTTAAACGACTAATTCATTAAATGCTGTTCATTTATTTAAAAACTGCTAATTTATTCACTGTGAAAATACAGAGAACTAGGATTAAGAAAGTGAATTTTCATGCATAATTCTACAAAATTTATTTCTGTGTGCTGCTGGTCATTTTTCTAGATATATGTTTTATTTGAAAAAATCTTTATCATAATTTTATACAATTTCATATTTTTTTCCCTAGCATTCCACATGACCTCTGTGGTTTAGCACAGAATGGTTTCCACATCTCACGAATTCAGGGGTCCCCTTTCACTTCGCAGTCTATGTGAAGGGGACCGTGCACAGCCCTGGGGGCAGCAGGAGGCAGCCATTTGCATCTGTGCCTGATCCTTCAGGATAACCTGGAGCATTTTTTAAGAAGATTCACCTGAACTGAACTACAGATTTAGGAATAAAAGGCAGTGTAAACCCGTTTCCTGCTGGTTTCTGGTATCACAGCATAAATTCGCTTTGTCTGTAGCTGTGTCCCACAGCTCTCCTCTTACAAGGCTACGCCCATCCTTTTTCTTCACCTTGGAATAATCTGCTGAGTCCCATGGATAAAAAAAGAGTGTTAAGTAAATTAACCTCAGGGCCGTTTTAATGACTGCATTTTCCTTGCTGTATCGTTTTCATGGTTCCAATTTGACTTCTTTTTGCCAATTTGTTTTGATTGATTTTCTATCTGCTCATTTTTAGAAATCTATACTGTTATTATCCTTGCCCTATCTCGAACAACAGTTAATCTTCATGATTTCTAATTTTCTTTTTGTCAGAAAATGAAATATTACTCATAATCCTATAAAGATGCCTAAATAATGGTGAAAAGCCGAATTACATAATCATTTCTAAGGAAAAATAGCCTATTTCTCTCATAGTGAAAATACTAACTTATTAGTAACTGCAGACGTATTTTCAAGCTTATGATTTTTAGTTCTATGGCGGTTCCTGCCAGCAGCGTTCAGCACATATTGTAGCGACATAGAATGTGAGTAGAGGAGGGATTAGTCAGAAAAACAATCGAGTGCTCAGTTGGTATGTGTAGAAGCAGGGACTGTGTGACAAAATGCAGAATCTTCCACCCTTGCTTCACCAAATTTTCAGTTTTCCAAACCTTTGTTTTACATGCACACGTTTAAAGAAAGAACAGCAAAGAAAGCAGTTTCTTAAAAGGCTGAGCCCTTCCTCCAAAAAGAGGAAAAAGGGAAGAGAATTAGTGAGACAGAGGAGGAAAGGGGTGATGAAGTTGTGAGCAAAAAGGCCAAGAGAGGCAGCAGAGGGCAAGGAAGGAGGGACTGGGGCAGGGTACAGAGACTAAGAGAAGTGAAGCAGTCTGGTCAATTCTTTTTTCTTTTTTAATGGAGACAGAGTCTCATTTTGTCAACCTTAGTAAAGTGCTGTAGCATCACAGCTCACAGCAACATCAAACTCTTGGGCTCAAGTGATTCTTTTGCCCCAGCCTCCCGAGTAGCTGGGACTACAGGTACCCACAACAACCAGCTATTTTTTTTTTTGTTTGTTTGTTTGTTTGTTTAGCAGGCCCCGGCTGGGTTTGAACCCACCAGCCCTTGACCATGTGGGTTGGTGCCCTAACCACTGAGCTATGGGCATCCAGCCAATCTGATCAATTCTTTTGCTTTGAGAGATATCTACTTGAATTGATGCAGGAAATTAAGCTTTATCAAGTTTGAGCTTTGTCCTAATCCAATGTTTGTCTTGCAATAAGACCATTTTATGAATCAAAGATGTAGTCTTATGTGCAGGAAGAGTAGATATTAATTATTATATTTTGAGACTTCAGAGAGCCCACATACTTGTCTAATTATATCAGAGCTCTCTGAAGTTATTAACAAATTTTGCTTGTTTTGTTCTTGAGAGAGGAGACAAGGTTAAGGTGACCAGACATCCTGCTTTTGGCAGGACAGTCCCAATTTTTAACAATTTGTCCTGCATCCCGCAGAGTTTTAAAAAAGTCTCAATTTTTGGAAAGAATGCAGGACAAGCTAGGGAACGGTGGGACAATGGGAAGGGAATATACGATTTTTGGCTGCTGAAAAGATTAATGTAACTCCATTTGGAAATGAAGAGGTTAATGTAACTTCATTTGGAAATGAAAAGGCTAATGTAAACTCCCTACTCCCCTCCTGGGTCGCCCAAGTGGACCGGTGCCCTACTCCTTTGAGCCACAGGCACTGCCCTATACATATTTTTTTTTTAATGTATTATATTTGTAAATTGCACTTATATTGAAATTGAAAATATATATATTACAATGCTATTTTTGCATTCTATGAAAATTTTTGTTGCTCCATGTAGACCAAATTTTTAATTAAGAACCCCCCTCCCCCATCAATGGTGTCCCGCTTTACCAATGTTAAAATCTGGTCACCTTAGACAAGGTCTCACTTTACTACCTGGGCTAGAGTATAGTGGCGTTGTCATAGCTCACCGCAACCTCAAACTCCTGGGCTTAAGCCTTCTTCTAGCCCCGGCCTCCAAATAGCCGAGACTTGCAAGTTTGTGCCACTATGCCCAGATAATATTTCTATGTTTTTGTAGATACAAAGGTGTCACTATGCTGCCCAGGCAGTTCTAGAACCCCTGGCCTTAAGCAGTCCTCTTGCTCTGGCTACTCAAAGTACTAGGATTGCAGGCATGTTAACAAAGGTTTCGATAATATATGTCAACACTATAAATCCCTGTGGAGAGTGCCACCAAGGGTGTATAGTAATCCATTTTTTTGAAAAGCTCATGGGAGCAGAAACTATATTGAATGTCCACAGGTTACCTGCTCTATGGTCCTCTGTGTCAGTAATGTGTTCAAATTTTGTGGGAATTCCAGTGAGTGGCTAGACTTTACCCAGCAGCCCCTCTGGGGCTTTCAGATACGAAGGCAAGGAAGTGAAGAAGCCGTACTGACCTCTCTACTGCCTCCCTTCCTCCTCCCATATCCATGCTCCTGGCTGGGGAGAAAGGGTAGATGAAGATTCTTCAAGCTGTAAATACCATCAACAACCCATTGTTTTTTTTTTTTCCTTCCATAAACCCAAAAAGGCTTTCCTAAAGCCGGCAGAAATTGGATTCCCTGGCCTGATTATTATCCTCATGGTCAGAATCCCAGCACGTGAACTGGCACTGCTGCTGGGAATTGTGAGTCACTCCTCTCGGGTTCTTCCCGGTGCTGAAGCAAGTCTCTGCAGGGGAAAAGGAGCACGGTTATCATCAGGGGAACTCAGCACTGCTATCATCATTGTCTGAGCATTAACTTTCCAAGAGACCATGCAAGGTACTGAAAGAGCCCTTGTCAGATTCTAGGATCATCACTGTCTTATTAGGTGACCGTGGACAAGGTTACTTAAGTTCTCAAAGCCTCAGTTTTTTTAAGTTAAAATGAAAAATGATTCCACAGAGTTCATACCAGAACTTTAATAGTTAACATATGTGACGTATTACGTAGATCTAGAAAAGTGAGAAATACTATTTTATAATACTGTAGACACAGTAAAAAGCATGTTAGATATTATTTATATCCTCTACCTTTTCAAATATATTTGAGATATCTACAAATATATTTGAGAAAGGAAAGGACTCATACAATTAATAAGAGGTGATTATTGGGCACCGCCTGTGGCTCAAAGGAGTAAGGGGCGCCAGCCCCATATGCTGGAGGTGGTGGGTTCAAACCCAGCCCTGGCCAAACACTGCAAATAAATAAATAAATGAATAAAAATAATAGGTGATTATTCATTCGGTCACTTATTTGCTCAACAAACATTTATTGGTCACTGAGCTATACAAAGTCTGGACGGCACTATGAAGATACAAGGATATGTAACAGTGGTACCCGACTTTTTTGGTACCAGGGACCAGTTTCATGAAAGACAATTTTCTACAGACTTGGGGGGGAGGTTTTGGAATGATTCAAGCACATTACATTTATTGTGCACTTTATTATTATCACATTATAATATGTAATGAAATAATTACATAACTCATCCTAATGCAGAGTCAGCAGAAACTCTGAGCTTGTTTCCTGCAACTAGACGGTCCCTTCTGGGGGTGATGGGAGACAGTGACACCCGAAGTGTGTTGCCATGAGATGCAGCTTAATTGTCACCTCCACTCACTGATAGTGTTTCGATATGAGTCTGCAAGCAGCTGATTTATTATGCTCTCTGTGCAAACTTCCCTGCTAATCATCACCTACATTTGCAGCCATTCTCCAGCACTAGCATCCCCACCTCAGCCCTACCTCGGATCATCAGGCACTAGATTTTCATAACGAGTGCACAACCTAGATCCCTTGATGTGCAGTTTCTAATAGCGTTTGTGCTCCCAAGGCCTCCACTCATCTGACAGGTGGTAGAACTCAGGCGGTGACGGGACGGTGAGGAGTGGCTGTCAATACAGAAGCAGCTTCTGCTCCCTCACTTGCTGCTCACCCCCTGCTGTGCAGCCCAGTTTCTAACAGGCCACAGGCTGGTACCAGTCTGCAGCTTGGGGACTGGCAACTGTAGGTACTGGGGATGCCTGGAAATGTATATATGCATTTTAAGAAATGTTCTCTATGAATTACTTTTTGAAGATGAATTGAATTACAGTGTAGTACGATGTTTGCTTAAAAGATGGCATTAATCAAATGAATGCTTGCATCACCATGAGACAGGTGTGAATAGGATACCTTTTTCTCTTAAAATGTATACACATTTTTTGGCACTCTCTGCATATAAGATATATGACATCTCCTTAAAGAGTTCATACTCCTGGGAGGCCGAGGCAGGTGGATCACTTGAGCTTAGAAGTTGGAGACCAGCCTGAGCAAGAGTAAGACCCTGTCCCTACTAAAAATGGAAAAATTACCTGGGCATGGGGGCACATGCCTGTAGTCCCAGCTACTCAGTGGGAGGCTGAGGCAGGAGGATCCTCAGTACCCAAGAACTTGAGGTTGCTGTGAGCTAAGATGATGCCATAGCACTCTACCCAGAGTGACAGAGTGAGACTCTGTCTCCAAAAAATAAAAGAAAAAACACTCAAACAAAAAAACCCCAAAACAAACAATAACAACAAGAACAAAAACCAGAGTTTATTATCTAGGAGGAAAGATTTGATAAATACATGAATAATTCAGAAGATGGCATGTGCTCTGTGTAAAATGTCCACATGAAGTAATTGCTAGGGCAATTCAAAACAGACTAACCTGAGGAAGGCTTACTTTAGAAGGCAGGCAATCTAAGCCAGTTCCAGCAAGCATTGAGTACCCCTGACATGAACTGCTCTAGGACTTCCAGACAGAAGAAACGGTCAAGTTAGGGAAGCAGGAATACATACAAGCTGTGCACGGAACCACTAGCTCAGGTGCAAGCAGTGCCTTAACACAGAAAGAAAAGACTGAAATCACTTTGAGGAAGTACAGACATCATGGGCGCCTTTAAACATCAGGTCTACATTTGGTCTTTTGTCCTGTAGATAATGCAAATGATGCATCCGATGGAAGACATTGAGAAAAATAAAAATTGTTTTTGAGAAAAATTTTTGTTCTGCTCCTAGACTCATCTTAAGTGGGCCACTTCTGTGTAGAACTGGATTAGCTCCGAATCTGGGGAAGATTATGTAAGAATTCTTCATTTTTCAATAATAGAATTTCAGATTTGTTATCTGCTCATCCGGAACACAAAGCATCTGGGAATTTGTTTGTTTTGGAATCAAAGTCTCACTCTGTCACCCAGGCTGGAGGGTAGTGGCCTCATCATAGCTCACTGCAACCTCAAGTTCTTGGGTACTGAGCATCCTCCTGAGTACTGGGACTGCAAGCTCATACCACCATGTCCAGTTAATTTTTCTTTTCTTTTTCTTTCTTTCTTTTCTTTCTTTCTTTCTTTTTTTTTTTTTTTTTTGCAGTTTTTGGCAGGGCCAGGTTTGAACCCACTACCTCCAGCATATGGGGCCAGTGCCCTACTCCTTTGAGCCACAGGCGCCACCCAATTTTTCTATTTTTTTATAGAGACAGAGTCTGGCTATTGCTCAGGCTGGTCTCAATTCCTGTCCTCAAGCAATGCTCTTGCCTTAGCCTCCTAAAGTACTAGTATTAAAGACATGAGCCACCACACCTGACCTGGAAATTTCTTAAGGCAGTAAAATACTGTGACTGAAGCTCTTGGTACCAGTTTTTTTTATGTACTAGCACTAAAAGAGGGGTTTAAACAGTTGTTAATTGAAAAAGACTAACAGGTATGTTGTCTCCTTAATCTCGCAAGTTACTAGAATCAGGATCTCAGTCATAAAAAAAAAAAAGCATCCACACCAATTATTCACAGCAATTATTTTTGGAGAAAATTTGTACAGGAAATTCATTATGTAGATATTAGAAATCTGAAAGGGCAGAAAGGAATAAATAGAATGAAAAGAAAAGATAACAATCTCAGGACTTTTTTTTTTGAGACTGAGTCTCACTCTATCGCCCTGGATAGAATGGCTGTTGTCATAGCTCATGGCAACCTCAAATTCCTGGGCTCAAGTGATTCTCCTGCCTCAGCCTCCGCATATCTGGGGGATACAGGCTCCTGCAACCAAGCAGGGTTAGTTTTTCTATTTCTAGTAGAGATGTGGGTCTCACTCTTGCTCAGGCTGGTCTTCACCTCCCAAGCTCAGGTGTCGACCTGCCCTGGCCTCCCAGAGTCTAGGATGACAGGCGCGACCCTCTGCACCCGCCGTAAGCTTAGGACTTTTGCCTCAGTTGGTTATTTGGGGTTGACAAGAAAATGTAATGGCAGGAAGTCAATGCCACGAGCCCTGGGCTGGGGGAGGAGGGGGACAGTACAGGGAGAAACTGCGAGAGCAGAGGGGACTCCAGACCTCTGAGGTGAGGAACCGCCTGGATGGCGCTGGAGAATGCGGTGAAGCTGGAAACCAGATGTCAGGGGATGCCGGTGCTCTGAGAGGCGCCATGGACTGGTTGCGGGAGATGTGAAAAAGTGTAAACTAGAACCAACTGCTTTGAGAAGCAACTGGAAATGCTAGTGGAGGGCCACAGGTGGGAGCTGCTGGGGAACCGCCAGTACCCTGCAAGGGGTGAGCTCCGCCTCCTTCCTCCCGCTTTCTCGGCTTCCTCTGGCGCAGCGGTTCTCAACCTGGGGGTCGCGACCCCTTTGGGGGGTTTAATGACCCTTTCCCAAGGGTTGCCTCAGACCATCCTGCATATCAGAAATTTACATTACAATTCATAACAGTAGCAAAATTACAGTTATGAAGTAGCAACGAAACTAATTTTATGGTTGGGGGTCACCACAACATGAGGAACTGTATTAAAGGGTCACAACATAAGGAAGGTTGAGAACACAGAATCCAACCAGGCTGCAAAGACAAATTTGGTTACAGCGAATCAGTTTCAGCATCACAAGGCCAGCTCTGGAAGGGTGGGTTTGATCCTGAGAGCGGACAGAACCACATGTATACAATTCACTAGGATAACTTATTTACAGTAGCAATTCCTAAGATACACACTGGAAATTCTGATTTAGGAGAGTGGGGCCCAGAAATCTTCACCTTTGAAAAAGAACCTTGAATAACCCGCTTCAGGGAATCTTCAAAACACTCTTTTAGAAACGCCGCTCTAGTTTCTCTAAGCTAAATCCTTGAATCAAGTCAGAACAGGAGTTGCGAAGGTCTTAACTCCACTAATTTAGGAGTCAGGGGAAGGAATTAATTTTGGGACAAGGGGGTTAGCTCATGCTTGTAATCCCAGCATTGTGGGCCTATAGGTGGGAGAACTGCTTGGGGCCAGGGCTTTGGGATTGTGGTGATGACCTTATGGCACTCCAGCCTGGGCAACACAGTGAGACATTGTCCTTATCAATCAATCAATAATAAAGAATTAATTTTGCTTTGTTAAGTTTTTTTTAGTTAAAAAATGCTTATATGAGGAATGCCTCTGTAATATCTTCAAAAACTGCAATTCAAAGGTTTGTTCACTGTCTGGCATCATCTGTAATTCAGTATCTGGCATTCAGATATGCCAAAATGACAGCTGAATGCATATAATTTTTTAAAACCTAAAAATTAAAAAAAACCTAAAAATTAAATGATTAAAACATAAGCTTTAGATGAAAAGATTGATTTTTTTCACATGAACATGTATTATTATTGGTTTTTTTTTTTTTTTTGGCAGATTAAAGGAAAGAAAGGAAATAACATTTTGAATTTTCTTTTGCTTTGGCAGCCAGGAAGCTCAGATCATTTAGAGTGCTCTCATCCATGGTTCTCTTTTAATAATTTTGTTTTTATATACTAAAAAAGTGAGTTTCCCATCTTTTTTGTTGAAATAAGTTGAGCATAAATACATATAAGAATTGGAATTATACGTGTTATATTTTTCAAAATATTTTAATATCAATGTAAATACATTTTAAAAAAGGGAAAAAAATTGTATTGCAATTGTAACAGTGAAGTCACATTTGACTTCTGCAATTACAGGAGGTCCTCAAACAGGACTTGTATTCATCTTTTGTGATTGGTATTATTGAGTACTACGATTTTAATAAAGTTTTTTTCTTTTCTTTTGGCACCCTCTGTATATTACCTTGAAGTTCCTCATTTATTAACTCAAGGCATAAGAAAGGCCCATTGGATGTCTTTTTAGAGGAAAATGCGTCTGCTGTCACAGTTTTGAGAACTTACTAGTCTTGAATATGAAGTAATATTTCATATAATTTCACCATTAATATAGTTCCTGGCCTCTGTACACATTAATAAACCAGCTTAAAGGCCTATTGATAAAATTATACCTTATCTATATCTAATTTATTTCTGTTTTATAGTTATATCTTAGAAACTTGGGAATGACAACCAGACATTATTACGCTAGAAGCAGGTGATCAGTTGAAAATTCAGACACACAATATTCTAGGTCCAGGCAAATAAGATGTGTTGATTCTGTTTTGAGTAGGCTTATTGCAGACTGACACGGAACTATTGTTTTTTTTTCCTGCAATAGCTTATTTAGAATTTCATTTATAAACATCATTGTGGGATGGCACCTGTGGCTCAGTGAGTAGGGCACTGACCCCATATACCGAGGGTGGCAGGTTCAAATCTGGCCCTGGCCAAACTGCAGCAAAAAAATAGCTGGGCGTTGTGGTGGACGCCTGTAGTCCCACCTACTCAGGAGGCTGAGGCAAGAGAATTGCCTAAGCCCAAAAGCTGGAGGTTGCTGTGAGCTGTGATGCCACAGTACTCTACCAAGGGCAACAAAGTGAAACTCTCTCTAAAAAAAAAAATTAAAAAAAATTGTGTAGGATTTCTGAGAAAGTACATAATAAACATCTTAGACACTTTACAGTCATTTTCTGATAAGGGGGGATTCTGTTCTATAAAGGAGATCATTTTACACCCTCTGAGCCACTTTATGTGATTGTTGAAATGGACCCATTGAACTGAATTTTTCACTGTAGTAAATAGTAATATCATATCACCCCCATTTTCAAGTATCAGCAAGGTGAGTAACATATGAACAAATTTTTGTTTTCTGGCTGTTGCACTATTGCATTCTTTTGACTAATACAATACTAGTCAAAATAATATAATTTGGGAGAATATTGAATTTATGGAGTCCTTTTTAAAGAATAAATACCAGTTTGTCCAACTATAGACTCCTTTTCTACCTTAAAGGGAAAGCTCTTTCAATACTGATAGCAAGGACTCTTCACTTATCTAAAGCTTGTGATAGATACAGTCTCGGTGAGAGCAATAAAGAGCTCTGGCGTTTGGTAACACCCAGGCCTATTTCACCCGAATTATCACTAGGGTCCCCTGATGAGATTATCTTCTGCAAGGACGGTTTATTTGTTGTTTATCATCTGGTCCACTATAATCTTGATATGTGTCGTAATCTCACTTATATGATGGATGTGATTTCTGGACCTCTTATCTTTATAACTAGGCAAATTATTCAGCCAAACTCAAATAAGTAGCAAAAACAATAGTTGACATTTGCAACATAGCTCTTGAAATGCTTTGGAGGACACAGGATACAAGATTTCATCAAATTAGAAAAACAAATGTAGGGGCTGGATAAGGAAATTCAAGAGCCCAATCTAGAAGACAAAGGATTCAGCTGCCTCTTTACAAAAGATCCTTAACCTTATTAATCAAGGTAAGTTAATACATAAAACATGATTTGCAAGAGCCTGTGGGAAAAAACACTGGAGAGGGAGGGAAACGATTTGGGTTCTAGTTTGGGCTCTGCCACTAAATGAGCATTTTCAGCTATAAATTATTTTATTTGTAAAATGAGAAAATTAAATTAACATATTTTAAAATATTCCCATTGGCCTAACAGTCTGTCCATAGGGGCTCCATAAACTACCCAGGTAGGTAAATTAGAATTACCCATTTGATGAAAACTAGGTTTTCAGATTGATGGTTATTGAAAGTCCTTCTGCACGAGGACAGCGGACGAGTCAGACAGTGGGGAGCTTAAGTCCAGCTGTTCATGAGTTACTGCAGAGGAGGAGGAAGAAGCTGCACCTCTGTTTATCTTGCAGTCTGTACAGGTCCAGAAAGAAACCGCTTCTAAAATATATGACATTTGTTTCCAAAGTATGCTCCTTTAGAAAATGAGTAATTTTGGAAGTTGATGGTAATACTTAAAAAAATCTTAGTTATGGCATTTAGCCATCTGTCATTTCCCTCTTTACAGGTGTTGTTTATGTCTTTTCTGTTTTTGATATAACTAGCTACTTTGGTGTATTTCTACACAGAAGGGTGCTGTCTCTTCCTGACGCTGTATGAGCTTCTGAAATAATTAGATTGGGGAAAAGAAACTGAATTGAGCTCTGATGAAAAAAAATGATGTTGACTCATTTTATGCTAGAATATGACAAGCCAGACATTGTTTTCTGGGCAACATTTAAGAATTATTTGCTATTATTCTTTTCTTGATTGGCTTTGAAACCAATTATCCATGTGGTGTGTTCCCCATGGCACGAGGTCTAGTTAAATGGTCTGTTTACCATCTGTTCACCAAGTAAAAGCTATAAAAGAATAGTAACCTTGACAACAATCATATTAACCATGATGTAATAAACACAGGTCATAGGTGTATTAAGGTGAACAATTGTGCCAAAATCTTTTTCAGATGTCTATTTTCATTTTTAGTCTTTTCCTATTTTTCCTGGTACTTAGCAATGTAAGTTGATCTATCTCTTGAAGGCCAAGGCCACCAAATCTGGACATTTAAAGATAAGAATATGTAAATATCTAGTGGGGAAATATTTCCAGTTGTAGAATCAAGAAAGACTGATGATAAAAAGAAAATGCAGGCTCGGTGCCTGTAGCACAGTGGTTATGGGGCTGGCCACATGCACCGAGGATGGCAGGTTCGAACCCGGCCTGGGTCAGCTAAACAACAATGACAACTGCAACAACAACAAAAGTAGCTGGGTGTGGTGGCAGGTACCTATAGTCTCAGCTACTTGGGAGGCTGAGGCAAGAGAATCACTTAAGCCCAAGAGTTGGAGGTTTCTGTGAGCTGCGATGGCAGGGCACTCTACTGAGGGTGACATAGTGAGGCTCTGTCTCAAAAAAAAAAAGAAAAGAAAAGAAAAGAAAATGCACCCAGAATAGAGAAATGTACCAACACCTTGTAAGAAATCCAGTGGTTAATTTTTATTTGACAACTATATGCTTACTTATAAATTTATCTGTAGTTTTAAAATATGTTGAGACCTCTCAGTCACTTACAGACAGATAACACATTAAGCCATTCCACAGATTAATATAGTTATAGGGTGCAAACGATTGCCTACTGAATTTTGATGTGTTGAATGTTTATTTCAAGTCCATTGGACAAAGGAAGGTATGGCAGAAAATGTCTAATTTGAAGAGGATGGTCTTTATTAATTGGCAATCACACTGGCGATGGAATTTCAGAAGCTAAAAATCCACCGTGTTTCATAATTTGATCACTTATTCATTCGCAATTCAAGTTTATAGTTAGAAGTTAGCTATAGTTTTAGAACTGAATTAGAACTGTCAGACATGAACCGCTTAATAGCTTACCCGAATTTTAGTACACTGACCTGTATTTCACTCCACGTCCTACTTTTTACCTCAGTTGAGTAGCATAATGGACTGTCATTGAGTCACAGAGCAGGAAATAAGTTTGTGCCAAGTATATGGGACAAACCTGGCACATATGTCTTCACTCTGTTAGTGGAAAGTCAGTTCTGGTAAGTCGATCAGTCAGTTCATCTTTAGCGTTCCCCTCACCCGGTAACACTGGACCCAGACAGTTCCACCACCGCATCTCTTATCTGCAATTGGGAAATACAAAAAGATTTTCAAATCTCAAAACCTGACGTGATCTGACCTGCACTCATTTAGCAGTAAAAACTATACTGAACTGATGTTTGCCTTTTGTAGTCTTTATTTATACCTCTTAGTATGAATAATCATATGTTTTACTACAAATATATTGTTTGATAATTGGGTGCTTTGCAGATCCTGCTGAAAACATATGTAATAGGTGGTATACCCTCCCTTCTTTCTAAACTCTGAAAGGTACTGAATTCCTAAATACTTTTCAAGAGCACCTTTTCTTTGAAATGAAATCTCCTAATGTATAATTCCCAAGACTGAGTCTTTTAAAATCTCTTTTGCCACTTCCCAGGGGCCTTTATGATTATTGTCTTCTTATTGCAAGTATTAAGGGCAAAATCTTGGCTTTTGCCCTCTCCTTCCTTGGTACACTGTGAAGGCTTTATGGCTTGCGGGACCCAGTCTTGGCTAGAGAGTTAAAGAGACCTAGAATCAGACCCTGGTTGGGCTGCTCAAAGATGTGTAACTTTGGATAAATTATGTAATACCTCTGAGCATTACATTTCTTTTTGTGTAAAAGTCTATTACATTTCTTTATGTGTAAAAGATTGCCCTCCCTTCAAAAAGGTGGCAATCTTGGTTATAATTGGAAGTAAAATAGCAATTCCAAGATGTTCTATGGCAGCAACAGAGTTATGGAAAAGATGGCAAAAATATTTTTTATAGTCAATGAATGCTTTTAAAACCTATTGACTTTTTATAATATCAACAGGTACTTTTAAAAACTGTTGTGTTGAGGCTCGGCGCCCGTAGCCCTCCAAGAGTTGGAGGTTGCTGTGAGCTGTGATATCACAGCAGTCTACCAAGGGTGACATAGTGAGACTCTGTCTTAAAACAAAAACAAGAACAAAAACTGTTGTGTTGTGTAGCGCCAATGGTTGAAGCCGAAAGGTTTGCACTGAATTTGGACAAACTGGAAAAGAACCGAGGAGCCTCAGGTGGCTGTCACCTGTCCTTTATTCAACTCGCCACAGCCAGTGAGCAGGCCTGGGGCCATCTGCCGTCCTTCAGCTCCTGGGGGCAGGCCAGCTAGCATAGGAAGCCGCTTTCCCCCCATAGGTGGAGAGCCTTGGGTACTTATATAGTGGCCACATAGAGGCTCCAGATTAAACACGAATGATGATTATTTAGGAACACGTGGCACCTGCCGGCTTAATCATAGTTATTCAAAAAATCAGGCATCTCGTGGCCTTTAGGTTAGAAAGCCCAATTTAACTTACCTTCCCCACAAGTTGCTTTAATAGAAACCATTGTGTGTGTGTGTGTAGGAGTACTAGTGATTTTATTTGTGTACCATCTGTTTTAATACATGCATATTCATTTTTTTAAATAAATAAGGATTTTAAAATGCAGTTTTGTATTTTTTCATGGTTCCATAATTGGCTATACTGTCACTTATTTAAAGTTTTCCCACTGTTGAAAGTTCAGGTTTTCTCATTTCCTTTTTAAGAATATTTTTAAATTTTACTTTTTAAAATTTTATATTAATGTGGGGGTACACAATGATTAGGTTGCTTAGAAGCGTGTTCTCCATATCCTCATGAGAAAAGATTCTCAGACCAATGGCCAACGAACACATGAAAATGATCATGGTCTCTAACTATCAGAACAAAGTGAATCAAAAGCACTTGGAGATATTGCCTAATCCCAGCGAGAATGGCCCACCTCACAAGGTCCCAAACTACCAGATGCTGGCGTGGGTACAAGTAGAAGGGAACACTCATGCACTGTGGGTGGGACTGCAAATTAGTACAACCTTTATGGAAAGGAGTATGGAGACTCCTCAAAGAATTAAAAGTTGATCTTGCATTTGATTCTGTCATCCTATTACCAGGCATTATTCCCCCCCACCCCCCAAAAAAGTCATTTTACCACGAGGACATTTGCCCTCGAATCTGTATAGCAGCTCAATTCACAATCGCAAAGATGTGGAAACAATCTAATGCCCTTCAACACATGAATGGATTAGTAAGCTGAGGTACGTGTACACCATGAGTACTATTTAGCTATAAATAAGATGGACATTTTCTACCTAATGCAGCGACCTGGATGGATCTAGAAACCTGTTTTTGACTTTATTTTAGACATAACCTATGTTTAGGAAGGGAGGATGACTGCCCTTTAATTTTTAAATTCTCTACCAGTATCTATGATACATATTGTGGAATTTTAGATCATTCTTGCAAATATATTATGTAATATAATGTATATGTTATATAGCAACGGTCCTTGTTTTGAGTTTTTTACCTTTCCAAAATTCTTTCTTTTTTCATAGTGCTACTGTTTTTTTTTTTTTGAGATAGAGTCTCACTCTGTCATCTTGGGTAGAGTGCTGCTTCTCCATAGCTCACAGCAACCTCAAACTCTTGGGTTCAAGCAATCCTCTCGCCTCAGCCTCCTAACTGGGCCTACCACAATGACCGGCTAGTTTTTTTTTTAGAGACAGAGTCTCACTTTGTCATCCTTGGTAGAGTGCTGTGGCATCACAGCTCACAGCAACCTCCAGATCTTGGGCTTAGGCTATTCTCTTGCCTCAGTCTCCTGAGTAGCTGGGACCATAGGCACCCGCCACAACACCCGGCTATTTTTTTGTGCAGTTTGGCTGAGGCTGGGTTCGAACCTGCCACCTTCAGTATATGGGGCCAGAGCCCTCCTCACTGAGCCACAGGTGCCGCCCACGCTTGAGTAGTTTTTCTATTTTTAGTAGAGACAGGATCTTACTCTTACTTAGACTGGTTTCTGACTCTGAGCTCAGGTGGTCCACCAGCCATGGCCTCCCAGAGTGCTGGGATTACGGGTGGGAGCCACCATGCCCCGACTATAGCGCTGTTGGTAATTGAGTTTATTATCATCAGGAGATCCTTCACTATTCAAAGGGTTCTATTTTGCAGCATATTCTATGTGCCTACCTTTAGTTTCCATTTTAAATTTTGCTTTCTGAGACAGAGTCTCACTTTGTTGCCCTGGGTAGGCTTCTGAGGTGTCATAGGTCACAGGAACCTCAAACTCTTGGTCTCAAGTGCTCCTTCTGCCTCCGACTCCCAGGTAGCTGAGACTATAGGTGCCCACCGCATGTCCAGTTATTTTTACAGACTGGGCCTCGCTCTTGCTCAAGGTGGTCTCAAACTCCTGAGCTGAAGCAATCCACTTGCCTTGGCCTCCTAGAGTGTTTGGATTACAGGTGTGAGCCACCGAACCTGGCCTAAATTTCTTATTAAAATTCAGAGTCCTTCAGACTAAGAATATTACACAACACTTGGTGTATGAAAATGTGTGGTTACCATGGCAATGAGGAGCTAGTCCAGGTCTGTGTGACCTCTTTTTTTTATTGCAGGTAGTCTATTCTAATAACATCAAAAGTTGCTTCCCAGGAGAAACTATCCTTTGATAGGTGTCTTTATAATTTTTTAATGCCGCTGGTCTGAAAGATAAGATTTTCCAGATATATATTTTATTCTTCTGAATATTTAGCTTGTAATGTCATCTTTTCTTAGCAATAATAACTTAATAGTAATAATATGTATAATGTATTGCATATTTACTACACAGCTAGTCTATGATCTCATTTAATTCTCAAAACTGTTCTTTGTGGGAGTATTGTCAATTAAGGTTAGTGCTGGCAGAGAGAGAATTAAATACTCTAAAACAATTGCTTTAGTCACATGATTTATTTCTCTCTCTTACTCATTCAAGGCCAGAAGGAGCCAGCCAGAGCAGCCCACACCTATAATTGCTGCTTTTTGGGAGGCAGGAGGATTGCTTGAGCCCAGGAGTTTAAGGCTGAAGTTCAGTATCATTGTACTTGTGAATACACTGCACTCTAGCGCAAGCAGCATTGCAAGACCCATATCTCTCTCTCTTTTTTTTTTTTTAGAGACAAAGTCTCACTTTATTGCCCTCTGTAGAGTGCTATGGCGTCACAGCTCACAGCAATCTCCAACTCTGGGGCTTATGCAATTCTCTTGCCTCAGCCTCCTGAGTAGCTGGGACTACAGGCACCCCCCAGAATATACACCTATTTTTTTTTGTTGTTGTTGTTGCAGTTTGGCTGGGGCTGGGTTTGAACCCCCCACCCTTGGGATATGGGGCTGGCGCCGTACCCACTGAACCACAGGCGCCATCCAGGAACTCCATGTCTTTCTAATATTCTGACATATGTAGCTTTTATTCCCAAGATGACTTCATAAAGGAAACTTTTGGCACTCCTGCCATCATATCTATATTCTATTACAGTTATAGGAAGGAGGAAGAGGCAGCAAGTCCCACCCCAGCTCTTTAAGGACACGTCCCAGAAAGTTGCATACACCATTTCCACAGATAGCCCAGCATTTAGAGAGATGAACCTAGTCGTGAAACTAAGATTCTATTGCTATGGAAGAAGGGGAGAATGGGCATTAAGACAGCTAGCATGTGCCACGTTTGAGTGTACCCTCAGCTTACGAAGGGGAAAAACTGAGTCATAAGAGGTTTAATTGATTTACTGGGAACTCACAGCTGATACAGCCAAGATTCAAATGCAGGTCAGTCAGATGTCAGAGCTCTTAAGCACTGCTTTGATGTGCTTCGACCTTAAAACACTTATTTGACTTTATTCTGTCTCTTCTTCTAAATTAGTATAAAGAAAACATTTCTGACTAAGTTGCTGGGTCAAGCTGTTGAAACAATGGAATCCTTTATTTTACCAAGACTTCTTGGCAAAAGGCACTGTGCTGGTATCATCTTGTGCAATGAGGTCTTTACTTTTGCTGACCTTTTGGCTAGGTAGAGTCACAGAATTTAGTGACAGGTTTAGATAATTGCCCGCTGAACAGATTAAAGTCTTATTTTCAATCTTCTACTTGTTCAGGGTTGCAAAAGGTTTAAACTTCATTAAAATACGCTTTGCTGTTCTATCGATGATTTAGGTCTTAAACAGAGGAACAAAGCTTTCCATGGGGCCAATGAGAATAAATAGAAAGGAATGTTTTACTATAGGGAAAAAATCACAGTAATATGATTTTTTTCTAAAGATATAGCTGTAAGAAATTGACAGCACATCTTAATAATTAATTAAATCAGAATATACTACTTCTCAGTTATTTGGAAATTATTTCATTTAGATGGTTAACCTGCGACATTCTAATATCTTACTTATAAAATCTATATCGTCTGAGATATTGATTTCTTCTCTTCCGTTCCTTGCCTGCCCCTCCCTTCCCCCCCATTCCTTCTTTCCCTCCCTCTCTCCTTGCTCTCCTTGCTGGCTACTTCCTTCCATTCCACAAGCTTCATTTGTTATTTCTTTCTGGAGATTAAGTTTTGTTCAGGTTCTTATCTCTGCCTCGTTCACAGAGTTTTTAATCTTTCTCATGCCTGCCCAGCTCTTCTTTCTAGCACCAAGGGAGGAAATGTGAATATGAATGAATAAATCCGCAAAAAGGTAAATACCATGCTTTCTACAGGCCGAAACTGAATGTTGCTATGTTGCCTACAATGCTCAACATTTTTAAGAACCTCTGTAGATTTATCAATACTTTCCAGGAATGCTCGTAAGATAAATTATATATATCAGCTATTCTACAAAGTCTTTCACTTAACGAACAGCAACAGCACTGGGGTCACTAAGTGGCTAAGGACAAGTTCCAGCAACGTGATGTTTTCCTTAGCAGTTGATAGACGGTCAGATGTGGTGGCTCAGCCTGTAATCTCAGCACTCTGGAAGGCTGAGGTGGGTCGATTGCTTGAGCTCAGGAGTTCAAGACCAATATGAGCCAGAGTGAAGTTCTGTCTCTGCTAAAAATAGAAAAACTGGCTTGATGCCTGTGGCTCAAGTGGCTAAGGTGCAGGCCACATACACCTAAGGTGGCGGGTTTGAAAACAGCCCGGGCCCGCCAAACAACAATGACAGCTGCAACCAAAAAATAGCCCGGCGTGTGGCGGGCACCTGTGGTCCCAGCTACTTTGGGAGGCTGAGGCAGGAGACTCGCTTGAGCCCAGGAGTTGGAGGTTGCTGTGAGCTATGATGCCACAGCACTCTAGCTGGGGGTCCAGGGGGGACAGCTTGAGGCTTTGTCTCAAAAAAATAAAGAAAAAAAAATTAGAAAAACTGAGACAAGACAATCACTTGTCAATCGAGCTGAAGAGTTTGAGGTTGCTGTGAGCTATAATGACGCCTGGACACTTTACCCAGGGTGACAGAGTAAGACTCTGTCTCAAAAAAAAAAAAAGGTCAATAGACATTTTCACTAGTGTGACAACTTATAAAAAAGGCCCTTTGAAATGAAGAACATGACAGGAAGTCCCCGGGAACAGTGACCACAGAACAGATCAAGGGTCAGAGCACAGAGATGTCCACTCATGTTCTGTGTGCCTTTGATTCTTTGCAAACATTAAGCAAGAACAGGACAGACAACCCAATGAAATGGGCAGAAGAACACAGATGATGAGTCTTTAACAGATTTTTTCAATAATGCCTTTATTTATCATTAACTTGTGTTTTAAACAAGTAATACATTAATATATGTATTTAAAAAATTTTAAAGTTCCATTGGGATCAAGACAAAATCCCCATTTTTCATTGCATCTTTACCAGAGGTATCTTCAGTGTTTTTCCAGTGGGACTGCTTTATTTAAATAAGTTGCAGACAAAGTGTGGAAAAATCCAGCAATTGTGCATAGTACAGCCTAGAGTCCAAAAGCTTAGGCAGCTGAGACAGGCAATGTGGGTATGTACGTCACTTTGCCTGTGTGGTTGCAGTAGCTTTTCTGAACTTTTCAGTGCTTTGGTTTCTTCTGCTGATGCCCGGCAGGTGCTTACTCTTTGCCTGATGGTATGGTGAACACTTCACAGGGATTATTTTATCATTACAACAGGGCTGTACAGTAGGCGTTGCTGTTTATCCAAATCAAACTAACTTAATTCACTTAGCTCGTCAGCGGTGGAGCTGGGGATAATTGTAGTGCTTAATTTACACATTTATCATGAGAAGTCAATGCAGGAAGATGTAGTGCTCTGTGCATAGCAAATTTACAATTAACTTCAAGACAATTTTCAGAGTAGTTTTGAGAAGTTGAAAGAATTTTCTTGACTTTTTTTTTATTGTGCCAGAGTGTCCAGTTTATGTAGACATCTTGGATGTTAGGCCCTAAACCTAAATACTAGAATTTTCTGTGAAACACAGCTTGTTATTCTATGGTTTTGAACTTATCCTTTATAATCAAAATTTGAAAGTATTTTTACTATACTATATGATTTTTTAATGCTTCTTATTGAGAAAGAGATTTCTTTGATGATGAAACATACACATTGGGATTTGTTACTATTGATGTACACATATTTTAAAGGCAGTTTAAGCCCATATTCTTTTTTTTTTTTTTTACACAGAGTGTCACTATGTCATCCTCGATGGTATCACAGCTCACAGCAACCTCCAACTCTTGGGCTCAAGCGATTCTCTTGCCTCAGCCTCCCAAGTAGCTGGGACTACAGGTGCCCACTACAATGCCCGGCTATTTTTTTTCTTTTTTTTTTTTTTTTTTTTGAGACGGAACCTCAAGCTATCCCCCTGGGTAGAGTGCCATGGCATCACACTCACAGCAACCTCCAACTCCTGGGCTCAAGCAAGTCTCCTGCCTCAGCCTCCCAAGTAGCTGGGACTATAGGCGTCCGCCACAACGCCTGGCCATTTTTTTTTTTTTTTTTTGGTTTCGGCCATCATTGTTGTTTGGTGGGCCCGGGCTGGGGATTCGAACCCGCCACCTTAGGTGTATGTGGCTGGCGCCTTAGCTGCTTGAGCCACAGGCGCCAAGCCTATTTCTTTTTTTTTTCCTTACAGTTGTCATTGTTGTTTTAGCTGGCCCAGGCTGTGTTTGAACTCGCTAGCCTGGGTGTATGTAGCCGGCACCCTACCCACTGAGTACAGTGCTGCCCAAGACCATATTTTTTTTATGATGTTCTTTGCTGCAAGTAATTAAAACAATTAAAAATGATGAAGATATAAGGATACCTCTTTTATCATATGGCAAGGAATCTGGAGATAATTCTGTTCCTGGATTAGCTCAGTTGCCATTAAATATCCAAGTTCTTTCCATCTTTTCATGCTCTTATTTATAGTGTGATAACTTGGTCCTAAAGCTTTATCCTTCATTGTTGCAAAATGGCTCTTGTATATCCTGACATCACATAATTACCTGGAAAGAGGATCGTCTTCCCCCAAAGTCCCCACAGAATTAGCCTCAGTGGCCACAGTTGCTTTCCATGCCCATGGATAAATCATTCATTATGCAAAGGGGATGAGACCTCAATGATTAGCTTTGACCAATTAAGGTCAATTTTTCTGGGACTATATAGGGTTCTATCCTCACTGAGATAACATATCAAAGGTAGACACATCTGGGATTTTTGTTAGCAAAGAACAAGCCATGTAAGGCAGACAGGGTTTGCAATACACATTTTTCTTTTCAGAGAAATTATGCTGGAAATAAAAATCCAATGAATAAGACATCTTAACTACCCACAAATTCTGTTAGGATGCTTAGTTTCTGATCTAAAATTCATTCACTCTGTTCTTTCAGGATATGCTCTTTGACCACTTACTGCAATGTGTCAGGTACTGTTCTCAGGACTAAGATGAGTCCACCCTCCTTGTACAAGATAGACACGTGTCCATATCAGGAATGCTTTCTGAAGCAGCTGCCAGAACAGGAGACTAAAGGAGGCTACACCTGGAGACATCTAATGTTTGCCCAGCAGAAACTGAGAGAGAGGCGGTCCCTGGTCCAGCCTCCTGAGATGTGAGCAAGGTCCCAGGTTCTTTCTTCTCTCTGTCCACGGCATGCTGGCTTGTCTTCATCCTCATCTCCTCACTGCTCCATGGCTGCCACAGTTCCAAACATTTTGGCTCATATGTAAGTTCAACCTGAATTGGGTATTGAGATCTGTAAGACTTCATTTGGGCTCATCTTGTGGATATAAGCTGTTGTACGTGGGAAGGAATGTAGAACCAGACATTTGTGTTAAATATTAACTGATTGCTACTCCTGGGGTAAAAGGTGCCATGAGCGCAGCGCCCACTGATTTCCATGTATGACCAACCACATTTTATTGCCGTTGTTAACTTATTTGTCTAGCTGCTCCTCTGAATAATTTGCTTCCTGAAGGAAGAGAATCTGTTTAGCTTTTTTTTTTTTTTTTTTTTCTGTTTCCTGACACTGAGGATGGTCCCTGGCACACAGTAGGTTGGGGGAAGGAGATTATCTTTTAGGGAGTAAATTTGGAAGAAAATATCCAAATATTTTATTTTAAACTGCACACAAACTTTATGGACACCCTGTATATTAAAGACTTAAGATGAAGTGTTTATGTAACAAATTTAAAAAATAAAGGATAGTCAAATAACAGAAAGGTTAGATGGCACCTAGAACTACTTGAAGGGGATAATTTAACTCTTTTTAAAAAATTTTTTGTTTTCTCTCTCAGAGAGTACTTTTGAGATCATGTGGTTTTGTGCAAATGCTTGGGTCTCCATGGCAGAACAGTGGGGCTAAAGTATAGATGAGGAACTCAGAAGCAGCCTGTCAAACAGGCAGGATTTAGAGCAATGGCCCCACACATTGTATCACTTTTTTTTTTTTTTTTGAGACAGAGCCTCAAGCTATCCCCCTGGGTAGAGTGCCGTGGCATCACAGCTCACAGCAACCTCCAACTCCTGGGCTCAAGTGAGTCTCCTGCCTCAGCCTCCCAAGTAGCTAGGACCACAGGTGCCTGCCACAACACCCAGCTATTTTTTTTTGGTTGCAGCTGTCATTGTTGTGTGGCGGGCCCTGGCTGGATTCGAACCCATCAGCTCAGGTGTATATGGCTGGTGCCTTAGCTGCTTGAGCCACAGGCACGGAGCCTGTATCACTTTTAAAGTACTGACCATGACATACTAAATTGCCGTCACAACCTGCCTGTACTCTGTTACGTGAGCAAATCCAAGCAGGTCTTCTGGAAGCTCAGGGGTTTATTTTTGTTTGTTTCTTTCTTTAAAAAATTTAAAAATAGGAGCAGTGCCTATGGCTCAGTGAGTGTGGTGTTGGCCCCATTATACCAAGGGTAGTGGGTTTGAACTCAGCCTCAGTGAAACTGCAACAAAAAAATAGCTGGGCGTTGTGTCGGGCACCTGTAGTCCCAGCTACTCAGAAGCTGAGGCAAGAGAATCACCTAAGCCCAAGAGATGGAGGTTGCTGTGAGCTGTGATGGCATAGCACTCTACTGAGGGTGACAAAGTGAGACTCTGTCTCTAAAAAAAAATAAATTTAAAAATAGGGTGGCACCTGTGGCTCAGTGGGAAGGCACCAGCCCCATATACAGAGGGTGGTGGGTTCAAACGCAGCCCTGGCCAGCTAAAAAAAAAAAAAACAGCAATGAATAACTGCAACAGAAAAACAAGCCTGGCATTGTGGTGGGCTCCTGGTCCCAGCTACTCGGGAGGCTGAAGCAAGAGAATTGCTTAAGTCCAAGAGTTTGTGGACGCTATGAGCTGTGACGCTACCGCTACAGCACTCTACCAAGGGCCACAAAGTGAGACTCTGTCTCAAAAAAAAAAAAAAAAAAAAAATTAAAAATAAATTTGCCCCAATATTGATTTTTAACAGATGCTTTATTTGATTGTTACATCACAAATTTATATTGCACTGGTGATATTCCTTATCATATTCTCATATACTCATGTTTTACAAAGACCAGTGAGACTTTCCTTAAAAGGAAAGGCAGGTATCAGCGTGGGAAAGAGGGCAAAGCTCTGTGGTGGCCTGGGTCCCATCCCATGTGTGCACCCAACTGGCCAAGTCCCCTAACCTATCTATTGCTTGGTTCCCGCATCTGTAAAACAGGTACAGGAGAAGATGATCTCCTGTGATTTTTCCTAGCTCTGAAATTTTATGGTTAGAACATATTAAATTCCCATGTTTATAGAACTGAATAGGGTTAGTATTTACTTCCAAGTTAGGTTTGTCACCTCAGCCTTTATAATAAAATTTAATCTTCTGAATGATTAATATCATACATTTAAGAAATATGGCAGCTATATAAAATTTTAATAGCCAGTTGTAATTGGCTTTGACTATGAGGTGTTCAGCCTCCTTTTATTTTGTATGAAATGGGATCGCTCTATGTTGCCAAGGCTGGCCTCAAACTCCTGAGTACACGTGATTCTCCCACTGCAGCCTCTAGAGTAGCTGAGACTCCAGGCACCCACCATCCCACCCAGCTGGACATATCCAGCACGCAGGCATGTAATTCGAGTCATACTAGATAGACAGTTTTGTATCCTTTATTCCTTTGAATTTTACATTGTGAGCATTTTCCTATTCCATTAAAAATGTCTTTCTTTTTTTTTTTAAGTTGGGACAGAGTCTCACTTTGTCACTCTCTGTAGAGTGCTTTTATGTCACAGCTCACAGCAACCTCAAATTCTGGGGCTCAAGCGAATTCCTTGCCTTAGCCTCCCTAGTAGCTGGACTGTAGGCACCTACCACAACACCTGGCTATTTTTTTTTTTTTTAGCAGGCCTAGGATGGGTTCAAACTCACCAGCCCTGGTGCATGTGGCAGGCACCCTAACCACTGACCTACAGGTGCTAAGCCTCCATTAAAAATTCTTAAAAAATATCTTCTTTTGTTACAAAATTTTATATCATTAAATATAGCACAAATATGAACAACTGCATAAATGAACTATTATAGGGTGAACACTCTTAGAGCCATCACCTCCCTCAGCCACCCCAGAAACACTCTTCTGACAGAACTGTCTCTGTTCTTGCTGAAGTTAATTGCCCCGATGATTTTAATCATTTCCTTTATATTTTTGCTACCCAGTGTGCATCCCTAAACATTATCATCTTAGTGTTGTCTAGGAATGAATTCTTAGATGTTTATTATTCTATTGTATAAAGGTACATACATTCATGTAAGCACTGCTTATTAGATTATTTATTTTTTGCAGTGTATTTTTCAAATTTTATTTTTTGAGTAGAGTTCTATTCACATGCTAAATTTTATCATTTATTTTTATTTTTACTTTTAAAAATTCAGATTAATATGACGATACAAACGATTAGGTTCCATTGTGCTTATTTTTATTTATTTACTTATTTGTTTTATTAAATCATAACTACGTACATTGATGCGTTTATGGGGTTCAGTGTACTGATTTGACATACAATGGGAAATGCTTACGTTGAACAGATAAACACATCCATCACCTTGCTTACTTATTTGTTGTGGGAAGACAGTTATACTCTTTTCCTAATAGTTTTTCAATGTACCATTGCATTATGTACATTAGGTGAGGTCCCCCCAAGTGCCCTCACTCCTCCCACCTCCCTCCTCCCCTCACCACCCTTCTACTTTCTGGACTGTAGCTATGTTTCACCATTCGTATGAATGTGTAGATAATTACATATTGATTTCATAGTTGTATTGAGTACATTAAATACTTTTTCCCCATTCTTGAGATACTTTACTAAGAAGAATATGTTCCAGCTCCATCCAGGTAAACATAAAAAATGTGAAGTCTCCATCTTTTTTATGGCTGCACAGTATTCCATGGTGTACACATACAATTTGTTAATCCATTCATGGGTCAATGGGCACTTGGACGGTTTCCATGTCTTGGCAATTATGAATTGGGCTGCAATAAACATTCTGGTTCAAATGTCTTTGTTGTAAAATAATTTCTGATCATCTGGGTATATGCCTGCAGAGGAATTACTGGATCCAATAGTAGGTCCACTTTTAGTTCTTGAGTATTCTCCAAACTTCTTTCCAAGAAGGTTGTATTAGATTGCATTCCCACCAGCCGTGTAGAAGTGTTCCCTTCTCTCCCCATCCACGCCATGTTTGTGTTTCTAAGGTAAAGTTCAAGTTGTAAGCCCTTCATCCAGGGGGGCATACCCTTATATTGTGTCCATCAGGTGCGAGCTTACCAATCTCTCTCCTTCTACCACTTTCCCTTTCCCCCTTTTTCTCCTTTCTCCTCCCCCCGACACTTGAATATACCTGTGGTTTTCTCTCCTATAGGCCTGTAGTTATTTTTCTATTGGTTTCAAATTACTATTGAGTACTTTGGATACTTGCATTTCCATTTTTGTGATACTTTACTAAGGAGAATGTGTTTCAGCTGCATCTAGGTAAATACAAAAGTGTAAAGTCTCCATCTTTTCTTATGGCTGAAATGTATTCTATGGTATACATATAACACAGTTTATTAATCTATTCTTTTTTTTTTTGAGACAGACTCTCAACTGTCACCCTTCGTAGAGTGCCACGATGTCACAGCTCACAGCAATCTCTAGCTCTTGGGCTTACGTGATTCTCTTGCTTCAGACTCTCGAGTAGCTGGGACTACAGGTGCCCGCCACAACACCCGGCTATTTTTTGTGGCAATTTGGCCAGGGCTGGATTCAAACCTGACACCCTCGGTGTATGGGGCTGGCGCCCTACTCACTGAGCCACAGGTGCCACCCACTATTAATCCATTCTTATGTTGATGGGCATTCAGGTTGCTTCCACATTTTAGCAATTGTGAATTAAGCTGCAATAAACATTCTGGTGTGAATGTCCTTGTGATAAAATGATTTTTTTCTTCTGGGTAGATGCCTAGTAATGGGATTGCGGGATCAAATGGAAAGTCTACTTTTAGCTCTTTGAGGATTCTCCATACTTCTTTCCATAGAGGCTGTAGTTTACAATCTCACCAGTAGCGTAAAAGTGATTCCTTCCCTCCACATGCACATCTGCAGAGTCAGGATTTTGTGATGTGGGCCAGTCCAGCTGGGTTTAGGTGATATCTCAGAGTGGTTTTGATTTGCATTTCTGATGATTAGGGACAATGAGCAATTTTTCATGTTTTTGTTGGCCATTCATCTGTCATTTTCAGAGAAGTTTCTGTTCATATCTCTTTCCCAGTGATAGATGGGATTGTTTGCTTTTTTGGTTGATTAATTTGAGTTCTCTATAGATTCTAGTTATCAAGCCTTTGTCAGATTCTTAACACGTAAATGTCTTTTCTCATTGTGAAGGTTGTCTGTTTGCTTCAATTATTGTGTCTTTAGCTGTACAGAAGCTGTTTAGCTTAATTAAGTCCTATTTATTTATTTTTGTTGTTGTGATTGCTGATGGAGTCTTTTTCATAAAATCTTTCCCCAGCCAGATATTATCTAGAGTTTTTGCAGGGGTAGATTGCTTGAGCTCAGGAGTTCTAAACCAGTTCTCCCATTAAAAAAGGTTTTCCTTGCTTATTAAGATTTGTATCATCTAGTGTCTTAGATTTAAATCTTTTATCCCAAGCTGGGCAGGGTGGCTCACGCCTATAATCCTAGCACTATAGGAGGCAGAGGCGGGTGGATTGCTTGAGCTCATGGTTCAAGTCCAGCCTGAGCAAGAATGACATCCCATCTCAAAAAACCGCCAGATGTTGTGGTGGGGGCACCTGTAGTCCCACCTACTTGGAAGGCTGAGGCAAGAGAATCGCTTGAACCCAAGAGTTTGAGGTTGCTGTGAGCTATGACACAATAGCACTCAACAACAGGAGACTGAGAGAGACTCTGTCTCAAACAAACAAACAAACTTATCCACTGAGAGTCAACTTTTTAAGTACTGAGAGGTGCCAGTCCAGTTTCACTCTTTTGTGGTTGACCAGTTGGTTTTCCCAGCACCTTTTATTGACTACAGATTCTTTTCCCCAGTGTAAGCTTTGGTTTATTGAAGATTAGGTAGTGATGATGTGAGGCTGGTTTCATCTCTAGGTTCTCTATTCTGTTTCATAGGTCTATGTCTCTATTTTTGTGCCAATACCATGCTGTTTTGATCACTGTGAACTTATAGTATAACCTGAAGTCTGGTAGACTGATGTCTCTGGATTTGTTTTTATTACTACGAATTGCTTTAGCTATACAGGTTGTTTTCTGGTTCCATACAAAGCGAAGAACTGGTTTTTCAAGTTCCTCAAAGTAATGCTGTAAGTATTTTAATGGGATTGCATTAAATCTGTAGATTGCTTTGGATGGTATAGACATTTTAACAATGTGGATTCTTCCCAGCCAAGAGCATGGTATGTACTTCCATTTGTTAAATTCTTCTGTTATTTCTTTTCTCAGAGTTTATATTTATAGTTCTTTCTGTAGAGATCCTTCACCTTCTTTGCTAACAAATATCTAATATACTCCTAGGTATTTAATTTTCTTTGAAGCTACTGTAAAGGGTATCGTGTCCTTGATTACTTCTCAACTTGATTGTTAGAGAAAGCTACTGATTTGTGAATATTGATTTTATACCCCACCATGTTGCCATATTTCTTAATCACTTCCAGAAGTCTTGTGGTTGAGTCTCTGGGATTTTCAAAGTATGTGATCATATCTTACACAAAGAGCAAGAGTTTGATTTCTCTACCCCCATTTGAATTCCCTTAATATCCTTCTCTTGCCTTGGCATTGGTTAGAACTTTCAGCACTATGTTGAATAACAGTGGTAGTAGTGGACATCCTTGTTTGGTTCTTGTTCTAAGTGGGAATGCTTTCAGTTTCACTCCATTCAGTATGATATTGGCTCCGGGTTTGTCATAGATGTCTCCTATCAGTTTAAGAAATAGCCCATCTATGTCTATTATCTTAAGAGTTCTTATCAGAAAAGGATACTGAATTTTATCGGATGCTTTTTCTGCATCTATTGAGAGGATCATTTGGTCCTTGTTTTTCCTTTTATTACATAATGCTAAATTTTAAATGTTCAAAAGAGGAAGGACTGAAAAATCTTCCTTTCACTTTGTCCTCCAACCACCTGGCTATTTCTATGAAGAGTTCTAGTAAGTTATTTTTGAGGAAAAAGGAGCGTAAGAATGGTATTGATATTTTTTTTCAGTTTTAATGCTTAAACTAATTTCCTAAGTGGATACAAAATTATAATTCTTTTTTTTTTTGATACAGAACCTCAAGCTTTTTCTCTGGATAGAGTGCTGTGACATCATAGCTCACAGCAACCTCCAACTTTTGGGCTCAAGCAATCCTGTTGCCTCAGTTTTTCTATTTTAGTAGAGACAGGGTCTCACTTTTGCTCAGGCTGGTCTTGAATGTGTAAGCCCAAGCAATCCACCTGCCTCAGCCTCCCAGAGTGCTAGGATTACAGACATGAGCCACTGTGCCCAGCCCAAAATTATAATTCTTAGAATAGCATTCAAAAAGTTGATCATTCTTTTATGTGAAGTTGGCATAATGTATAGAGTAAGGCATTTAGTTTTACATTTGGGCTAGTTAAATATATAACATTGAAAGCCAGGTGTTGTGGCCGGCGCCTGTAGTCCCAGCTACTCAGGAGGCTGAGGCAAGAGAATTGCTTAAGCCCAAGAGTTGGAGGTTGCTGTGAGTTGTGACACCATGGCATGCTACCCAGCGTGACAGAGTGAGACCCTGTCTCAAAAAAAAAAAAAAAATGTAATGTTGAACAGTTAACATGAATTGGTTATGAAATAACCCAGGAAAGAATGCTAGGATCAAACTAGATGTACACGGTGCTGTGGCATTTTATTTGCTTTACTATGGAGTTGGGAAACCCAAGTTACTTTTTTTGTCTCTTGGATACAATGGAAAACTCCAGCAGAACAACACATAATATCATGATGATAACATATAAAAAATGCACAATTAAGTTTGCATAAGTGGAGGAACTAACTACCTTCTAACTTGACTGAATGTACACCATTTTTATGAATCAGAGTTCTTTGGTTGTAAGAAATAAAACAGATTCTGCTTAACCTAAATAGAGGGAATTTACTGGGAGGATTCGGCTACTCAGTGTTTAGAAAAAAGGGTGGACAATCAGGCTTTGAAATGAACAGACCTAATACAACTTAGGAGGTCCGGGTTCTGGGAATGTTAAGAATGGTCACACATCAAATTTGGCTTGGGGGCCAGGCCCAGTGTCTGATGCCAAGGCAGGAGTCACTTTTGAGTTTAGGAACTTTAGACTTGCCTGAGCCAAGAGTGAGACCCCATTGCTATTAAAAATAGAAAAAATTAGTCCAGCATTATGGCAGGCACCTATAGTCCCAGCTACTTGGGAGGATGAGACAGAAGGATCACTTCAATCCTGGAGTTTGTGGTTGCTGTGAGCTTGGTGGATGCCACAGTATTCTAACCTGGGGCAACAGAGTGAGACTCTATCTTAAAATGAAACGAAGCAAAATTTGCTTTTGATTTTACTAGATTTTAGTACAAACTGTGTTCCTGATTATGGAGCATCAGATGACCACACAACTAGAGCTACCCACGCTGGTGTTACCAGGTACAATGAGTGGTAAATTGGGATGGACTTACAGTAGTTTGAATCCAGCGTGAACATGTCCAGGAGGCATTAATAAATGCATGCACATGGATCTCAAACTCTCATGTTACCTGGCTCTGCTGCACCAATGCCCCTCCCTCAACTCTCACCCAGGTCACATAGGAGAAGGGGAGTGGGTGGTTCCCTACGACCAAGTAATGGAAGAAGAGATAACCTGGGTCCAGTTTACATATGAATTCTCATAGTACATTAGTATTCATGTGATTGCTACTACATTGTATCCCCACCCATAGAGAGAGAGACTTGATAAGAAATTCTTCCTGTAGGTAGTGTTATGAATAGTACAAATGATCCTTCACTAAGTACGGAGAGAGAATTGTACTTTGGTGTAGATGTTCAGGGAGTCTGGGGTAGGCAGGAATGGTACTGCTGACTTTTCAGGGGTCTGGAAGGAACAAAACTGACAGATTGTCTTGGGAAGGCATCCTGGAATTGGCTCGCCTATGCTCCTTTCCTTACTCTTCTATTCCTTCCCTCCTGCTTCCCTAGAATTTCAGGAATTTTAATAAGGTGGTATCACATGAACTTTTGCCTGGGGAGCTGTTTTGAGAGGATCCAATATCTCTGAGAAGATCAGGAAACTATTTATTGGCAAATCGGGTTCCCAGACCAAATTATACAGGCTCTGCCCAAGCAATGATAGATGTCAAGTGATAGCTCAAGCTATTTTTACGACTGTTTCCCTTATCAGAGAAAGAAAATAAAGAGAAGCTTATTCAAATTATTTCTGATAACTTTCAAGTATACCTTTTCTCTGAAAATATCTCCATGGAGTTAACCATTTATAAAATAATTGGTCTAGTTGTCAGAGATAGAAACTTGTTAGTGAACAGAGTAGATGAGAAAATTGTCACGTCAAGAAAAGAAGCTGCCTCATCCTCCTTGCCCTGAGAAAAATCAATATGTAATCAAAATTTTAATATTTTTCTTTAAAATTGCCCAAAAGGTTGAATTTGACTATTTCTCAATACTGTCAACTCCGTTGAAAACTTAAGCAAAGAATGTAAGTACCTTTCAAAGTATTTCTTCCACTTCTGCTCCTTGATGAGTCTGGTGTTAAACAACTGGTAACTGTCTCCTCAATTTAGCCTTTGGCACACCTCCTTTTAAGAACTTCCAAGGTACCTTGAGTACCACTGAAAATAAACAATGGCAGGATTTCTTAGCTATAGAGGCAGAGACAGGGAAAAGCATAGGAATGTCATTCCTTGGCCTTACTTCATAATACTTGGTAGAGGGAAGGTGTCAGATACCAGTAAGTTAAAAAGAGCAAGTTACAAACAGGAAAAAGAAAATAGCAAGAAAAGTCAAAAGCGGGATGAAGTGAGCATTATGGATAGTATAGGACAGCAAAGAACACAAAGGTCATGACCAAGGTCATGACTTGTTAGGTGCAAGGGCAGTGTAGTATCGAAGCACAGCTGATCTAATAATTTTAGGTGACGTCCATACTGTTCCCTATGGCAAACCACATTCTCGTCAATGTGTCGCCACTCAGCAGTGGGAGAAAACTATGTTAATGAACTATCTCATGAACCCCTCTGAGCTTTCTACCACTTTGAACTTTCAGCTTAAATAAAATCTACTTAGCCCTTCCTGTATTTCAGCAACCAAAGTCATCCAATGAACATAAAGAGCTGCCTGGGTTTTCACAATGGCAGTAAGGAAAGATTTTACTTTACCTGTGAATGGAAAATAGGTAATTTATAAACAATGGATATGGATGGTAGATTGAACATCTTTTTTTTTTTTGAGACAGTCTCACTCTGTAACCCTGGGTAGAATGCCATGGCATCCTAGCACATAGCAACCTCATACTCTTGGGCTCAAGTGATCCCTGATCCCCTTGCCTCAGCCTCCCAAGTACCTGGGACTACAGGTACCTGTCACAATGTTGGACTAGTTTTTCTATTTTTAGTAGAGATAGAGTCTTGCTTAGGCTCAGGCTTGCCTTGAACTCCTGAACTCAAGTGATCTACTCACCTTGGCCTCCCAGAGTGCTAGGATTATAGGCATGAGCCACCGTGCCTGGCCAGCATCTTTAATTTGTGATTGCTAGCATCCATATACCCTTTCTAATAATACCACTTTTATTTATTTATTTATTTTATTATTATTATTATTATTTGCCACAGAGTCTTATTATGTCACCCTTTAAAGAGTGCTATGGCATCGTAGCTCACAGCAACCTCAAACTCTAGGGCTCAAATGATTCTCTTGCCTCAACCTCCCAAGTAGCTGGGACTACAGGTGCCCACCACCACAACAGGCTATATTTTGTTGTAGTTGTCATTGTTGTTTTTTAGCAGGCCCTGGTCCGGTTTGAACCCACCAGGCCTGGTGTATGTGGCTGGCTCCCTAGCCACTGAGCTACAGGCACAGAGCCTATTTATTTATTTTTTTGAGACAGAGATTTAAGCTGTTACCCTTGGTAAAGAGCTGTGGTGTCACAGCTCACAGCAACCTCAGACTCTTGGGCTTAAGTGATCTTCTTGCCTCAGCCTCCCATGTAGCTGGAACTACAGGCGCCCACCTCAACGCTCGGCTATTTTTTGGTTGCAGTTGTCATTGTTGTTTGGCAAGCCTGGACTGGATTTGAACCCGCCAGCTCCAGTGTATGAGGCTCGGGCCCTAGCCGCTGAGCTACAGGTGCTGAGCGTATTTATTTTTATGTAGCCCTGCAAAAACAAGGCCTTAAAAAACTGTTTTAAGACTCAAGAGTTGTTCCTCTCCACAGAAATCTTTAGTAAAAGGCAAAAAGATTTAAAAAAAAAAAAGGCAAAAGATTTAGACAATCTGAAGAGACACAAGAGTATTCCCACATTTCTTGAGGAATTATAATTTTGTTATTATTGTTGTTGTTACCATTTTAGATTCAGCCTGGTGGACTTGTATTGAGAAGCCCTTCTTAGCCAGAGCTTGAGTATGTGATAGAAACTAGGCCAATCCGAGACTCTCTGGAGTTTAAATCTTCAGTAGAGGATGGAAGGGAGAGGAAATGGTAGGAATTCATCTGTTCCAGGGGGAGGTTCTGGCCTTTTGCCACCCTGAGAGCATTGTTGTCATTCCCAGATCCTGGCCCACTGAGAGTATCTCGGCTCAGCACATTTCAAAGTTTACTTCTGTGGACTTCTTTCCAGATAATGAGGTCTGAGATCTTTCAGTAAATTTATTTTTCACAAATGAACCAGAGAATATTTCTGTTGTGTGTATCTGTAGAACTCTGACTCATTCAAAAGTTGTGTTTTACCAATTACGTTGAAGAAAAATTGCCTTTATAAGCTGTAAGATGAATAAATAGTATGGGACCATAGCTGGAAGTGATACCATAGTTACTTTAACAATTTTTTAAAAAATCCTATAGAAACAATTTACTAATGATGAATACAATTTTGTAGACAATAAAATGGATGGTGCAAAAAATAAGGTAGTATTTTTTTTTCTTTGAGACAAGAGTGTCACTTTGTTACTTGGTAGAGTGCCATGGTGTCATGGCTAAAGCAACCTCAAACTCTTGGGCTCAAGTGATTCTCTTGCCTCAGCCTCCCAAGCAACTGAGACTATAGGCGCCTGCCAAAATGCCTGGCTATTTTAAGATATGTGGGGGCTGTCTCCCTCTTGCTCAGGCTAGTGTTGAGCCTGTGAGGTCAGGCAATCCACCCACCTTGGCTTCCTGCAGTGCTAGGATTACAAGCATGAGCCACTATGTCTGGCCCAATAAGGTAATATTGAATAAAAACCCAGGAAATATATATTTTTAAGAATTTTTTTATGGAAAAAATATGAAATTGGCTTGGCACCTGTGACTCAAGCAGCTAAGGCGCCAGACACATACACCTGAGCTGTGGGTTCAAATCCAGCCCAGGCCACCAAACAACAATGACGGCTGCAACCAAAAAATGGCCAAGCGCTGTGGTGGGCGCCTGCAGTCCCAGCTACTTGGGAGGCTGAGGCAGGAGACTCGCTTGAACCCAGGAGTCGGAGGTTGCTGTG
>NW_003852430.1:7900024-8107975 GCF_000181295.1 Otolemur garnettii | reverse complement strand
GCCTGTCGTCCCAGCTACTTGGGAGGCAGAGGCAGGAGAATTGCTTGAGCCCGGGAGTTGGAGGTTGCTGTGGGCTGTGATGCCATGCCAGGGTGACAGCTTGAGGCTCTGTCTTAAAAAAAAAGAAAAAATATGAAATTGATGACTTTATAGATTTTTTTTTTAAAAAGGTATTGATTGATTAATTTGTGAATTATTATTGATAGATTATCTAGAATTATTTCATTATTATTAGTTGATCCTCATTTAGATTTTGCGGAAATTTCTAGCCAATTCTATATATTTTGTACAGAGAGATAAAACTTCAAGGCTATGGAACCTGGTTTGCCTCAAATCCTCTCTGAAGTGAGAATTATATAGAGAGTTTCGTCAGATGGGATTTAAGAGGAGCCAAATTTTGAATTTATTTATTTTTGTTTTTTTGAAGGTTCAACAACACTGATGACTCTTAGGTGAAAGAATGTTTCACTTTATCATATTTAAAATCGTGAAGGCCTAATTGCTGGTCATGTTCCATATGTATCATTATCCTGAAGGATCATCAGGTATTATCCTCTTTATTAACGGACTTAATATATTACTTTTCTTTTTTAATGCATTTTCTAGTGATGGAAATGAAGGCTTATTTGTTTCCCATGTCTAAAGTTCATTTTCACAGAAATTATGTAAAATAGAATGAGTCATAGACTATCAGATGTCATAACCTTTATTACAGAAGCACTTTGAGAATTATTGCTTTAACAGGTAAGCGGTTGGCATAAAAGAAGACTGAATGGAGTATGATATGGTAGTTACACGTAGAATGAATTCTTTTTTTTTCCCTCACAAGGGCTGGCACTTCTCCAGTAGCTGGTTAATTTCATCTAAGGAGAGGTGTATGGAAATCTTTCCTCTTATCTTTTTTTTTTTTGAGACAGGGCCTCAAGCTATCCCCCTGGGTAGAGTGCTATGGCATCACAACTCACAGCAACCTCCAACTCCTGGGCTCAAGCAAGTCTCCTACCTCAGTCTCCCAAGTAGCTGGGATCACAGGTGCCTGCCATAGCGCCTGGCTATTTTTTGGTTGTAGCCATCATTGTTGTTTTGGCAGGCCAAGCTGGATTCGAACCTGCTACCTTAGGTGTATGTGGCTGGTGCCTTAGCCACTTGAGCCACAGGCACTGAACCTTTCCTGTTATCTTGAGGTGAAAAAGCTCCCTTTGCATTTATTTGGTAAGTCTATGTGATTATGAATTTACAACTCAAACTGTACCATCGTAGAGAATGTACAAGAATGTCCTCTTAGTATTCTAATTCTCCATATAACCCAAGGATCTTAAAAGATCTAAGAATAGCAGGATCCTCATTAAGAAGCATTTTCTTGAAAAATAAGATCATGCCACTGTTTTGCTGCATCTTTTAAGAGTGCTTTGAGCTGCATATAACAGAAAAATCTAACAATTACTTAAGCAAATAGTGTTTTGTTTTTCTCACATTAGATAGCAGCTGGTTTTAGGGCTGTATGATGACTCAGGAAGTCCATCCAGGACACATGTTGTTTTATTTATCTGTTCAGCCATACATGGTATGTTTACTTTCTGCTTCATAGTCTCAAAACAGATGCCGCAGCTCCATTCATGTACCTACATTGAAGGCAAGAAGAGCGAAGGGTGGTGACAGGGAGCTCTCCTCTCGATTTCTCATTTTAAAAAGAGGGCATGCTCTGAACAGAAGCCTTCTACTCTTATAGTTATGCTTATGTTCTCGTTTGCCAAAACATATTCACACACCCTCCCTTAAACCAATCACTGGTGATTGTGAAAAGCATTACATGTGGCTAGGCACCTGTGGCTCAAGCGGCTAAGGCACCAGCCACATACACCTAAGGTGGCGAGTTCGAATCCAGCCCAGGCCCGCCAAAACAACAATGATGGCTGCAACCAAAAAATAGCTGGCATTGTGGCGGGCGCCTGTGGTCCCAGCTACTTGGGAGGCTGAGGCAGGAGACTCATTTGAGCCCAGGAGCTGGAGGTTGCTGTGAGCTGTGATGCCACAGCACTCTACCCAGGGCCACAGCTTGAGGCTCTGTCTCAAACACAAAAAAAAAAAGAAAGAAAAGCATCACATGTGATTAGGTTAAAACCAACTGTCACTCATCTCAGAGGTCCAGGAAGGGAGGTTCCAGGGAAATCAACATTCTCTAGATAAAGGTATCTATACTGATCACCAAACATGCTATAGGAGAATGTTGTTCTGCCAGGAGTAATGCTTTTTCTGCTCTTTGCCCGGCTAGTTCCTTTTCATTCTTTGTCTCCCATCTCTTCAGAGAAGGCCTTCTTAACCAGGTGATCTGAAGTAGACCCCCACCCTAATTATTTCCAATCACAGAAGATCCGTGGAATTATTCTCAGTTAATAAATGGTGCTTTTTTTGTGTGATTTATTTTTTATTTTTATTTTTTGAGGAGACAGGGTCCCACTCTATTGCCCCTGGGTAGAATGCTGTGGTGTCACAGCTCACAGCAACCTCTAACTCTTGGGCTTAGGTGATTCTCTTGCCTCAGCCTCCCCAGTAGCTGGTACTATAGGCGCCCGCCACAATGCCAGGCTATTTTTTTTGTTGCAGTTTGGCTGGGGCCAGGTTTGAACCCTCCACCCTCTGTATATGGGGCCAGCTCCCTACCCACTGAGCCACAGGCACTGCCCTGTGTGATTTATTTGATTTATTTTTGTTTATCTCTTCTTTGCCCCCATTGCCCCAAGGGAAACACCCCTTTAGGGAGAAAAATGGAAATCTTATTTCATGATTGATTGATTAATGAAAAACTTAACTGCTTTCCATTAATAACTAAGTTGTCTTTCTTTTGGGGTGCAGATTAGTCTGTGGTCAGGCACAAATAATTTTTCTTCAGTATTTGAATGCCAGACAAACTTGGAGATTTGGACTTGGAGGAAGGGCAATGATAACGGAAGGGAGTTGATGCCCTGAGTGGGATGGCAGGTGAAAGCTAAAAGGAGACACCAGCCGCCACGATGAGGATAAAGTATTGTGTGTCTACTAGGAGGTACCAGGCAGAAGTCTAGGTAATATGGTGACCTGTTTAGTTTTTGTAGATATTTTTGTGTCATGGGTGCCCTCTAAAACACAGAATTAAAATAACCCATCAGCGGTTTCTCAGACAGTAAGCAGACAAGCCAGGATTCTCGCCTTGTCTGTCCATTTTTAAGATAAAGCTCTTCTTTTTCTTTTCTCAACAACTTGTTCAACGTTATTGTGACATTGTGGTCACGTCCCCTTCTTACTGGCTCTCCTCTTCCCCTGGTCCGTAGCTCCCATGCTGTTGTCTGACTTTACCTCCCATTCACGACAGTATGGATTAAGTCCCATTTGTTCGTGATGAGTAAAGAGTCTAAAGGCTGATAGTTATGCTTTAAAGTGGGTAGAGAAAAGTTAGAGGGATTGTAAATGCGTGGCTCTTGATCCTCACCTCCTTCGCCTTTAATGGCCTCTCCAGGAGATCACAATCTGGAAATGGTAAATTTCATTTCCATTCTCCTCTGTAGCCTTAAGTCTTCAGTAAACGTCATTAAATGCTATTGCTTGGTTTTAGCTCTGCTTTTCAAGATGAAGTACAGGCCTCTGTTGATACTTAGGAGAAGAAATTAGAGCAGGCAATACTGGCCAGGAAAAGCTTATCAAAGTGATCTGCAGAGACCGGAGTCGGACGGCTGAGGGGTGAGTCCCACCCTACACGGCGCTGCAGACCTGAGGAATATGCCTTTCTCAGAGAGGGAGATGCTGAAGAACTTGAAGAGGGGCACCCTCACAGAATATGGAATTACGGAAGCTCGTGTTATCACTACCTGGACTTGCAAATAAAGACGTCAGAAGGTTGGAGAACTGGGACATTTGGTTGCACAAATGTCTCACATTTGATTTCTACTTCTGACTTAATGTAAATTGAACGTATAGACATCACCAAATTCTACTATGTTGCTAATTCCAAATACAACTCCCTCTATCCTGCTCTATCTCTTGGGCAACCATGAGGAGGGGTTGGATTGGTCATTGTTGGACTGGACACATCCAAGGTGTCCTAGCAGTGGAAGACTGTTCACAACACAAGAGACATGATGAGATTATCTCCTGTCTCCTGCTGATCATGTGTACTGAGAAAAACCCACACCTGAAGGTTATCCATATACTGAACTGGAAATTTCAACTGCTAGAAATATAAAGCTTTTTGATATACCCGAAGCAGGAGAGAGATATCTCTTATTCACGTGCTATTGAAAAGAGGGGTTTGTGTCTTTAAGACCCATGGAATTCACTCTAAGTTGATTGAAGGGATTGAACACCCCTTAAAGCACTGCCAGTAGCAGCTGGACAGCTTTTCAGGGATCTAATGTTACGTGATAAGATAGTTAAATTTTGAGCAATTGCTATTTGCCAGGCATGATTTATCACAGTCTGAATTAGGGATTATTCCTCTTGTCATTTCATAGATGAGAGCACAGCATTTCTTGTCTGAGTTAACACAGCGGCTGAGTAGGAGACCTGGGAGACTGTCACAGAAGCCACTGACTATTCTCTCTCCTTTACTTGCTCTTTGCTCATCTCTTATGCAAACACCCAAGGTTATCTTCCAATGAAAGGCCATATATGCCCAAAGGTCAAGGTAAAAACTATGTTTCAAATGTTTAAAGAAAGATCCTGTATACTGTGGATGTTCTCCAGGGCGAGAACAGGTCACCAACTAAGCAAGCAAACCAGAACTGATTCACTTTGAGATGCGGAAGGTTCAATTACAGAAACAATGTGTACACAATGTAGATTTGCTTGATTTTTACTCAGTAAAAACATTTTTTTAAAGAACACAGGATGTGGGGAACTATGACGATGTTACATTTAATGTGAATTTTTTTCAAAGTCTGTGTTTCAAGTAGATTCTAATAATGAATTAATAAATTCTGCATGAACTTAGGTTAGAAGTAAACGACCTTTACTGCTGCAATTTGATTTGCTTTCTCCTTTTCTTTAGCTACCCTACAATATTCTCCAGTGTTTCTCAATCCCAAACCACTTTTTACTGTGGGGAAGAGTTTCCTGTAAAGTTCTTCAATGAATTCCGGGTTTCTTTCATTCCCTGCCCACACTAAGTCTTGTAAATTAGCAGTTATCTCGGAGCAAGCACAGTGGGAAGAGGAGGAAACACACAAATCCATTGTTTCTGTGTACTGCACTTTTTAAAGCATGGCGTCCTCTCACTGGGGCTTTGGGGATTTGGGTTTCATTCATTTCTGCAACACACCTTGATTGAGAGCCTACTACTTGTGTATGTAAAGATCAGAGATCAGGACAGATGCTAGATGCTACTTTCTTAGAGCTTGTGATCTAGTGATAGCAAATAGTAAAATAAAAGGTACAGAGAAGCTTCCAGAACATATGTGCTCTCTTGCAGGAACAATATGGATGAGATAAAGATTAATGGGTGGGGTTTATTCTGCCAGACAGGGAAGGCTGCTGTGACTGTGTTTCCTTTAGACTAAAATCTACCTGACAAGAAGGAGCCAGAAGATTGGGCTTTGACCTATTTGTGTATCTAATTAGACGCGAGAACTTGGATAAATCCTTGAAACTCTGAGCATCAGTTTTCTCCTTTCCAAATAAAGAAACACAACAACTTTATAGAACTGTGAAGAACAATGAAACAATTTGCCAGATTTTTTTTGTGTATGGGAGGAGAATTACCCATGCTAGGTCAGCCAGTCAACTTAGAATTTATGGCAATTACCTCACTAAACATAATTCCCATTATGTTGGGAATTACACAAAGGCCTGTTGTTAAACTCTCCCTGAGGTCCGTTTCTAGTGGTCTTTCTTTCCTAAAATGACTCTGTGGGCCACTCAAGCTGAATGTGGGAAAAATAGCAAAATATTTTTCTTCTATGCCTTTCCTATTCGGCTTTCTCCCAGAATCGGGCCATGCTGTCACTTGCTAATATTTTAATCAAGGAATTTTGTTGTAACTTTTAAATCTTAGTTCTCCTTTATCCTTAACATCTACGCGGATGCTCAAACTATCCTTGGATCCCCTACACGTATATGGACAAGGAAAAGTAAAATTGCATGAGTTCTTCACACAAGAAGAATTGGCAGGGTGACGGTAAATTATGTATATATTTGTGTTTCATCTATAAAGTAGGGATGAAAATAGTACCCACCCCATAGAATTGTTATTGTGAAAAGTAAAAGACTTAATGCCTCTAAAGCACTTCCAATAGTAAACACTCTGTAAATGCTGCCTATTTTATAGCCCATTTTCGGAATCTATTCCTTTTTCCTCATCTGTCTTACCCAGGCTTTTGTTCCCTCACTTAAGCTATTGCTACTCCCTTGGATAGCCATGCCACACAGCTGTGTTCTACCTTAACTGCTTGTAATTCCCTCATTCATTCACTCCACAAACGCGTAGTATTTACAAAGCACTTACTGTGTGTGTGTCATTGTGCTAGCTGTTTCATAACAGATTCTCAAAATAGAAAACCCAGTCTCTGCCATCAGTAAGGTCTGAATGTAGCCAAGGAAGGGATTCAGAAACATGCAAAATGCCAAACAACAATATGGGTTAAATAGTCATATAAATTAACACCACAGGAGTCATAAGATATTACCCGTGAGTATCCCTTTTACAAATATGCATGTAATCCTTTACTTCTGTAAGGACTTAGATGCATTTTTTAAAGCTTATGCAGTATTTATTCTATTTTCCCTTTGATCCTTATACTATTCCCCTCATTAGTTGCTGTACCTTTGAAAAGAGGGAGCAGAGCTGCAGTGGAGTGTGAGCGCATAGGCTCTGGGAGAAGGAGAATCTCTTTTCTGCTCCTTGCTATCTGTGACATGTTGGAAAAGTTGCTCAGCATCTCTAAGCTTCATAAAGTGGAGATGAAGTAATACTTTTCTGGGTTCATGCGGGATCGAACATGTAATATTCAACTGAACAGGTTTATAATCCATGTAAACCCTTAGTGCAAAGCCTGGAATTTGTAAATGCTCAATAAAAATAAGTTGTAATCATAATTGTGTTATTATATGTATGTATATACTTTTTTTTTTTTCCTTGAGAAAGAGTCTTGCTCTGTTGCCTGTGCTAGGGTGCAGTGGCATCATTGTAACTCACTGCAACCTCAAACTCCTGGGCTCAAGTGATCCTCCTGCCTCAGCCTTCTGAGTATCTGAGACTACAGGTGTGTGCCAACATGGCTGGCTAATTTTTTTTTTTCATTTTTATGGTGATATCATCTTGCTATGTTGCCCAGACTGGTCTCAAAATCCTGGCCTTGTGCAATCTTCCTGCCTTAGCCACCCCAAATATTAGGATTACAGGTGTGAACCACCACCTCCAGTCCATAATGGTGTTGTCACATGGTATATGAAAAATCTGTAATTCACAGGGTACCTGGAACAGTGCTTTGTAAATAACAGTGAATTAAATTTGTTAGTATGTAGTTCAATAGAAAAGCTCTATTGAACTAGAAAGCTCTCTACCCTAATTCCCAAAGCACAAAATGCATGGCATTTTAATGTTGTATTTACTAAAACAAGATAAGAAAACTTAAAATATAGGAAATCAGTAGCCCTCCCAGCATGTATCTTGTTTCAGAACATTCCTCTACTGATATTATCAAATGTAGTGGAATGTCAAGTGTTTGTTATCAACTCTAAATCAACTTAGAATCTACAGAATGTAAAAAGACGATTCAGATAAAGCAAGGGAATGGTTTTTGCCTACATTTACTTTAGATACAAAGTAACTTAAAAATTTTTCAGTGTTATTCCTCTTTAGAGATTAAATAATGGGCCTTTTGGTAATTGGTAGAAAGCCAATTCCCAAAGACCTTGAAAGGCAAATCTGTAATTAAAATCAGAAATCTGAAGCACAGTCACACATATTCTCACCATGCCCCATTATAATTTCTTTGACCCTTTTACCTCTGTATTGTGTATATGTATACATACATATTTTATATATTACACATATATAAAATATATATATTCTGCTTACCCTCTACCTGTTTTACATGGAGACTTAGTGACTGTGGGATTTATAGAATGAATTGCTATAGGCTACTGCTTTGAGGCAAATATGGGGATCCAAGGAGCCATGGAGATGAGTCCTTCTTTCCCCCTATCTCAAGGGCCCCTGAGATGTAATGACTCATCTTCTCCATTGTTGAAAATTAAATCTACCTCTGAAAAGCAAGTCTGGTTTTATAAAGTCATCGTTTATAAAACGTCAGGAGTCATTGCCTGAATCAGGGGTCGGTTGAAAATGAGTCATCAGAGAATTGGTACCTGAATCAGAGAGTGGTTATTCATGGGGCCCAGGCGTGTCAGGCCAATAGGCTCTTGATTTTGCTTTACAAAAACAGAGGCCAGGAAGAGATGGTGAGGAGCTCATGGTCACTGTACAGGCAAGGTCAAGGAAGGGTGTCCCCTTTCCAGGTATGAGTAACTGTGTTCAACAAAAGAGACATGAGATCTGATGTACACAGTAACTCAAGATTGCAGGGGATGGCCTAAGGTTTCCACAACCTAGATTAAATACCAGCAGCCAAATTACTAGGCTAAAAGCCTGGAGAGTTCTGCTGAAGTGACAACCTCAAACTTCTGGGAGTTGAAACCTAAGGCATGTTTCTTCCATCCAAACTGAAGAGTCAGGGAAGAGGAAAAGAAAATGGGCTTTGTACCCTGTAAACTGCGTCAGACTGCTGCACTACATCTGGTAAGAGATCTGTGTTCTGTAAAGTTATTGCTTTTTTACATTTTTGAATTTCCTTTACTTCCCTATAATTTTACAATGAAAGCCCTTTCCAAATGAAAATATAATCATTTTTATTTTAAATTGATGAAGGGTTTTTAGTGACTTCACTGTTCTAACAGTCATATTTTTGTTGGACCGACTAACAAAAGCAGACATTCAGGGAAAAATAACAACAAAATATACCAATTTTGTCATCAGATCTGGAGGTGTCAAGGAAAGGGTTTGGGGAGAGACAAGAGGAGACTGTAAGACATTGGAGAAATATTAATAAAGGGTGCCAAGGATGTTCACATCTATAAACATAACCCAAAGCAGAATATTCTGCAAAATGTGAAGTTCAAAGCCAATTCAGCACTTGAGGCAAAAATGACATTTCTTCCCTGGATTTATGAGATAGAATCCTGAAGACTGCATAACTCCAAACATCTTTTAAAATACAATCATTTCTCAGAAGTACTCAGTCTGAAATGTGATTTTAAAATTATAGTTAGACATAAAACTTAAGCTATTACACCTGTGTGTTTACTGAACTTTATATAGACGTGTATTTACTGGGCACTGATATTGTCTGCCCTGTGAGGACAAGCTGTTCTGTGCCTGGAAAAGGATTGCTCCTCTACGTGGCTGCCCTAAATGTCAAGGCTGCTGCTGCAATCTCTTCTACCCCAGTGGGGCCTTGTACAAACTCATTAGTGGGTTTTTTTGGTTTGTTTTTTTAGGATCTTTTGTACTTTATTGGGTTGCTTGTTTTCTGTTTTTTTTTTTTTTAACTTTTTAAAAGATTTCAAATTAAAATGAGGGTACAAATTTTTAGATTACATTGTTTTCAATTCTAAGGTAAAATCCAAGTTGTGGTTGAGCCTTTCACCCAAGAGACATGCTGAATGCCCTCACATTGTGCACATTAGATGAGATTCTGCCAATTACCTTCCTTCCCCCCCTTCCCCTGGCTAGACTATATTTGTGTTTTATCATTCATGTGGGCATATAGTTATTTATTTTTTTCATGTAGTTGTTTAGATATTAGTTTCTTTTCTTTCTTTATTTTTTTTCTGAGACAGAGCCTCAAGCTGTCCCCCTGGGTTGAGTGCTGTGGCATCACAACTCACAGCAACTTCCAACTCCTGGGCTCAAGCGAGTCTCTTGACTCAGCCTCCCAAATAGCTGGGACCACAGGCACCCACCACAACACCCGGCTATTTTTTGGTTGCAGCCATTATTGTTGTTTGGTGAGCCTGGGCTGGATTTGAACCTGCCACCTTAGGTGTATGTGGCTGGCACCTTAGCCACTTGAGCCACAGGTGCCAAGCCAGATATTAGTTTTATATTGGTATTGAGTACATTGGACTCTTTCTTCCCATTCTTTTTTTTCTTTCTTTCTTTTTTTAAATTTCTTATAGCATAACTATGTACATTAATGCAATCATGGGGTACAGTGTGCTGTTTTCATATACATTTTGAAATACTCTCATCAAATTGGTTAACATAACCTTCATGTCATTCTCTTAGTCATTAAGTTAAGACATTCATACTCTGCTTTTAGAATGATTCACTTGTACCCTTGTAAGATAAACCATAGTGGTGACCCCACCAATCATCCTCCCTCCCCCCATCCAGCCGCCTCACTTCCCCTCTCCCACCCCCTTCCCATATTCTAAGGCTAAAGTTAGGTTATGACATTCCTATAAAAGCTATGAATTAGTTTCAAAATAGGGCTGTGTACATTGGATACTTTCTCTTCCATTCTTGAGATACTTTACTGAGAAGAAAATTTTCTAATTCCATCCATATAAACATGAAGGGGTAAAGTCTCTTTCTTTAGGGCTGCATAGTGTTCTATGATGTACATATACCACAATTTATTGATCCATTCGTGGGTTGATGGGCATTTGGGCTTCTTCCATGACCTAGCAATTATGAATTGGGCTGCAGTAAACATTCTGATACAAATATCTTTGTTGTAATTCGATTTTTGGTCTTCTGGATATATACCTAATAAAGGAATTGCAGGATCAAATGGCAGGTTTATTTTTAGTTCTCTCAGTGTTCTTCAGATGTCTTTCCAAAAGGAACAAATTAATTTGCATTCCCACCAGCAGTGTAGGAGTGTTCCCTTTTCTCCACATCCACGCCAACATCTCTGGTTTTGGGATTTTGTGATACGGACTAATCTTCCTGGGGTTAGGCGGTACCTCAAAGTAGTTTTGATTTGCATTTCTCTGATGATTAAGAATGGAGAGCATTTTTTCATATGTCTGTAGGCCATGTGCCTTTTCTTCCCATTCTTGAGAGACTTTACTAAGAAGAATGTGTTTCAATTCCATCTAGGTAAATATAAAGGATGTAAAGTCTCCATCTTTTCTTATGGCTGAATAGTTCTCCATGTATACATATGCCACTGTTTGTTAATCCATTCATGCATTGGTGGGCATTTCCCACGACTTGGCAATTGTCAACTGGGCTGCAATAAACATTCTGGTGCAAATGTCTCTGTGGTAAATGATTTTTGTTCTAGATCGATACCTAGTAATGGGATTGTGGGATCAAATGGAAAGTTGACCACATATAGAAGACTGAAATTGGACCCGCATCTCTCACCATTGACAAAAATTGACTCTCACTGGAAAAAAAGATTTTAATTTAGGACACAAAACAATAAAAATTCTAGCAGAGAGTGTGGGGAAAATGCTTGATAATAGTGGCCTGGGAAAAGATTTTATGAAGAAGACCCTCCCAGCTCCCGGCAATTGTAGTAACACCAAAAATAAATAAATGGGACCTGATCAAGCTAAAAAGCTTCTGCACAGCTATGGGTACCACAACTAAAGCAAAAAGACAATCTTCAGAATGAGAGAAGACATTTTCATGCTATGAATCTGACAAAAGGCTGATAACTAGAATCTACGGAGAACTGTAATCGACAAGAGCAAACAACCCCCTTTATAAGTGGGCAAGAGACTTGAACAGAAACTTCTCTGAAGATGACAGACGAATGGCCAACAGCCACATGAAAAAAATGCTCATTGTCTCTGATCATCAGAGAAATACAAATCAAAACCACTCTGAGATATCACCAAACCCCAGTGAGATTAGCCCACATCACAAAGTCCCAAAGCTGCAGATGCTGGATATGGAGAGAGAGAAACACTCTTACACTGTTGGTGGGACTGCAAACTAATACAGTCATTATGGAAAGAAGTATGGAGAATTCTCAAACCCACTAGTTTTAATACAGAAGCAAAGTCCATAGGAGAAAGCTGGGATTGCAACGTGTTCTTTTGTGTATGAACCCTGTCAGAACTCTTCCTGGATGCCTAGCTCACTCATAGATCTAAACATGTAACAACAGTTCCTTGTGCCACGTGGGGAGATGCAGAGTCACTGTACAATTACTGATGTTTCCAAAGGAATCAGCATGTAGTTACTATGAAGAACATGTTTCATTCTGTGGAAACTATGCAATTAACTTGTCTTAGTCTAATAAATTAAAGATAGCATAAGCTCATAGAACAGCTGCTGGAAGGCGGGGCTGGCTGGCCACACGTTTGTTGAGGTCACTTTGAACTTCCTAGCCTTTCTACTCACTGCCCGCATCTGCTGTGTCCTGCTGAAGGGACGTTATGCACATGTTCATGTTTACCAAATAGATATTGTAGGAAGTTTGGACATGCTTTGTTAGAGGAAAGAAGGTGAGGGGGAGTGGAAAGGAAAGAAAACATAGTGAAAATGATACTCCATCATTAGGCGGTAATCTGGAGTTAAAATATGTGTAGAATGACAATGAAACTGAGCTAGTGAGTCCACACTAGCAAGTGGCACTTGGAGAAACTCAGTTTATAGGCAATCTATCAGAAACATGTCTACTGACTTGGTGCCTGTGGCTCAAGTGGCTAAGGAGCCAGCCATATACACCTAAGGTGGTGGGTTCGAATCCAGCCTTGGCCCGCTAAACAACGACGGCTGAGACCAAAAAATAGCCACGTGTTGTGGTGGACGCCTGTAGTCCCAGCTACTTTAGAGGCTGAGGCAGGAAACTTGCTTGAGCCCAGGAGTTGGAGGTTTCTGTGAGCTGTGATGCCATGGCTCTCTACCCAGGGGGACAGCTTGAGGCTCTGTCTCAAAAAAAAGGAAACACGTCTACTGCAATTGGGAAGACATCCTTGTACATACCCAGGAAGTTAGTAATTTATTTATTTTGACAGTCTCATTCTGTTGCACAGGCTAGAGTGCAGTGGCATTATAGCTCATTGCAACCTTAAGTTCCTGGACTCAAGGGATCCTCTTGCCTCAGGCTCTTGAGCTGGGATTACATGCATGTACCACCCACACCTGGCTAATTTTTTTGACATTTTAGCAGAGGGCGGTCTCTTGCTGGGTTGTTCAGGCTAGGCTCCAACTCCCGGCCTCAAGTGATCCTCCTGTCTCAGCCTCCCAATGTGCTAGGATTACAGGTGGAATTGCACCCACGCAAGTTCTTGATTATTTATGACATATTAAAATATTCTTTTACTCCTCTTCTGTGTTTCTGTCCATTTATTTTAAATAATAATTGGTCTCAACTTGATTCAAAAAAGAGGAGGTAGTTCACAGCTGGACAGCAAGTTCTGAAAAAAAAAAAGAAAAAAGAAAGAGGAAATGGCTGAGACTGGGTGTTGTGGCGGGTGCCCTATATTCCCAGCTTTTGGGGAGGTTGAGGCAAAAGGTTCCCTTTAGCCCAGGAGTTTGAGGTTGCTGTGGGCATTCTACTCAGGATGACAAAGTGAGAATCTGTCTCAAAAAACAAAAAAAAAAAGAGAAAAAGAAAAAAATAAAGAAAATCTACTGTCACCACTGTTAGTGGGTATAATTCAATCCATTGAGGGCCTAATAGAACAAAAATGTGGAGGACAGGCTCTGCACCTGTGGCTCAAGTGGCTAAGGCGCCAGCCACATACACCTGAGCTGGCAGGTTCGAATCCATCCTGGGCCTGCCAAACAACAATGACAGCTGCAGCCCCCAAATAGCCAGGTGTTGTGGCCGGCGCCTGTAATCCCGGTTACTTGGGAGGTGGAGGCAGGAGAATCTCTTGAGCCCAGGAGTTGGAGATTGCTGTGAGCTGTGATGCCACGGCCCTCTACCCAGGGTGACAGCTTGAGGCTCTATCTCAAAAAAAAAAAAAAAAAAAAAAAAGTAGAGGACAGGCAAATTCATGGTCTCTTTTTTTTTAGCCAGGATGTCCATCTCCTCCTGTCTTTGAACATCCACGCTCCTGGTTCTTGGGCCTTTAGAATTGATTTTAAAGTCACACCATTGGCTCCATTGGTTCTCAGGCCTTTGGGCTTGGATTGGGATTACACCACCTGCTTTCCTGAGCGTCTAGCTTGCAGATGACAATCATGGGCTTCTCAGCCTTCTCAGGCAATCCCTGACAAGGCTCTTTCTACATATTGATATGTAACCTATTGGTTCTGTTTCGCTGGAGAGCCCTGACTAATATACTCCCTGTCATGTGACAAAATTCTTAGCTCTAGTTGGAGTAAAGTTAAGTTTAGGCTCAGTGACCAGAGGGAAGTATGTCTTGTCTCTGTATCTTTTGCTTGGTTGGTAATCATAAGGATGATTATCCTAACATCTGTTGGTGATCCCCCTAAGAGATGATCCAGTCACTAACAGAGGTAGGTATTATATATTCTTATTTAGAAATTGGTCCTCTTTCTTAATTTCCTTGCTGTTGTCCATCTACTCTCAACCTTACGCAGATAACCATTGAAAACAGGTGGGAAGAAATACAATTGCTGTCTAACTGGAAGTGGGATAAAGGCAGTGCATTCTTCTGGCATCAGCGAATCAATGTCCTTGAGGAGCTGTGTAAAGATTTCAAACTAAGTATTTCACTTTTTTTTTTTGGTAGTTTTCGTCCAGGGCTGGGTTTGAACCTGCCACCTCTGGGATATGGAGCTGGTGCCCTACTCCTTTGAGCCACAGGCTCTGCCCAGTATTATTATACTTTTGATTGAATCTTTTGCACATATTTTTGAGTATTTTCTTTTACTATGTAACAGAATAAATTCAATACAGTGTCATTTTATGGTTTTTCCCCAAAGCAAGACTGAGGTGGCTGGTCTAACAATAAAAAGACTTTAGAATGGATGGCATTTTCTCAATTATTTTTATATTTAAAAAATGAAGTACAGAGAAAATTTGCTTTTGAATTAAAGGCAAATTTTATTCCAGGCTATTTAGATATACTTCTAGCAGAACCTTAACTTGTATAAACATGACAAAGTTCTTCTATCTTTAGCAGAATGTATTTATTGAATATATTACATAAAATCAATTCTATAGAGCAAGAATATTCATTTAGCTTAGTTAAATGTTCTATGAATTGATTTTATAATCCATTTCTAAAATGGATATAATTTAAAAATAACACAAAGTTAAGCATTTTTGCTTGGTGATATGTCAATATTATTTTAATGATCCTTAGCAAAAAATTAAACATAATTGTGCCCACTTTGGTATTTGCTACATTTATTTGATTTATTTGCTAGAGTGCAGTAGATCACTGTAGCTCACTGCAACCTCATAGTCCTGGGCCCAAGCAATCCTTCTGCCTCAGTCTCCCAAGCAGATGGAAACATAGGGGCACACAACTACACCTAAGCTAGTATTTTTGAGTGATTTTCTAGAAAGTTTCTATCATCAATATGAAGATAAATGTTATTTGGTATGTTCAAAATTTTATTCAGATTCTATCTCCTACCAATTCACTTGCTTTTCTTTTAATTGCAGAAGGTTCGAATGATAACAATGAAAATTTGTACTCCAATCATACATATTTTTATATTTTTGTAGATATTATTAAGAAAAGAAAGCTTTAGGGGGCTTATTGGTCAGCAAAAATGAAAGAGATAAATTTTCCTCTAGTGTAACTAAAAATTCAGCACTTGTCTCTGAGGCTGCATTGGAAGAATGAGGGCAAGTGGTTTGAGGAGAAAGTTGATTAATTTGCTGGCAAGTGAGGAGATTGGCAGACTCCAGTCCCTCAGTAGAGTTCTGTAGATGACAGCTTGCTCACAGCAACCTCAAACTCTTGGGTTCAAGTGAGTCTCTTGCCTCAGCCTCCTAAGTAGCTGGGACTACAGGTGCCTGTCACAGTGCCTGGCTATTTTTTAGAGGCGGAGTCTTGCTCTTGCTCAGGCTGGTCTCCAACTCCTAAACTCAGGCGATCCACCTGCCTGGGCCTTCCAGAGTGCTAGGATTACAGGCACGAGCCACTGCACCTAGCATTGGCAGATTCCAATCTTAAAGTATGAATGTCCTGCTTCTGACAGAAATAGAGAGAGAGCTTTTAGAGGAGATAATTCTGATTAATCTCATCTTCAGCTAAGATAATATGTTGCCTCCACCTGGACAATTACCTTGAGCTATTTACTGTGGTATGAAGAACAAAGGATACTTCCCTACCACTCCTAATCACTGGACTGAGGCAGGGAAGTAGGTTTTAATTCTTAAAACGAGTGGCAGAAGTTATAAAAAGACAGAAAACATTTTTACCCTTTTCCAGGCCATTTCCCCTGTTACACTGTGATTAAAGCGAAAAGAAAGACTGGGCAAAACGTGCTGGCAACGGCTTCCTGCTCACTGAGGTGTGCAGCAGAGCCTTAAAATGTCCAGGTGTGGGGATGGGTAGACCTGGGCTCTGTGTCTCACTACCTGTGGCATGCAGGGCTAATTATCTACCATCCCTGATGCTTCCTTTTCTCAGTTTTGAAGCAAGGATAGTACTTAACTCAAAAGCAGTTGAGAAAATTAAACTAAATGACATAATATATACACAGCACTTAACACAGTAGTAGGTATTATCTTGTGTTAAAAGGTGCATAGTCTCAGTATCAAATGTTCAGACCTTTTCCTGAGGAGGAGTTAATCTCTACTTATGCTGTTTGTGATCTTGAGTTTATCTCATCAGAAAAGCAACTGGATATTATTAATATGGAAAAGCCTCCCTGATGTGCAGTATTGGTTAGCTGATCACACAATTTTAGGATTATAAAAGTATTTAGAGTTAAAAAAATTTAAAGCCAGTAGCTTAGACATATATGTAGTTTTTGTAATTATAACAATCACATAATCTTTACTTATGTATTATTTGCTTTCATTTATACCCTCTCCTTTGGTCAGGACCATGTCTTAAGTTTTGTGTACTAACACTGTGTCTGGTACTTAGTAAGTTATCATTACCAATATTCGTGCTGAATGAAATAAAGTGAGTAAATGAATGGGTCTGGAGAAGATTCTTGTCCTTTAAGACCCTCTCTGGACATGTTTCTTTTTTTTTCTTTTTTTTTGAGACAGAGTCTCAAGCTGTTGTCGTGGCATCATCATAGTTCACAGAAACCTCCATCTCTTGGGCTCAAGAGATCCTCTTGCCTCAGTTTTTCTATTTTTAGTAGAGACTGGGTCTTCCTTTGCTCAGGCTGGTATTCACCTCAGCCTCCAAGATGCTAGGATTACAGGTATGAGCCACTGCACCCAGCTAGATGTTTCTTGTTAATAGAAACTAAATTATTTGCCTCCATAACTTAGTGGCTAATTAAAACCACTAGCTTTTCTCCTGTCTCCCTAGATGCCAGAAGGACTTTTATTTAAAAAAAAAATTATTTACACCTGTGTAATCATTCTCTGCCTAATAGCCAACCAATCTGCTGAGAAGGGCAAGTTGTTATGAAATATCAATCACTCTTTCAGTGTAACGATAGTTTCCAACTGTGTTTTGAGATTGTGAGGAGGCTCAGAGTTCAAGTTGGGGCAGTATCTAACTCCAGGAAGATAGAGGGAAGGGGGCTGAGGAGAAGTCCAGCTTGGGATGGCATCACCTCATCTCCCCATGGAGAGCTATTCTTTTATCTGTTTTATGTATTGTGAGGTATCATGTAAGATTTTGCTGGAGATATAGGATACACTACTGAAAATGTCCGAAGCCTGCGTTGATGATCATCCGATGTATTACATAGAAGAATCTGTCCCCAGAAGCCCACGAAAGAAGACAAGTTCTTCTAACACCCAGGTTAACTTTTGAGTCATCAAAGCAAAACCTATTAAAAGGTGGTGTTGAGAGATATTCTGGCATTTCTGGATGTCTTTCAGGCAAAGAGCATTGACAACTTTGTTGGAGAATATTTGCAAAGTCTGCTCCAGAGCAGGGAGAAGATTTGCTTACACTTCAGGTTAATAAAGCTAGTTTCCCTCCTTCCTTGGATGCAGTCCAGGATGATAGACATGATATCATCCCACTGAGTCAGAAGGCAGACTTGTATCCTGATCAGGATAATAGAGACAATGTTTTTCTCTATGTGGGTGGACAAGGAGGTTTACTGGAAGCTCCTTTAAAAGACTGGTTGGCTGTGACGAAACCCACTGTGCATGTAGCATCTTCGTGGACCTCCCTTGGTGTCTTTTCCATGGTCCTTGGGGGCTGAGGGAACAAATGTAACCGTGAAGCTCGTGTAGGCCGTTCCACCTGTAATAAGCTGGAAAGATCCATGAGGGCTTGTTGTCTGCTGCCTGAGTCAATCTATGGGAGTTCGGCAGACCAACCTAGCGGCTGCTGTGTGACTACTGTTCCGGGTTTGTCCTGTTCCTGTTCACAGGTATCACCTTCATCTCCAAAAACTGTCCACCAGGAGTTCCTTACCTGAACGATAATTCCTGCTCTTATCTCTGCTTTTATCCATATTCTTTCTTTTATAGGTGGACCCGTAGTCATGTGACAGATGTTGGTAAGAGTATTCCTAAGGACATTTGAGTTAATGTGTGAGTACCTCGAAAATTATGAATGTTTTAGGTATAAAACTGTTAGTGTTATTAATATTACCTTCCTATTATCTTTTTCTTTTCTTGACTGGAATCTATGATTATGCCTTTCTATTATCTTAAGCATTTCACCCATCTATCCACCAAAGTAAATATTTCAAATATGAGATCCTGGTCACCTTCTAAAAACAATGTTCCTCAAGTTTTATTGAATATAAGAGTCACCTGGGGAGCTTGTTACACAAGCAGATCACTGGGTCCTGTTCCCAGGGAATCTCATTCAGTAAGCCTGGAAAGCTGGCTAAGTCAGCTTATAAAATATATTCCAGGTGGTTCTGATTTTGCTGGAGAAAATCTCAAAGCGCCATACTTTAAGGATCACAATTTTAAAAGAGCAATAGTATATTCTTTCAGTAAAAAGAAAAAGTGGATAAAATGCATAGAATAAACCTGTACCTTCCTTAAAAACTTGCAGGTTTGATTGGGAAGACCGATGGGGAGACACAAGGTGTCCACATTCTCACTCGTTAACTCAATGCTTTACTTCTGAAATTCTAAAACCAATTTTGAGTTTCCTTACTAATAACTTCACTGCTTTCCCACCACAATAATAACAGGTATCACTTACATAACTAGTCCAGAAGTTATTCACCTCAGGCCCAGTATAATGGATATATTTTTCAATACAGTATCTTGGATAGTAAATCATCTTTTAATATGTATGTTGGTCTAGAATGCAAGATTGCAGTGCCGATTGGAAGCTGACTTAAGTCTGTCCACTGGCAGAAGACAAAGCACTCCTGCAAAGCTTTCTGATTTGTTGTCTTGTATATCTTTCTTCAAATGCTCTCAATTAGCTGTTACACTTAGGCAACCTTCTGGGATTTTTGATATGGATGAGTACTCATTTTTTAGGATGGACTTGTGGAGCATAATTTGTTTTAACATCCGCTTTTTTGTTTTAACCCTAAAAACTAGTTGGTTATATGTTATGGGCTGAATTATATCTCCCTCAAATCCATATATTAAAGTGCTAATCCTGGCTTAGTGCCTGTAGCACAGTCTGGCAGGTTCGAATCCAGCCTGGGCCAGCTAAAACAACAATGACAAGTGCAACAAAAAATAGCTGGGCACTGTGGCAGGTGCCTATAGTCCCAGCTACTTGGGAGGCTTAGGCAAGAGAATCACTTCTGTCCAAGAGCTGGAGGTGGCTATGAGCTGTGATGACACTGTACTCTACCCAGGGTGACATAGTGAGACTCTGTCTCAAATAATAATAATAATAATAATAAAGTGTTAATCCCTAGTACCTCAGAATGTGACAATATGGGAGTCACCTCCTTAAGGTGGTAATTAAAGGTTAAAATAAGATCACTCAGGGTGAGTATAACCTATTATGATTTATGTCCTTACAAGAAGAGGATATTTGGGCAGAGATACGTGGAGGGAGGATCGTGTGAGCACATGAATAGAAGACATGGGAATAAACTAACTCTGCTGACGCTCTGATCTTGGACTTCCTGCTTCCTGAACTGTGAGAAAATAAATTTCTATGTTTTAGTTTAGTCTGCCGCATTTTGTCATGGCAGCACTGAAGCCTAATGCAGGATAGAATAATGAAAGAGTTGTCTTTTGCAGTTCTTTCTGGTTTGAAAGCAGATGAGATGTTTGAAGCCAGGGAACAATGAGGTGACAAGGTCAAAGACAAAAGCTGAGGATGCAGAGACAGAAAAACGTGGAGCTCTGCTCACATTTCAGAGGACCCCCTGGACTAGGGACCCCCTCTCTGTAAATTTCTGCTAGGTAAACCTTAAATGTCCTTATGGTTTAGCCACCTTTAATTGTTTTGTCAGCTGCTGCTAAAAACATTCCTAATACAGATATATGTTTGTGGCACCCAACTCTCTATCCTTAACGGCGGTGCCCGATGTGCGGCAAGTGGTCAGAGAATATTCGTTGAATAGAGGATGAATGGGTTTTAGATCAGAAACTAAGCATCATACCTCCACTGTAATAAAATTAATTTCTGTTGTTAAGACACAAGATGTGTTCTCTCTGGTCTGTGTGGTTTTATATGTGGTTTTACATGTGTTTGTAAGATGAGGACCATTGCAGCCACTGTGCTGTCAGGAAGGCTGTAAATCTTGAAATAAGTTCTTACTGTGGAAGGGAAAGCTGAGAGCAAGAAAAATTAAGTCTGATAAAATCACTGAACTTGGGCACATCCTGCCTTTTGACTTTCATACTCCAACAAACTCCTTAATTGTACTCAAGATGGTGTTTGTTTTTTTCACTTCCCTTTGAGAAAATAGGTTTCTTTAGTTTTCACATTTTTGTTTTATATTTTTAAACTTCAGAATATTACAGAGCTATAAATGTTTTTGTTACCTGGATTTCTTCTGCACAGTTTGATTCAATGTTATAGGTGTGCCCATCCCCTGGGTAATGTGCACGGTGCCCATTAGGGGTGATTTTCACCCTCCCCTCCAGCCCTCTCCCACCTGCCTTGCTTTCTGTTCAGTTTTTCTACCATAAATTCATATGGGTGTTGATATTTACTAGTGAGTACATGTGGTGTTTGTTTTCTCATTCCTTGGATACTTAGAATGGTTTCCAGTTCTATCCAGTTTGTTACAAAAGGCATTAGTTCACCCTTTTGTTGTTAGTGGCTGAGTGGTACTCTGTTGAGTACTGGCAGGAGACAGAGACCTCTGGTAACCCTGCACGGTGGGGAGAGTTGACCTGAGTGGAAGGAGGGGAAATGAAGAAGAGGGACACACACGAGAACAAAACACACACAATATGAGAGACGAGTGGCGTTGGGAGGGCTGGTGCAGCTGATGACTGCAGCCAGCCGCTGAATGGTGGAAATAGCTTTACTTATACAGTATCTTAACATGATTGCATAAATCTTAACACAAGGGGTAGAGATCAACCTTAAAGAGGAAAAACTGTGTGCTTGTCAATAAGAAAGTATGCATGGACTACGTGACTTCTGACAGGGGAAAATAATGTTCTTAAGGGAGGAGAAATGGTTGGGGCTCACTCTCTGGGCATTACTGTGGGGAGTACTGTACCCCACAGTACTCCGTGGTATAAATGTACCACATTTTATTAGTCCACTCATGTACTCATGGGCACTTGGGTTGATTCCACATCTTTGTGAACTGTGCTGTAATAAACATTTGAGTGCATGCGTCTTTCCTTTGGGCAAATACCCAATAGTGGGACTGCTAGATCAAATGGTAGGTGTAGGCTCAGTGCCTATAGCTCAGTGGCTAGGGTGCCAGCCACATATACCCAAGGTGGTGGGTTTTAACCCAGCCCAGACCTGCCAAACAACAATGACAACTATAACCAAAAAATAGCTGGGTGTTGTGGTGGGCACCTGTAGTCCCAGCTGCTTGAGAGGCTAAGGCAAGACAATTGCTTAAGCCCAAGAGTTTGAGGTTGCTGTGAGCTGTGATGTCACAATACTCTACCAAGGGCAACATAGTGAGACTCTGTCTCAAAAAACAAAACAAAACAAAATAAAAACTAATGGTAGGTCTACTTTTAGTTCTTTTAGGTACCTCCATATAACTTTCTGTTGGAGTTGTACTAGTTTGCAGTCCCATCAATGGTGTATAAGAGTTCCTTTCTCTATGCAGCCACATGAACAGTTGTTGTTTTGAGACTTTTTGATAAAAATCATTCTCACTGGAATTAGGTGATCTCTCATTGTGGTTTTAATTTGCATTTCCCTGATGATTAGAGATGCGGAGAATTTTTTTTATGTGTTTTTTAGCCATTAGTCTGTCTTCTTTTGAAAAGTTTGTTTCTGCCTTTTGCTCACTTTTTTATGGGGCTGTTTCTTTTTCTTTCTTTCATTTTTTTTTTTTGAGACAGAGTCTCACTATGTCACCCTTGGTAGACTGCCGTGGCATCATAGCTCACAGCAACCTCTAACTCTTGGGCTTAAGTGATTCTCTTGCCTCAGCCTCCCAAGTAGCTGAGACTACAGGTGCCCACCACAATGCCCAGCTACTTTTTGGTTGCAGTTGTTTAGCTGGCCTGGGCCGGGTTTGAAGCCATCACCTTCGGAGTATGTAGCTGGTGCTGTAACCACTATGCTATGGGTGCTGAGCCAGTTGTTTCATTTTTTCTTGCTGATTTACTCAAATTCTTTATAGATTCCAGTTATCACCCCCTTAGTGGATGCATAGTATGCCAACATTTTCTCCCATTAGGTAGATTGCCCATTCACTCCTTGGCTATGATTCAATGCAATCCCCATTGATACCAATGCCATTTTTTGCAGATTTCAGGAAAATAATTTTATGCTTCATAGGGTACCAGAAAAGAACCTGAATAGCCAAAGCAATCTTAAGCAGAAAGGACAAATTGGGAAGCAACACTTTACCATATTTCAAGTTATACTATAAGGCTACAGTAACCAAAACAGCATGGTACTGACATAAGAACAGAGACCTGGAACAATGGGTCAGAACAGAAAACCCAGATATAAAACCACATCTTGCCATCTGATCTTTGACAAAGCAGAAAATAACATACACTGGGGAAAAGAATCCATATTCAATAAATGGTGCTGGGAAAATTGGATAGCTGTGTGTTGAAGACTGAAAAAGGATCCACCACTCACAAAAATTAATTCATGAGGAAATTAGTTTAAATTCTTGCATATTTGAAGCAGAATGAACTGATGATCCTCTATGTGAATAGAGTGAGGCACGCATGGGGGTGGTGAGGCAACACTTTCACCTTGGGGTTATTTTTGGCTCTCTGTTCCTCAGAACACTTCTTTCCTGCTTACCTCTCACAACCCCATCAGGATGGTATAACTCAGCCTATTTAGGACTGATGATGGAAATTTAGGGTTTTTTTCAGAATAAGAATAGCCCTTAGCAGCTTGGTGTCTGTATCACAGTGGTTATGCCATCAGCCACATACACAGAGGCTGGTGGGTTCCAACCCAGCCCAGGCCAGCTAAACAACAATGGCAACTGCAACAAAAAAACAGCTGGGTGTTGTGGTGGGCACCTGTGGTCCCAGCTACTTGGGAGGCTGAGGCAAGAGAATTGCTTAAGCCCAAGAGTTGGAGGTTGCTGTGAGCTGTGACACCATGGCACTCTACCGAGGGTGACAGCTTGAGGCTATGCTTCAAACAAATAAATGAATAAATAAAAAATAAAAGAATAGCCGTAAGGCCCATTAGTGAAAACAAGACATAATGAATTGGACTTAATCACCAGAACATTTCATCATTCCAAGAAGAAACCATAAATCCATTAGCGAATATTCCCCACTGTGCCTCCTCAGTCCCTGGAAATCACTCGTCTACTTTTGGTCTCTATAGGTTTACCTATTACCTGTTATATACTTTGTCTCTTTTAGTTTAATGATTTACTAACCTTTTAAACCACCCCCCATTTGCTGTAAATAGCCTTTTTGATTTAATTTAAGTGGCTGTCTACCAAGCTGGGACTCTCCTATTTTAGGTAGGTTCGGTGAGTAGCTGTGTATTTGATTCCATAAATCTTCATAGTAAAAGATACATAAAGCTTTATGTTTAGCTTTGTCTGTTTTATTTTATTTTTTCCTTTGATATAAATCCAGGTCAAGAATACAGAATACTGTGCCAGGTGCAGTGGCTCATGCCTGTAATCCTAGCACTCTGGGAGGCTGAGGCAGGTGGATTGCCTGAGCTCACAGGTTCAAGACCAGCCTGAGCCAGAGCGAGACCCTGTTTCTAAAAATAGCCATGTGTTGTGGCGGGCACCTGTAGTTCCAGCTACTTGGGAGGCTAAGGCAACAGAATTGCTTGAGCCCAAGAGTTTGAGGTTGCTGTGAGCGATGATGGCACAGCACTCTACTGAGGGTGACTGAGAGCAACTCTGTCTCAAAAAATAAAAAAATACAGAATAGTAAAGAAGGAAAAGAAATGTGAGAAGTAGAGGGAGGAGGAGGAAGAGAAGGAAGGGAAAGAGGAGGAGGAATGTGACAGCACAGAAGGAGAAAAATTTTATTATTGACATCAAAGAAGAAATCATCATTGATAGATTTTAAAAAATCAGCCCCTTCCTCTGCAAACAAAAAGGGCTGAAAAACAGAACAAGATCTCATATGTGAAAAATAGTTTTATATTTTAGTAAGTTTCACAGACTAAGACAGAGGCCGCCAAAGACGTGTTTCAAAGAAACCCTCCATTCTCATGTTCAACCCTAATTTCTTTAATAAAACATCTGATTTGGGGTGCAGATTTTAAATACCTTATTAGCCAGAAGGAAAGAAGATGTAGCAATTTCATCATTTTGAGAAAAGCATGAATAGCCTTTTACTTTGTAAAGTTTAAGAGGTCAGAAACATCTTTTTACATAAGAAAAAAAAAAGAATTTGATTGAAAGTGATATTATGAGTTTTTATTTTATGAAGGCTATTTTGCCATTAACTAGAAACAGATGACATAAAACCGAGTGTACTAGAACGGCACGTAACAGACGTCTACTGCCTGTCTTTCCTGACTTTCAGGCTTGAGAAACTTTGTTTTGTATTATTTCTTCAAGGAAGATTAATGGAAATACTATCTATTTAATTTTAACTCAAAAATGTCTGTCACTGTTTACGATAGCATTTCTATCATAAATGGTAGATAGCAAATTCAGCTTCCCACAGTTTTGATATCACAAAAATGGTAAATGTTAGAAACAAAAAAAAGAGAAGTGATTTCCCACGCCTCCAGGCTGGACTCCAGGGCAAGGTGTCAGCTAGAAGCCACAGCTTGTTCTTGCCCTGTCTTCTTTCTTCATGGCATCAGAGTGAAGGGTGTTTATTTACAGATTTAGATGGGAATGAGTCATAGAAGAAAGGTAGAAGGAGCAATTCGAGAGGCTTTACAGAAGAACGGCCGAAAGGCGCTTATGGTGAAGAAAAACGGTGGAAAATTATTTGACTTTTTTCCTAGACAGATGGGGTCTAATTTTCCTCCCATTGAATCTGGGCTCGTCTCAGTGACCGATAAACTTCAGTGCCAGTGACACTAAGTGACTTCTTAGGCTAGGTCAGAAAAAGCCTTGCAGCTTCATCCTGGGTCTCTGGAAACGTTTGCTTCTGGTACTCTTCAGCCTGTCCCGCTTGGGAAACTGCCTCCTGGGGTGCAGTGGTTATGCAGTAAGAAGACCCAGCCACATGCAGAGACCGTGCGCAGCAGCCGGAGTAGCGGCCTGGCTGGAGGCCAACACTACCTCTGGGTAGCTTTTTTTTTTGTCTATTTATTTATTTATTTTATTAACTGATAGCTGAATACATTAATGCAAACATGGGGTACAGTGTAGTGTTTTCATATACAATTTGAAATACTTTCATCAAACTGGTTAACATAGACTTTATGTCATTTACTTAGTTATTGTGTTAAAACATTTATACTCTAGTTCTAGAAAAGTTCACTTGTACCCTTGTTAGACAGACCATAGAGGTGATCTTTCCAGTCACCCTCCCACCACCCAGATGCCCTTCCCCCCTCCCCTCCCTCACCCCCTCTCCATATTCTTAGGCTAGAATTAAGTTGTAGCTTTCATTTGAGAACTATAAATTAGTTTCATGATAGGGCTGTGTACATTGGATACTTTTTCTAACGTTCTTGTGATACTTTGCCAAGAAGAACATTTTCCAGTTCCATCCATGTAAACATGAAGGAGGTAAAGTCTCCATCTTTCTTTAGGGCTGCATAGTATTCCATGCCATTTGATCCTACAATTCCATTATTAGGTATATACCCAGAAGATAAAAAATCACATTATAATAAAGATATTTGTATCAGAATGTTTATTGCAGCCCAATTCATAATTGCCAGGTCACGGAAGAAGCCCAAGTGCCCATCGATCCACGAATGGATCAATAAACTGTGGTATACGTACACCGTGGAATACTATGTATCTCTGGGGAGCTTTGACATCCAGTCCAGCTGAGCCTTCACATAATGCAGTTCCAGACAACATCTGACTGCAACTGTGTATGGGACTGTAAGGGGAATTGCCCAGCTGAGCCCTTCCTGAATTAGTAACACCTCACATTGTAAGTGAAATAAAATGGGTAAGCCGTTAACTTCGGGGGTTAACTTCGGGGGTAACTTGTTACATCAGGCTGTTAACCCGAGGAGTCCTGGTTTCGTCCAATTGCTCTACAGTCTGCAAACTTGCAATAAACAAGCCATGCCCCTCAAAAGATAATTTCACTTGCATAAAACTCCAGCAAATACAAACTTAGTGACAAACATCCTATCAGTGTTCACCTGTGGTCAGCAGAGCAGGAAAGGGTGGGAGGGCACACAGAAGCACAGAAGCTGGGGGAGTGATATGTGCACAGTTGTGATTCAGGTTGTGGTGATGTCTTTACAGGCGCATATGTAAGTCAAAAGAATTCATAAGGTAGTTTAACTATTTAGGTATTTAACTATTCATACTTTAAATTATTACATATACGTACTTTATTGTATGTTAATTCTACCTCAATAAATTCATTAAAAAAAAAAACAAAACCCAAAACAAGTCATGTTATTAGGAGGTGGTCTTATAACTCAAATTTGAATTTTATTTTTATTATTTTTATTTTATTTATATTTTTTTGTGAGAAAGAGTCACAAGCTGTCACCTTGGGTAGAGTGTTGTGGTGTCACAGCTCACAGCAACCTCAAACTCTTGGGCTCAGGGGATTCTTTTGCCTCAGACTACAGAGTAGCTGGGACCACAGGCACCTGCCACAATGCCCTGCTATTTTTTGTTATCATTGTTGTTGCAGTTGTCACTGTTGTTTTGGCTGGCCTGGCTGGGTTCGAACCCACCAGCCTCGGTGTATGTGGTCAGTGCCCTACTCACTGAGCTATGAATGGTTGCCCCAAAGTTGAATTTTTAATGACTCAGTGAAGAATTTTCTTTTATCTCTCTCTTATGTTTTCATCACATTTAATAGTTAAAAAAAAAAAAACCCAAAAAACTACCTAATAATAGTCTTTCTCTCCACTCTGCTCTTGACCTGAAAGATGTTACACTGGGGGAATCAGTCTCCACCTGCATGAACCTTGCTGCTTGACCTCCTGCCCTTTCCCTCTTTCTGGGAAAAGTTGCCTTTGATGACAGAATTCCCTGGGCCTGCCAGGATTTCAGCAGCTCCTGCTCTTGGTTCCAGGGCGGACTGTTCTGAGCATGACCTGCTGGCATCAAAACGTGTGTGTGACTAAATTCTGATCTGCTCAAAACATTCTCTTACTTTAGCAACCACAGTTGTTATTATTGGGTTGCTGCTGCTTTTTTTTTTTTTAACTTAGTGCTTGGGGTATTTAACAACCACTAGTCAATAAGTTAGAAATGTGTTTCTGGCACGTCAGTCAGCCCCTGCCCCCTCTCTGGTATACTCTGCATCAGGTTTGAAGCATACTTCAGGGCTTATTTTTTCTTTTCATTTTCCTTCTTTCTTTCCTTCCTTCCTTCCTTCCTTCCTTCCTTCCTTCCTTCCTTCCTTCCTTCCTTCCTTCCTTCCTTTCTTTTGACAGAGTCTCTCTCTGTCACCCTTGGTAGCGTGCTATGGTGTCACAGCTCACAGCAACCTCAAACTCTTGGGTTGAAGTGATCCTCTTGCCTCAGCCTCCCAAGTAGTTAGGACTACAGGCACCCACCACCATACCCAGCTAATTTTTCTATTTTTAGTAAGACAGGTCTCATTCTTGCTTAGGCTGGTCTTGAACTCCTGAGCTCAAAGGATCCTCCCTCCTCGACCTCCCAGAGTGCCAATATTATAGGCATTAGTCACATTACTGGGTCTCAGGACTTATTTCTAATAGATTTGCGCTGGCCTAGAATAGGAGACAACATTTACCACCAATCTCATTGAAATATCTGGCTGTATAATGCCTTTTTCTTTGTTTCATCATTAGGTCATCGAGTTTTCTCAAGCATCTCAAAGTACACACATAATCACCTCCCCGTGATTTGTAAGAACTAGTAACCAGAAAAATACCACACTGGTGTAGAATTTTGGGATGACAAGTATGTTGGGTGCCTGGGGGTGGTGATGGAAGGCAGTTGGGTGTTGGGTCTTTCTACAGATCTATTCCTGTAAAGCAGAAGCTGCAGCAGGTTAATGGACACAAGGTGAGCTTGCATGGAATACCTCTAGTGGGTGGGACACAGTTAGGGGGGGCTTTACTTAACAAATGCAAACAACATAACTTAATTTGTTGTACCCTCGATTAACCTGAAACAATAAAAAGTAAATTTAAAAAATGCTACAAACTCAAAAGCTAATGGGGGAGGGTTTGGGGTAGGTGTGGGGTCAGCATGACCTGTAGGATGAGAGTGAAGACAGTAAGCTCAGTTTCACGGCAGTAAGCAAGGTTTCACAGCAGCGTTCCTGCATTCCCAAACAAATCCTTTTGACACCTCTGTTCTTTTGATTACACTTATGTTTTCCTTATAGATGTCACAGTATGTAGAATTGTATTCTTTTTATAATGATGTTTTCAGTTGAATGCCTGCAACAGAGACGTACTTTGCATATTAAACTTGTAGGAATAATTTTTATTTCCACAAAGACATACATATATTCTTGTCTCATTTTTCAGAAAATCTGTGGGGACATCTATTTCATTTTTCCTTTTTTGATATAGCTATGAATGCAAGGAAATATTTCTGTATTCTAAGAAAATCAGGAGTGCAAACACAATGGTAAATAGCAATTCACCCTTGGTTTGCAGGAAATGTGAAAAGAATGCAGGCAATGGTGGGGGTTCAGTTAAACTGGGAGGCTCAGGCAGCATCTAAAGAAGACACCGTCACTCATGTCTCCCTGTGTGCTGGCTGGGAATGTCATTGTATGGGCTGACTTTTGATGAATCATCTAATTTCCCATGAAAAGCTGGATTTTGAATAGAAATCTTCTGATTTCTAAATACTGGCAACTGAGTCAACTTATAAAGATAGGGGTCAACAAAGCTGAAAAGTTAAAAAAAAAAAAAGCTGAAAAGTTATTGCCGTGGCAGTAACCGTCTTGAGGCTGCCACTGGGGTTCTGATCTTTAGAGTTCTGTATCTGAATCCAGAGAGTCGGCTGGTGTAGTGGCTAATGCCTGTGGTCCTAGCACTCTGGGCGGCTGAGGGAGGAGGATCACTTGAGGTCAGGAGTTCAGGAGCAGTCTGAGCAAAAGCGAAAAGAAAAAATCAGCCGAGCATTGTGGAAAGCACCTGTGAGCCCAGCTTCTTGGGAGGCTGAAGATAGAAGGATCACTTGAACCCAGGAGTCTGAGGTTGCTGTGAGCTGGGTTGATGCCATGGCACTCTATCCTGGGCAAGAGAGGACGACTTTGTCTCAAAAAATAAAAATAAATAAATAAAAGTAAATGAATCTGGAGAGCTATGCAAAGGGATTATAGGTTTTGGCTTTTTATACGATTATAATGCATATCACTATTAACAACAAACACTGAGCAAGTATAGTCAGGACAATTTTCTGGTGAAAGAAGGACATAATATCCCAAGAAGACCTTGTGTAGGAAAAAAATCCAATGTGGCATATACAGATGGAAATCATGGAACGAGGACCACCTGGACCCCAGTCTGGAAGGCCACCATGACTGTTCTCTTAGGAACATCTGCCAAGGGCTCTTTCAACTGTTTTGCACTGAAGAGAAACTAAATATGAACAGCAAATCTGTTGAAATCCACTTCCTCTAGATAATTACGCCTGTGCAGTGTGTGTATTGAGGGCAGCAGAGTGGGGCTGATGCAGCAGAGACGTTGGTCAAACATTAAATGTAAGCATTAGCTGGCGTTGGGAGTGGATGAGTGAGAAATCTTCCAATGAAGGGACTCCAGGGGCCGTCCCTGAGTTGAATCCAGGACATGGTGTCAAACCATTTCTTTACCCAAAGCATAGCCAATTGGTGGACTTCCACCTGGCTGAACTGGAAGATCCTACTTTTGCTGTGTCCTATTAGCAGAGATTGCCAAAGCTTTTAAAATGTAGCCTGGAATTGAGCATAATCTTCAAGGAGGGAGTTACTTTTCTTCCTTCAATGGTTTGTGGAATAAAGAGGCTTCCCCACAAACAGTCAGCTGTAGGTGCTTATGTAATCTTACACTAGTAGGCATGAAATACCTGCGATACCAGAACGCCCCGTGTTCCACACACTGATCCCTGAGTCTCTCTGGGGAGGTCACAGAGATAAGAGATTCTGTTGACACAAGGGTGGCTTTTGAGTCCCTCCTCTAGGCATTCAGCCTGGAAACACTTGCAGCGTCACTAAAATCTAGTCCATTTTGTTTGGAGGAACTTTGGAATCTGGATAACATTTCTCTGCCCATTCCTATCCCCTACTTTTATTTTTGAATAAACTCTCAACTAAGATGAGGCTGGACCTGATTCAATAAAGTATGGGAGGAAGGCTGGGGTTTGGGACAGGGATGCTTTAAACTAGGAACTAGAATGAGGCTTCTCATTAGCCAGAAGAATCAACACGTGTGTGTGCCATCAACCCCCCCCCCACCCCCCAAAAAGGAATATGGAGATAAAAAATGCAAGAAGGTGAATCAGAAAGATAGGCAAATTTATAGCTGCAGAGGCAAGAAATAAAGTTAGAGTCTGAGGATTAGAGAGAAGCAAAATAATCCTGGATCAAGTTGGAGTGGGACTTCTGATGAGTTTTCTCTTCTTGGCTTGCAGTCAGCCACCTCCTTGCTGTATCTCATATGGTGGAGAGAGAACACGATTACTCTCTAGAGCTCCCTCCTTCTTATTAATAGGGCACTAATCTCATCATGCAGCCCCCCATCCAAGCCCTGCACCATATCTAACCCTGCATCTCATCTAACCTTAATTATTTCCCAAACACTCCAGTTCCAAACACCTTTACACTGAGGGTTAGGGCTTCAGTGTATGAATTTGGCAGGGGTGAGGGACACGATTCAGTCTATAGCAGGTAGCAAAATGAATAAAAGGAATGTAAATCCTTATTCTGTTAGTGATATTTAACTAACTGTTATGCTAACTTTAATAGTTCTAAGATCCCCTTCCAGTATTATATACTGCTATCTGGACTGAAAGGGCTGAATCTGAACTCAATTCAAAGTTTTGGTATTGAGAGTCAAGAACTTCAGGGTGAGGGGAGCTAAGTAGAACCGGCATGGGGTGCTTCACCCCATGTAGAAACACCTGCCAGTGCTTTCTCTTTGGGATCCAGGCTCTAATTCGGAGAAGTCTTATTGCTGATCACCTCGGAAGAAAAGTTCTAAAGTAATAAGGAAAATGCATTTGAATTTGGGCCACTTGCTTATTGGCAGCTGGAAATGGGGGGTGGACTGTCAGACCAGGCTTCTATCCTGTCCAACCCGCCCCCATTTTAGTCCTTCCACATTGTTAGTCTGGGTTTGGACTGTGCTGGAAAGATACCTGTTCTCTATAGGCCGGAGTTCAAAAAAATCTGTAAATACCATACCTACCAAAGGATTTAACACTGAGAAAACTCAGGTAACTTGGGACATTCTAAAACAGTCCCTTTTCACTTCTGGGATGTGGGTGGTCAGGAGAAATTAAGGCCACTGTGGAAGTCAGATGCCAGACACACAGATGCCACTGTGATCGTTGTGGACTCTGCTGATGTTGAAAGGAGGGAAGAAGCCAAAACTGAACTGTATAAAATAACTAGGATATGAGAAAATCAAGGAGTCCCTGTACTTACAGTTGCTAACAAACAAGACTTGAGGAACTGACTGTCTCTCGCAGAAACTGAGACCTTGTTAGCAGTGGGTGAACTGAGTTCATCAAGTGCTTGGCATTTGCAGCCTCCCTGTGCAATCAGAGGAGATGGACTAACGGAAGGACTTGAGAAACTGCATGAGACGATAATTAAAAGAAGAAAAATGTTGTGACAACAGAAAAAGAAAAGATAAATATCGATGCTTTCCATATCTGCGGAGGAGGTTTGCTCTGGTTTGATTTTGACAAATGGAAGAGTGTCTACAGTCTGGTGGTTTGCCTGTCGGCCCTCCTGGATGCTATTGAAGCTTAGTTTTGTTGAACAATCAGATGATGCTCAAGTCTGTTGACTGTGGAAGATGAGTAAATGCAGTGCCTCTTAATGTGGTCTCTTCTCCCTACCCTACAAACTTTTTGGTACTACCATTTCCAGAAAGCCATGCACAGATAATAAATTGACCAGAACACAGTTATGGAAATTTGACCAGAAGTTAGTGAAATAAAACTTTGAAGAGTGAAAAACAACAACGATGACAACAACAATAACAACATCAGGTTGGTGCAGAGCGAAGGGCCTGGAAAAAATGATGAAAATATTTTCTGGCTCCCCAACTTTTGGGGCACAGAAGCCTGCATGCCTGCCTCAGGCCAGGCATTGGGAAGGCAGGGAATGTCTCTTACTGTTTGTGCTGTAGGAGATAGCTCAAGGGAATAGCTAGGGCGGAGGTCACCAGATCCTCTTAGCTGAACATGGGATTAGTCCGGGTGGAGGTCACAAGACTGTTGCAGAGGCCACTAGGCCATGAGATTGTCTTGGCCCAAGATGGGATTATGGGATCAGAATTCTCTCTCTCTCTTTTTTTTTAGACAGAGTCTCACTCTGTTGCCCAGGCTAGAGTGTCAGCATGGGGGTGTCTTAGCTCACAGTAACCTCAAACTCCTGGGTTCAAGTGATCCTTTTGTCTCAGCCCGTAGAGTTGTTGGGAGTATAGGAGCGTACCACTATACCCGGCTAGTTTTGCTATTTTTAGTAGTCACAGGGTCAAACTCTTACTTAGAACTCCTGAGCTCAATCAATCCACCAGCATTGGCCTCCCATAGTGCTAGGATTACAGGTGTGAACCGCCACACCAGGCCCGGGATCAGAATCTTAAAAGCTCTGTGCTTCAGCGCAGAAGCAAGAATTTGAGCCAGGTGATGGCTCACGCCTATAATCTTTATACTTTGGGAGGTGGAGGTTGGAGGACCCCTTGAGCTCAAGAGTTCAGGAAACCAGCCTGGGCAAAAGTAAGGCCCCATCTCTACTAAAAATAGAGAAATTAAAAAAAAAACACTAAAAATAGAAAAATTAGCCAGGTGTCATGGCAGGAGCCTGTAGTCCCAGCTATTTGAGAGGCTGAGGCAGGAGGATCTCTTTTTGCTGCAAGCTAGGCTGATACCACGGCACTCTAGCCTGGGCAACAGAGTGAGACTCTGTCTCAAAAAAAAAAGAAGAAATTTGGATTTGAGATCAACATCTGCCAGTTTCCTCTTTTGCTGGCAAATTAATAAACTTCTCTTTCCTTTTCAAACTGCTTGTCCCTCTTTTTCTGATGCAGCTTTGGGGGACAAGTGCCAAACTTTCAGTAACAAGTAAACACCCTCCTCGTAGATTTTTTCTTCACCATACTGAATTCTGTCTTGGAGTCCTCCCACCTACAACCTTGCTCAGGAATGTCCTTTGGTGTTCTTGTACCTCCACTAAGGACCTCAAAGTGGGCATAGTCTCCTATAATATTTTTACCACTGCTTGACCCCATCCCCCCAAACAAATGTATATTTCTATACCTCCTAAAGAATAGAAAGGAGTCATATTTTCAATAAATAATTTTCATAAAACATTTTTTGATTTCCTATGATATCTTGTATATTGGTGGTCCTAGATCACTGACTTTTTTCTGGGGCTTTGATTCTTACCTTTATTATTTTATTTTATTTTATTTTCTTACCTTTATTTTTAGCATTGCTTCTCAATATCTAACTTGGCTCTTAGAAAGCATTAGGTAGAACTTTTCTTGCCTGATTACGCCTCTTCTCAGCATCAAAGCCTGTAGATGAAATCAAAGCAGAAAACCCCTTTATCTCTCTCCCAGAGAACATTTGCACTTCTGAAGACAGATTGGAGCGTGCCAAGTTCCCAGCGCCCATGCTCAGCTCAGAAACATTCCCTCTGGACTTAACTTACATGTATAATCAATAAAATCATTAAAATAATAGTAGGGCAAATCAAACATCCTATAATAGCACTGACTAAAAGAGGATAAATATATGGTCCTGCTTGATGATATTTTAAAAAATGTTCTAAAAATACAAAAGATGGCTCAGCCCCCATGCTCAGTGGTTAGGGCGCTGGCCACATACGCTGGGGTTGGCTGGTTTGAACCCAGCCTGGGCCTGATAAATAATAATGGTAACTACAACAACAACAACATAATAGCCGGGCATTGTGGCAAGCGCCTGTAGTCCCAGCTACTTGAGAGGCTAAGGCAAGAGAATCGCTTAAACCCAAGAATTTGAGATTGCTGTGAGCTGTGACGCCACGGCAGTCAACTGAGGGCAACATAGTGAGACTCTGTCTCAAAAAATAAAAGTAAATAAATAAAAATAAAAAATAAATAAGAAAGAAAGAGATCACTGATTGCTATAGACACAATTGTGTCGGTCCAAAATTCATGTGTCACAGTCTCCAACCTCTAATGCAAATAAATTTGGGGGTTGGGCTAACTAAGAGTAAGTGAAGTCATAAGGTGGGGCCCTAATGCAATAGAACTGGTGTCTTTATAAAAAGAGAGAGAGATACCAGAGTTTTTCATACAGAGAAAAATCTGTATGAAGACACAGGTGATGATTTGTAAGCCAGAGAGGCCTCAGGAGAAACCGAACCTGCTGACATATTGATCTTGAACTTCCAACCCCCTTCCTTTCTCTAGGACTGTGAGAAAATCCATTTCTGTCTTTCAAGCCACTCAGTCTGTGGTATTTCGTTATGGAAGTTCTATATGTGTTCTCCTATGTCATCACCCACATTATGCTATTGACACAATTACAGGCTCTACATCAAAGGCTCATTTGGTTGAGGACATACAAGCATGACTTGCTTTTCCTCAATAATGTGGCTTCCAAATAACATCAAGACTCATAAACATGTTTGGGTTCTTATAAAGATGGTCAGCAGGTGCGAAGAATACGTAAGGCCTTGCAAGACTGTAAAGTCTTAAGACAAAGAAAGCATCACATTTATGTTGCAGTAAAGAAGAAATGTTGACTACCATCTGTATTTACAAGAATCTGTCATGACTGAGGACTGGGAACATTTCTATGTAGCAACGTGAAAGGGTGAGACATGGAAGAAGGTGGGGTGACGCCTGATTCCTGTGGCATGTCTTACTTAGTACAGCCTCAGTTGTCCTCTACCAGAAATACAAAACGTTCTTTTAAATAATAATAATAAATAATAACAATGATAGCAACATACATTTCCGTAGTTTTTATGCTTACCATTTATTAACTCATTTAATCCACACCACAGCCTTATCAGGTAGGCACAATTATCATGAGGAAACAGGCACAGGGATGTTAAGAAATTTTCTAGGGCCGAGCGCAGTGGCTCACACCTGTACTCCTAGCACTTTGGGAGGCCGACGTGGGTGGATTGCCCGAGCTCACAACAGGTTCCAGACTAGCCTGAGCAAGAGTGAGAACCCATCTCTAAAAAATAGATAGGCATTGTGGTGGGTGCCTGTAGTCCCAGCTACTCGGGAGGCTGAGGCAAGAGAATTGCTGAAGCCTGGGAATTTGAGGTTGCTGTGAGCTATGACGCCACAGCATGGCACTCTACCAAGGGTGACAAAGTGAGACTCTGTCTCAAAAAAAGAAATAATAAACTCAGGTGTTCAATTTCATAGTCTGCGCTTCTCCCTTCGTGATGTGTCTCCTTGCAGAAGAAAATTAAAGGAGTCATTATAGCAATGTATTCTGAACATCTAGCTATTAAAACTTTCCCTTTATAACTTATTTTTTTTTTTTAGAGACAGTGTCTTACTTTTTTGCACTCGGTAGAATGCCATGGCATCACAGCTTGCTTGGGCTTAGGCGATTCTCTTGCCTCAGCCTCCTGAGTAGCTCTGACTACAGGTGTCCACCACAATGCCTGGCTATTTTTTTTTGTTGCAGTTTGGCGGGGGCCAGGTTCGAATCTGCCACCCTCCGTATATGGGGCTGGAGCCCTACTCCCTGAGTGACAGGCACTACCCCGTTATAATTCTTATCTGTGAAAAATATCTGTGAAATCAAATGGTTTGGCCAGCTGGTCATGTTTGCTCGTATGACACCTGAACATAAATCCATATTTGTTAAAATAAGAACTATATCTATCTGCATTCCATTCCAGTTGATCCCATGTACTATGATGCTGGATGCATTAGACTGCACAGTAGAGAGAAACAAAACTGAAATAAGTAATTAAGAAATCAAGATTTGAGATCGGCTCAGTGCCTGTGGCTCAAGTGGCTAAGGCGCCAGCCACATACACCTAAGGTGGCGGGTTCAAATCCCCAGCCTGGGCCCACCAAACAACAATGATGGCTGCAACCAAAAAATAGCCAGGCATTGTGATGGGCACCTGTGGTCCCAGCTACTTGGGAGGCAGGGGCAGGAGACTCACTTGAGCCCAGGAGTTGGAAGTTGCTGTGAGCTGTGATGCCACAGCTCTCTACCCAAGGGAATAGCTTAAGGCTCTGTCTCAAAAAAAAGATGTGAGATCAGGGAAAACATTTTGCAGAGTTAAGCCTGTAGACACTCTGGGCACATTCCTTTTAGAGACCCATAGATGAGAACTTTGAAGTAACCTGCTTAGGTAATGAGACTTAGAAAACAAGAGACAAAATCTAAGGATATGTACTCATGTATTTGTCAATGGTGAGTATTCGTCATGGATTTTTCCAGGAGTTATTATTTCTGACACTTGGTGCATGCCCTGAGTAAGATACAGTTCTTGTTCTTAAGTACTTCATAGCCCATCAGGCAAGGCAGATCTGTAGTTGATATGAAGGTTGAAAGAGGTTTTCTTGAGATGGTAGGCTCCTGCTCTGCCTGGGAGAATCAAAGAAGGCTTATTTATGAGTTTTAGGAGAGAAAGAGAAACTCTGAAGACTGGAGAAGAAAGGAAGGAAAAAGCCTAACAGTGAGGACCCTTTTCAATCCTGGATAGTAGTTCCTAGCCAACTGTATAGAGGCGGACAAGATGAAGCTCAGGGAGCCATACCAGTATGTGCAGAACCATATCTACTCTATAGCTCAATTCCCCCTTGACGACATACATCCTAACACTTTTATACATAAGGGATGAAGTGGAAGCCAGAACTGTGTTATCCTAGAACTCAATCAGATCTGGGCATATCTTATGAAGTGGTGGCATAGGATCACCAACTTTCTAGTTCCGTGACACGAGGCAGCATAATATGATGTTTAGGAAGCATCGTATTTAGCAGACATATCACTACAAAGGAGGGAAGTTATATTTCAGAACTTTGGGGTCTGGAGACCATATTTGGGTCTGGGTCTGTCACTTGTCACTGTATGATGCAGGGTAATCAATTTAATTTCTTTAATTTATTTTTTCTTCTTTATCTTTTTTGGGGGGTGGGGAGAGAGAGATAAAGTCTCACTCTGTTGCCCTGGGAAGAGTGCCATGGCTTCATAACTCACAGAAACCTCAAACTCTTGGACTGAAGTGATCCTCTTGCTTCAACCCCCTGAGTACAGGCACCCACTACAACACCTGGCTAGGTTTTTCCATTTTGAGTAGAGACAGGGTCTCACTCTTACTCAGGCTGGTCTTGAACTCCTGAGTTCACCTGCCTCGACCTCCCAGAGTGTTACGATTACAGGCATGAACCACCATGCCTGGCTCTAAATTCATTTCTTGATGCCTTTGTTTTTTCATCTGTAACATGGTGATGCCGTGTACTCTAGAAATGGTTATAGGGATTAAGTTAGATTCTGTATGCTTATTATGTGTCGCACACATTCTGGAATTGAAGAACTTCATGGGGAAATTACTTGTCACATGGGAAGAGAAAGTTCGCAGTAGTGAAGTATTCGGGCTTAGTGTGAAGGTAGTGTTTGGGGGAGAAATTTCCTCTTAGCTCAGGCTCCTTGCATGAGGACTAAATACCGAGATGAGGGAGTACAGATGGAGAGCAAATGGAGACCAAAAGAGCAGAGGTAATTTAGGGTACAAGTCGGCATGACCGTGGTGCTGCAAAAGAGGGAAGCTCTCCTGGGCTCACTCAGCCCTCATCCGGGCGGGCAGCGTAGACTCTGCCGGCCTGGGGGGCTCGCTCGGCCCCTCATCCCGGCGGGCAGTGTTGACTCTGCCGGCCTGGGGGGCTCACTCCGCTCTCATCCAGGCGGGCAGTGTAGACTCTGACGGCCTGGGGGGCACGCTCGGCCCCTCATCCAGGTAGGCAGTGTAGACTCTCCCGGCCTGTGGCTGTGTGCACACTTTGGTGTGGGACAGTAGAGACTTCTTATTAGTAGATATTGCCTGTTGGCTACAGTTTTGGGTGTCAGGGGCAACAGGAATTGTCACCTTAGTGAGCTACAACAGAAGAGAGCAGCCAAAAGGTTATTCAGAAGAACACACTTCCAATTAGGGGAGGCTCAGTTTCCACGGGCATGCTGGGGCAGAATGGGAAAAGTCCTCTGTCTGACTGCCACTGTCATTATGTCTTTTTTCCTTAGGCTGGTTTGTTCTGGGAAACACACTTTCCACCTAAATAACTGTAGAAGGGAAGGAACTAAGAAAATTCCTCCTGATGATAGAAATGAACAAGGCAATACAGGTAATATTCAGCACGGGCAAGGGTAATGATCCACATCTCATCGTGAATGATAGCAAGTGGGATTTCATGGTAAAGGATTCTTAGAAGTCTATTTAATTTCAAAATAGAGACTTTTGTTTAATTTCTCAGTGTATTGTTTTAATACAGGATGAGTGAAATGTGGGCTGTTAGTAGGAAAATTATTAAAACTATGAAAGAAAGCACAGTTTTCTTTTACTCAGAAATGGCATGTTTGGGGGCAACACACTCAAGGAAAACAATAGAACTAAAAATAAACAAATGAAGGCCCGAAGTAGAAGGGCAATAAAAATAAGAGAATAGAGAACTTCCATCTAAAGGCTGAGTTGAGAGACTAGGCTACCGATAGGGAAGAGGCCAAGAAGGAGATTGGATCAAAATTGGTTGCACGATGATGGGGGTGGATGGGAAGAATGTGGACTTGGTCATCAAATCCTTAGATTTCTGCATCATCAGGTAATCACTCAAGCTTCAAAAGACTTATTTCAGGATGAATAAAAAGAAGGTCTACTTTAAAAAAATGGGCAAAATACATATGGAATTCATCCTGAAAGACTAGGTTGCAAACTTAAAATAGAAAACCTTAAATTCAAAAGAGCGTGATAATTAATTTATAATATTCTTCAGCAAACCTGTAGGCAGCTGGGGTGTTTCTCAAAGCTTTCATATTAACGCATGCAAAATAATTAATATAATCTCTCCTACATCATAGACAGAATTGGGGTATTTGGTTGAATAGCGTTTTTAAAAATCTTTGAGGGAGCTGAAAAGGTTTGACATTTTCCTGTCTTATAAGTCAGTGTCTGAGTTAAGAATCTGAGCCCTTTCTGATTTCCATTTTAGACCAACTTTAAGGAATAGTGTCTACAATTAACAGGAACATTGTTGACATTTTGAATTATAGTTGTTAACAATACTAACAACAATAGACTTGGTCTTTTGGGTAAAATTCACCATCTTATGTAAAGGAAATCAGTATGTTCTTAGGCAAATCATAAGCATCTTAGTCCGAGAGGAACTTGCCAAATAATTATTAATGTGGTATTTCACCCTATGAATAAACAGAGGGTTTCACATATCATTATTGCTTTAGTAGGAGCTTTACATAATAGTAACAAAAACTGAGCCTAATTAGTCTCTTCCAGTAAAAGTATTTAAGAAATTTTCCATTGCCCAATACCTTCCCATAATGGAAAAGACACCGCATAGGCGGTATGTGTAAATATTTGATTCGAGCCTTACTGACTTCAGTGCCACAACCTATCAATCATTAACACTTCAAAAAACATATACCTGGTTAGTTGTTTCCAAAGTACATTCTCTCTTTGAAGGCTTTTTAAACTCTTAGCATTAGAGAGGTCCCTGGCGAGCATCTCTTTTAATCCTTTAATGTCAAAGGTGGCAAAATTGAGACCAAGAATGTTTGGGTGACTTTCACAAAGTCATCCAACATCAGCAGGCCCCTACGACCATGATCTTCAGGCTTCCAGTTCAGTCCTCTTTTTAAAATGTGGAGGTTCTGAGAGTGGTGGCTCATGCCTGTAATCCCAGCACTCTGGGAGGCCAAGGCAGGTGGATTGCCCTGAGATCACAGGTTCCAGACTAGCCTGAGCAAGAGTGAAACTGTCTCTAACAAAATAGTCAGGCAAGGCAGCGCCTGTGGCTCAAGGAATAGGGTGCTGGCCACATACACTGCAGGTGGCGGGTTCAAACCCAGCCCTGGCCAAAACCTGCAAAAACAAACAAATGAACAAACAAACAAACAAACAAAAACCCCCAAATAGCCAAGCATTGTAGTGAGCGCCTGTAGTCCCAGCAACTTGGGAGGCTGAGGCAAGTGAATTACTTGAGCTCAAGAGTTGGAGGTTGCTGTGAACAAAGATACCATAGAGCTCTACTGAGGGTGACAAAGTGAGACTGTCTCAAAAAAAAAAAAAAAACAAAAAACCCCCAAACGATCTGATGGAGAATTACTGTTTCTGTTTACCCTTTGTTCTGAAGGAAGTTAGGTAGAAATATAATAGCATTGTCATAATTATAGAAATTGAAGTGAAGAAATCCAGAAAATTATAAGCACAGTTATTTATTTATTTATTTATTGATTTATTGTAGAGATGGTCTCACTTTATCGCCCTTGGTAGAGTGCCATGGCATCACACAGCTCACAGCAGCCTCCAACTCCTGGGCTTAGGCGATTGGCTTCCCAAGTAGCTGGGACTACAGGCACCCGCCACAATGCCCGGCTATTTTTTGGTTGCAGTTCGGCTGGGGCTGCGTTTGAACCTGTCACCCTCAGTTTATGGGACAGGCAGGTGCCCTACCCACTGAGCCATAGGTGCCACCCCAGCAGTCATTTATTTACAATGCTAATATATATGCTCACTTCATAAACTGACAGCTTCCAGGAAAAGAATTGTGAGACTATAACTTGACATTGCACTTTGATGACATTAAATAAAGGTTGCCAACCTCGTGCCTAGTACCCATAGATGGTAAAGTATATGAAAGTTGTTAGTTAAATTTGATTGGGATTAAAAGAAAAATCAAAATTCTAGATGGAAAAATGCCTGTATTCATTAATTACCAGTCTGTATTTTTAGAAAGCATAAATATATCTACAGGATGCCAAAATAACTTAGTCTGAAAGAAAATCAGTCACACCAAGTATTTGGTTGTAGGATAGACTAAGCCACCACCTTCTAGGCATTTAGGTCTCTAACTGATGGGGGTGATAGGGAGGGGAGTACCTCGGTGTGAGCCCCATTCCTTAGTGGAGTCGGCAGGTATTTTGACTTTTGAATAAATACATTAAATTTTTTTTTTTTTTAATATTTAGGTGGACAGGCAATATGATGAAATGGGTAGAGATTCATTAACACCACACTGTTCTGTTAGAAACCTTTGCTCAGGATAAAGCCTATAAAACTCTTCAACCAACTCATTCTGAGAAGCTGGCAGCAATGTGCCTCATCTAACAGCCAAGTACTGTTTCTCCCGTTTGCTTTGCTTTGATGAAGAGGTTCTATCAAATGGCTTCCAAACTCCCTGTTCTTTGGCCAGTGTCAAAGCTGATGGGTCCTCATCATGTTTTCAATATCTTTTAAGCAGAGACAACATTGGGTGACACACCATAGCCCAAGCTCCCAGGAGCCGCTGCAGGACAAGAAGGTTCAACTGAGTCTGGGGGCCAGTGTGGTCTATTCAGGGAGTGCTACTTACAGCCTCACTGTCTTCTGGGACATCAACTAAGAACCATTGACCCAAATGGAAAAAGCTGAGGCAAAATGAACATCAGAAGAGATTTTTTTTTTTTTGAGACAGATTCTCCAGCTGTTGCCCTGGGTAGAGTGCTATCGCATTACAGCTCATAGCAACCTCAAACTCTTGGGCTTAAGCGATTCTCTTGCCTCAGCCTCCCAAGTAGCTAGGACTACAGGTGCTGGCCACAACGCCCAACTATTTTTTGGTAGTAGTTGTTGTCTTAGTTTGGCAGGCCCAGGCTGGATTTCAACCTGCCAGCTCTGGTGTACGTGGCTGGCGCCCAGCCAAGAGAGATTATTTGGACCAAGTTTGAGGACAACAATCAAGGAGTACAGATTGAAGCTGCCTTGAATATAAATTCTAATTAGGAAGTATTGACTTTTTAAAGGAAGAAAGAAAAGGCAGCTTATAAACTGTTTACCAAGAATTTTCATTAAAATACCATAAACTGATTGCGTGCATATCGTTCTTTGTATTACAAATTCCTGGACTGTGAACATAATAGATGAGGCAATTAGGAACAAAAAGCTTTTAAACAATTGTCCCTAGCATGGGTCAGGGAGGACAGTGATTGAGATCCCATACTCATACCACTCTGGACCTGATAAATTCTGCGTACTTGGCATAGCTCAGGCTGCTTGGAGCTATTTTTCTTTTCTCATAACTGCAGTCCTGCTGGTGTTATTAGTGGGGATGTTGTAGTTTATTCCTTTATAGAAAATGTAAAAGCTTCTATTACAGAATTGGCCTTAAGCCTATTATCTCTCAATAACTAAATTGTTAGTTTACTTCAATAGAAATTAAGCCAGGTGATGTGGCTGACACCTGCAATTCTAGCATACTGGGAGGCAGAAAAGAGTGGATTGCTTCAGCTCAGGACTGTAAGACCAGCCTGAGCGAGAGCAGGACCCCTGTCTCTACTAAAAATACAAAAAAAAAAAAATTCTAGCCAGACTTCTTGGCAAGCACCTATAGTCTTAGCTGCTTGGGAGACTGAGGCAAGAGGATTGCTTGAGCCCAAGAAGGCCCAAGAGGTTGCTGTGAACTATGATGATGCCCTGGCACTCTACCCAGGGCTGTAGAGTGAGATTCTGTCTCAAAAAAACCTCAAAGATTTTTCCGATAATTAGGTATTTCTGATAATGAGCATTGTTTCATATATTTGGTAGCCATTTGTCTGTCTTCTTTAGAGAAGGTCCTATTCATCTCTCTTGCCCAGTGACATAAGGAATTGGCTCTTTTCTTGTTGATTAATTTGAGTTCTCTGTAGATCCTAGTTTTCAAGCTTTTGTCCAATTCATAATATGCAAATATCTTTTCCCATTCTGAAGGTTGTCTATTTGCTTTGGTTATTGTCTCCTTAGCTGTACAGAAGCTTTTCAGTTTAATTAAGCCCCACTTGTTTATTTTTGTTGTTGATGCAATTGCCACTGGAATCTTCATAAAATCTTTCTCCAGGTCGGTATCTTCAAGTGTTTTCCCCATACTTCCTTCAATGATTTTTATTGTCTCATGCCTTGGATTTAAATCGTTTATCCATCTTGAATCCTTGTGAGTAGAGAAAGGTGCAGGTCCAGTTTCAGTCTTTTACATATGGATATCCAGTTCTCCCAACACCATTTATTTGATAGAGATTCTTCCCCCTAGTGTATGTTCTTATTTGGTTTATCAAAGGAATGCAAATCAAAACCAACCTGATATATCATCTAACCCCAGTGAGAATGGCCCACATCACAAAATCTCAAAGCTGTAGATGTGGAGAGAAGGGTACACTATTACATCGCTGGTGGGATTGCAAAGTAATACAACCTTTTTGGAATGAAGTATGGAGAATTCTCAAATAACTCAAAATAGACCTCCTTTTTGATCCTGCTACCCCATTACTGAGCATCTACCCAGAAGAAAAAAAATCCTTTTGTCATAAGGATATTTGCTCTAGACTATTTATTGCAGCTCAATTTACAATCACCAGATTGTGGAAACAACCTAAATGCCCAGGAATAGATTAACAAGCTGTGGTACATACCATGGAATACTATTCAGCCATTAAAAGAGATGGAGACTTTACATCTTTTGTAGTAACCTGGATGGAGATGGAATGCATTCTTCTTAGTAAAGCATTATAAAAATGGAGAAGCAAGAATCCAATGTACTCAATTCTGACATGAGGACAATTGATGCCAGTACATGGTGGGAGGAGGGGGCACAGGGGAGTGGAGAGCAGGAGGAGGGAGGGGGATGTGGGGCCACGGTGTGTGACATACCTCTTGGGGGTGGGACACTATTACTAGAGGGATGTCACTCAGCAAATGTAAGCAGTGTAACCTGGCTGTTTATACCCTCAATGATTCTCCAACAATTAAAAAAACAAAAGAATGGAGAAGCAAGAATCCAATGTAGTCAATTCTAATATGAAGGCAGTAGAGGAGCTAATACAAGGGGGTGGGTGGGGAATGAGCAAGTGGGGAGAGGGGAGGAGAAAGGGGTTGGGGGCTCATGGTGTATGACACACTTTTGGGGGCTGGACACAACTATAAGAAGAACGTTATCTAACTAATACAATCAGTTTAACCTAATTCTTTGTACCCTCAATGAATCCTAAACAATAAAACAAACAAGCAAACAAACAAAAAAACAGAAATTAGTTGACAGATAGCAGAAAACTGAAAGAAAAGTGGAATTTGAAATAGGTGTCTGTAGAAAAATGATAAAGAAAAGTTCTTTGCTGTGAGTTTTTCCCCACCCCCAATCCCCGCATTCCCTGCCAGAACCAATTCAGATAAATAAAAAATGTTTTAGTTTGTATTTAAATTTTCCACTTGGGGCCTGCATGGTGGCTCACACAGGTAATCTGATGCCAAGGCAGGTGCCTGAGCTCGGAAAGTGGAAATTAGCCTGAGCTAGAGCAAGACTCCACCTCTAAAAATAGCTGGGCATGTGGCAGGCACCTGTAATCCCAGCTAGTTGGAGGCTGAGGAAAGAGAATCACTTGAGCCCAGGAGTCTGAGATTGCTGTGAGGTATGTGCCATGATACTCTACTGGGGGCAACATAGTGCGACTCTGTCTCAAAACAAACAAACAAAAAAATGAGGCGGTGCACGTAGCTCAGTGAGTAGGGTGAGAGCCCCATATGCGCGGGTGGTGGGTTTGAACCAGATCCCGGCCAAACTGCAACAAAAAAATAGCTGGGCATTGTCGTGGGCACGTGTAGTCTCAGCTACTCAGGAGGCTGAGGCAAGAGAATCAACTAAGCCCAAGAGCTGAAGGTTGCTGTGAGCTGTGACACCATAGCACTCTACTAAGGGTGACAAAGTGAGAGTCTATCTCTAAAATAAATAAATAAATAAGTAAATATATAAGTTTTCTACTTGCAAAATGTTAGTAGCTTTACTGTGTCCCATTATAGAAAAAAGAATACATATTATTTTGGGTATTTTATTTACTTTGCATGGTATATTTAACAAAAATAATACTTTATAAAAATTAACTCACAATGGATAAAAGATTTAAATCTAAGACATGACATTATAAAAGCCCTAGAAGGCAGTATGGGAAGAACTCTTAATCTTATTGACCTATGGAAAGAACTTATGAAGAAGTTTGTTGTTGGCAAATGCAACAATAAAAATAAATAAATGGGACCTGACCAAGTTAAAAAGCTTCTGCACAGCTCAGGGCACATCAACAAAACAAAGTGATAACCTTCAGAATATGAAAGATATTTGCTTGCTATGAATGTGTCAAAGGACTAATAGCCAGAATATACAAAGAACTCAAGCAAAACAAGAAAAGATCATCAACTCCATTAAAAATTGGGCAAGAGACATGAACAGAAACTTTTCTAATAAAGACAGATGGCCAACAAATACATGAAAAAATGCTTTTTATCCCTAATCAGCAGAGAAATGCAAAATCACTTTGAGAATCACCTTACCTCCATGAGATTGGCTCATATCAGAAATTCCCAAAGGAACAGATGCTGGCATGGGTACGAAGTGAAGGGAACAGTCATGCACTGTTGCTGGGACTGCAAACTACTATAGCCTCGGTGGAAAGAAGGAAGGAGATTCCTCAAAGAACTAAAAGTAGACATACCATTTGATCCTGCAATCCTGTTGCTAGGTTTCTATGTAAAGGAAAAAAAAAGACATTTTACCACAAGGACATTTGCACTCAAATGTTTGTAGCAGCACAATTCACAACTGCAAAGATGTGGCAACAAAGCAGGTGTCCTTCAACACATGACTGGATTGTTATTCAATGGTACGTGTACACCATGGAATACCATTCTGCCATAGAAAGACAGAAATTTCGTGTCTTTTGTAATAACCTGGATGGATTTGGAGAACATTGTCCTGAGCAAAGTATCACAAGAATTCAAAAACAAGGCTGGGCCAAAGGTTACAAACTGAGCTCCTTGTTCTACTCTTTCCTCCCTCCTCACTTCTGCACTTGACTAGTCTTAAAAAAAGAAATTCAAAAACAAGCATGACATGTACTAGTACTTAATTAGAACCAGTAGATTAACAACTACATGCACACGTGAGAGAAAAACTCAAATTCAAGTCAGGAAGAGGGGCAAGGGGATTGGGCTAATTTCCACCCAGTGGGTACATTGCACACTTTCTTGGTGATGGGCACACTATAACCTGAACTTTAACTTTACAAAAGCAAACTGTGTAACTTAATCATATGTACTCCCAAATTAGTCTGAAAAAAATTCTTTTTTTGGGGGGGTAGAGTGTCACTGCATTACAGCTCACAGCAACCTCAAACTCTTGGGCTTAAGCTATTCTCTTGCCTCAGCCTCCCGGGTGCCTGACACAACATCTGGCTATTTTTTGGTTGCACTTGTCATTGTTACTTAGCAGACCCAGGCTGGGCTCAAACCTGCCACCCTAGGTGTGGCCAGTGCTCCGCTGACTGAGCTATAGGCGCCGCCTTAATCTGAAATTAAAAACAAACAACAACAACAACAACAAAAAAGGTCCAGGTATGGTGGCTCACACATGCAATCCCAGCACTCTGGGAAGCTGAAGTGGGTGGACTGCTTGAGTTCAGGAGTTTGAGATCAGCTTGAGCAAGAGACCCCATTTCTACTAAAAATAGAAAAACTAGCCAGGTGTCCTGGCAGGCACCTATAGTCCTAGCTACCCAGGAGGCCAAGGCAAGAAGATTGTTTGAGCCTAAAAGTTTGAGGTTGCTGTGAGCTATGACGCTACAGCAACAGAGCAGGGCAACAGAGTGAGACTTTGTCTTAAAAAAAAAAAAGATAATAAAAATGTGGATTCAATATGCCATTAACTGGATCAAATTTGTTAACTTTACATAGATTTGGCTTGAAATACCCTAAAAAGTTGTGCTTTTGACTCATGCTTCAAATAGTTAATCCTCCATATCACAGAAAATAGTGATGAAATTGTGGGAGATTTAGGTATAAGCTAAATTTTAACAAATCTGAATGCTAATTCTCTAGTATAGGAACATGAGATGTCCAGTGGTCCACTCTGTACATAGTAAGTCTTTTTTAAGATTTATTTTTTTCTCGTGTAACAAAAAGTTACTTGGGACATTGTGAAATAATCTAATGAGACGGTAATGTTCTATATTAGCACAATGCCTCTTACCCAGAAGGTTTGCCAAGTACTTTACAACTTGAAGAGGTTGTTTTGTTCTTAATTTAAAAGCACCTCATTCTGAGATGCTATTATTATTTTATGAGACAAAGTTATACAAAATAATATTGTGATGAAAGAAATATTCCTTTAGGAATATGAGAATCAGATGACTATTACCGAGAAAAGTTTTCATTTTCATTATTCAGTCATTTTTTGTAGAGATGGGTCTTGATAAGTTGTTGAGACTGGTCTTGGACTCCTGGCCTTAAGAGATCCTCCCACCTGGCCTTTCCAAAGTACTGGGATTACAGGTGTAAGCCACAACAGACAGCTCTTTGATGACAAAAACTTTCACGGATCTTAGCTCAGTAGGATCTTTCAGTTTTTTGTACAACTGCATGTAAGTTCTATTGTATAACTTATTGCATTGTCTACCTTGAGTGATAAGTGCTATCACTTAATTACCATATCTTAAAGAAATAGGCACATGAGAAGTATGCCTATTTCTCATATCTGAAATCAGCATCTACAAACTAACTCATATAGAGCATTCCATGTTCCTGCCCAGGGGTTATAGGCATGAATAAATAAAAAGTCTTGACATGAAAATTAATTGAAATATTTATAATATATATACTTTCCAAAATAATAGAACTCCTGAGATTGTGCCAAGAATTTTCTGAAAATGGATAGGAGACTAAGAGTTATTTTGACTGTTCATGACCATGAATACAAATTAAAAGGAAAAGAGACTTAGGATCAATAAAAAGATTATATTTGCCTAGACACTGAAGGTTGCTAGAGATAATTTTTCATCTTTAGTATGAGATTCAAAATAATCATTTTATATACAAATTGCTAACTTTAAAAAATTCCAAATTCATTCTGGGAGCATAGAGCCAAGTAAGGTAGCAAAACTCGGTATTCTATTTCATAGACTAGCATTTAATTTCTAAATATAGAAACACTGCTTATTTGGCAGCCAGACTTCTGGCAACCCAACCCAAACCTGCAACTAAGAACCTGAACATAAATAAAAAAGTCTCTGAGTGGTCACAATAGATGTCACAGAAGCCAGTACTTTATTAGTGGCAGAGACATGGCAGCCCTCACATATAGCAGCTATTCCATTCCATAGCTGAATATAAAAACAGAAAGGCAATTATCAGTAGGCATACTGACAGCAGAGTCTATGTTATTTTAGAAAGATTTCCAAAAACAAGCAAATTTGTTTTTCTGTTAACTGATATTTCTTGAGAAAGTTGTTTGGTTGAACTTCACTTTGTTTAATTATACTGAATTTTTCTTGGGTCATATAAAACCCCTAACTCATATCAACTTAAGGGCCAACATTAGGGCGGTGCCTGTGGCTCAGCGGGTAGGGCACCAGCCTCATATACTGAGGGAGGCGGATTCAAATCCGACTTCAGTCAAATTGCAACAAAAAAATAGCTGGGTGTTGTGGTGGGCACCTGTAGTCCCAGCTACTCGGGAGGCTGAGGCAAGAGACTCACCTAAGCCCAGGAGTTGGAGGTTGCTGTGGGTTGTGTGACACCATGGCACTCTATCAAGCACGATAAAGTGAGACTCTGTCTCCACACACACACACAAAAGCCAACATTAACTGAGAAGGTCAAGGTCATTTTGAAAATGTATTAAAAACTTGCAGGTATAGGAAATAGGATGGATAATGCCTTACATAATTAATGGAAAATTTATTCACTCAACAAACATTTTATTGGCTGCACACTATGTGCTAGGTGCTGTTCTACTGAAGAGGATATACTTTTGTGAACAAAATCGACCTTGTGAAACTTGCATTTTGACAGAAAGAGGTAGAAAATAATCATAATAAATTAACAAATGATATAATGTGTCAGAAGCTTTTAGGTATTAATGGGGGAGGGAAGAGTCCCTAGTGAGACTTTGCTTCAAAGAAAAAATTTGTAGAACAAGAGTCTCACTTGGTCACCCTTGGTAGAGTGCTCTGGCATCACAGCTCACAGCAACCTCAAACTGTTGTCACCCAGCCCTCTTTCCCCTGCCCACTCCTGTTCCCCAGCCCTCACCTGTCCCGTCCCACACCAGCCCATTTCCCTCCTCCTCCCTTCTCCCCCCAGAGTCAACTCGGGAACAAGGCAAGTCCCTCCTCCCCCCAGGGTGGCCGAGAATGTGCTTCCCAGCCACTTTCCCAGGCCCCCTTCTTCCCCCTAGGGTTGCCAAGAACAAGCTTCAGGTACAAGGAAGAAAAGTCCCAAGTTTCACAAAACCCCCAAGTTCTCAGTAGATGAACAATGGTGGAAAACTCACTGAGACTTGATTAATTACTGTTGTATAACCATAACCATTGTGATACGAGATGTATCCATTGTCAACCGAAGCTGTATTAATTATTGTTCCATTGCTGTATCCATGACTACCCAAGTTGTAACCCTCCCTTAATCAGCCACGTTTTGCTTCTGTAATATGCTTGCCCAAAGCCTATAAAAGGCAACTCACCCTCACACCTGGGCTGCTGACTGTCTCTCGGAGCAGCAGTCTTTGAGGCAGGTAAAATAAATTACCAATTAATTAACCTAAATGGGGGTCTGACTCTATTTTTCCAGGTCTCCTAAGTTATTTCAAAACTCTTGGGCTTAAGTGATTCTCTTGTCTCAGCCTCCCAAGTAGCTGGGACTATAGGCACCTACCACAACGCCCGGCTATTTTTAGAGACGGGGTCTCACTCTGGCTCAGGCAATCTACCTGCCTCTTTCTCCCAGAGTGCTAGGATTCTAGGTGTGAGCTACCGCAACCAGCCTTTTTATTTTATTTTTAAGAGATGGGGTCTCGCTTTGCTTGTGCTGGTTTCAAACTCCTGAACTTAAGGAATCCTCCTACTTCAGTCTCTCAGAGTGCTAGGATTACAGGTGTCCGGCCTATTAAGTATTTTATTAAAAGCATAATCCTTTACATTTATCCTGATATTAAAGCCCTCACCACACATTCTTATTTCTTTTCCTTCTCTCTCTCTTTGCTCTCCCCTTCCCCCCCTACCATGTCATTAATTGTCCTCATATCAAAGTTGAAAACATTGCATTCATGCTTCTCCATTCCTGTGATGCTTCACTAAGAATAATATGTCCCACCTCCATCCAGGTTAATACAAAAGCTGCAAAATCTCCATTGTGTTTAATGGGTGAGTAGTATCCCGTGGTGTACATATACCACAGCTTGCCAATCCATTCCTGGGCTGAAGGGCATTTAGGCTGTTTCCACATTTTGGTGATTATAAATTGAGCTGCTATAAACAGTCTGGTACAAGTGTCTTTATAATAAAAGTTTTTTTTTCCTTCTGGATAGATGCCCAGTAATGGGATTGCAGGATTAAACGGGAGGTCTAGCTTGAGTTCTTTGAGGGTTCTCCATACTTCCTTCCATAAAGGTTGTATTAGTTTGCAGTCCCACCAGCAGTGTAAAAGTGTTCCTTTCTCTCCACATCTGTGCCAGCATCTGCAGTTTTGAGGTTTTGTAATATGGACCATTCTTGCTGGTTTTAGGTGATATCTCAGGGTGGTTTTAATTTGCATTTCTCTAATAATTAGGGATGATGAGCATTTTTTCATATGTTTGTTAGCCATTCGTCTGTCTTCTTTAGAGAAGATTCTGTTCATTGCTGTTCCCCATTGATGTATGGGATTGTTGGCTTTTTTCATGTGGATTAATTTGAGTTCTCTATAGATCCTAGTTATCAAGCTTTTGTCTGATTCAAAATATGCAAATATCTTTTCCCACTGGATAGGTTGTCTATTTGCTTTATTTGTTTTTTCCTTAGCTGTACAGAAGCTTTTCAGTTTAATTAAGTCTCATCTGTTTATTTTGGTTGTTAATTGCAATTGCCATGGCAGACTTCTTCATAAAGTCTTTCCCCAGGCTGATATCTTCCAGTGTTTTTCCTATGCTTTCTTTGAGGATTTTTATCATTTCATACCTTAAATTTAAGTCCTTTATCCATCTTGCATCAATTTTTGTGAGTGCAGAAAGGTGAGGGTCCACTTTCAGTTTTTTACATGTGGATATCCAGTTCTCCCCGCATCATTTATTGAATAGAGAGTCTTTTCCCCAGTGTACATTCTTGTTTGGTTTATTGAAAATTAGGTGGCTGTAAATTGTTGGTTTCATTTCCTGGTTTTCTATTCGATTCCAAATGTCTTATGTCTCTATTTTTGTGCCAGTACCATGCTGTCTTGACCACTATGGCCTTGTAGTACAGCCTAAAATCTGGTATGCTGATGCCCCTGGCTTTTTTTTATTACTAAGAACTCCCTTCACTGTACACGGGAGGCTGAGGCAAGAGATTCTCTTAAGCCCAAGAGTTTGAGGTTGTTGTGAACTGTGATGCCATACCACTCTACCGAGGGCCACAAAGTGAGACTCTGTGTCAAAAAATAAATTAATAAATAAAAAATAACAACTACTTTGAGTTGTTGAGGAGATTAAATGGGTGAATTCTGAAAGCTCTCCAATAATACCTGGTACATAGTAAGGGCTCTGCAGGCATCACCATCAGTGATGAAACAAACCATTATTTCCAAGTGATAACAATTTCCTAGAGGGCAACTACAATCACAGGTAAGTTAACTGCTAAAAATAGAAAAACTGAGGCAAGAGGATTGCTTGAGCCCAACTTGGAGGTTGCTGTGAGCTATGATGCCACAGCACTCAACCACCTAAATTCTGTTTCATCTGCTGTTAATACTGCCACTGCTCATTTATTTATATTTGTCGGATATATCTGTCTCTATATATTCATTATTAATATTTCTTTATAATTTACATTATGTCTTTTGTTAATAACAGTTTCTTTCTTTCTTTCTTTCTTTTTTTGGTAGAGACAGTCTCACTTTATCACCCTTGGTAGAGTACCGTGGTATCATTGAACCAACTCCTGGGCTTAGGTGATTCTCTTGCCTCAGCCTCCCGAGTAGATGGGACCACAGGCACCTGCCATAATGCCAGTCTATTTTTTGTTGCAGTTTGGCTGGGACCGGGTTTGATCCCGCCACCCTCAGTATATGGGGGCTGGTGTCCTACTCACTGGGCCATGGGCGCCGCCCTTAAAAACAGTTTTTTTTAACCTACTTATCATTTACTGTGATCACTGATGATCTCTGGTGGTTTCTTTGGGCTTTGTCTTTTTCTATGTGAGTTGAAGTTTATTTTGACTCTTTTTTTTTCTAATTATTTGGAAATGATGTATGATTTCTAAAAAAAGTTCTAGTAACTTATATATAAATATGTTAAAATCAGGCAGTTTCTCAAAATCAAGAATAAAGTCATGTATTCTGACTTCTGATGTGGGATAAACAACTTTCATTTTATTTCCTATTTAATCCTTCACATTTCCCTGTATTGTTTTTCAGTATCAATAGGGATTATTTGTTTGATGATTACTACTTGTTTTTATATTGCAGACATTCTTTTCTAAGAATTATTTTAGCACTTGCCATGTTTTACAACAACATTAACTGCTGATTGGAACCTAATGTGTTTGGTCTGAAGGCCGCTCGCTCTCTGATCTCCCCACCTCCACTTATTGTCAAGGGTCTTGCCATGTTGTCCAAGCTGGTCTCAAACTTGTAGGTTCAACGGATCCTCCTTCCTCAGCCTCCCAAGTACTAGGACTGCAGGCAGGTGACACCCTCCCTGGCTCCCTCTGATTTTGTCTCCTTCACCTCTCCTTTTTGCTCACTGTGCTCTATCCATCCTACTTTTCCCTTTTTTTCTAAGACTCCAGGCTTGCTTATACGTCAGAGCCTTTGCTGGGAATGTGGCCAGGAGATTTCTCCCCCAGATCTTGGCATGGTTGGCTCCTTTTCCTCACTCAGTAACACGTCACTACTCAGAGGCCTTCCATGACTCTCTTGGTTAAGCTTAGCTTCCAACCCACGCACCCCCATCCTCAGTGATACTTCACTCCCTAGCTCCTGACCATTAGGTTAAGCTTAGCTTCCATCCCATGCACCCCCATTCCCAGTGATCTTTCACTTATTAGCTCCTGACCATTTGGTTAAGCTTAGCTTCCATCCCACGCACCCCCATCCCCAGTGATCCTTCACTCTCTAGCTCCTGACCATTTGGTTAAGCTTAGCTTCCAACCCACGCACCCCCATCCCCAGTGATCCTTCACTCGCTAGCTCCCGACCATTAGGTTAAGCTTAGCTTCCATCCCACGCACCCCCATCCCCAGTGATCCTTCACTCACTAGCTCCCGACCATGTTTTATTTTCTGCATGGGCTTATTACCCCTGACATGATTCTATTTTACAACTGGTTAACTCACTTGCTTGTGTCGTCCTTGTACTCCCATCAGAATGTAAGCTTTGTGAAGGCAATTGTTTATCTTTTTGAAATTTTTTAATTTTTTTATTTCTATTTATTTATTTATTTATTTTGAGGCAGAGTTTCACTTTGATGCCCTCAGTGAAGTGCTATGGCATCATACCTCACAACAACCTGAAACTCTTGGGCTCAAGCGATTCTCTTGCCTCAGCCTCCCAAGTATCTGGGATTACAGGTGCCTGTCACAATGCCTGGCTATTTCATAGAGATGGGGTCTCACTCTTGCTCTGGCTGGTCTCGAACTCCTGCGCTCAAGCAATCTACCTGCCTCAGCCTTCCAGAGTGCTAGGATTACAGAAGTGAGCCACCACGTCTGGGGCAATTGTTTATCTTATTCATTATTTTATCCTCTGTGCTTTGAGTTCTGGCAGGCACATATTAGGCCACTAACATTGGGCACATAAATATTTGTTGAATGAATGACCAAATAAGTCCTTGCTTTTTCTAAGAAGGTCTTCTGTTCTTCAAAACTCTGTAGAGTTTGTGAATCTTCAAACTCAATGAGTGTGCTCTTGATCTGGGCCACTTGTCCTACCTCTATCTTTCTGTGTTAATCTTGAACCCTGCCCTTGGGGTCTGTGCAATGGTGATCATTGCCTTCTGTTTTTATTTATTGTTTTTTTTTCTTCTGGAGTTGGGGGGTGGCTTCCTCTGTAACTCAGGTGGGTCACAGTGGCTCAATCATAGCTCACTGCAACCTCAAACACCTGGGCTCAAATAATCCTTCTGCCTCAGCCTCTTGAATTAGCTGAGACTATAGGCCAGTGCCACCATGCCTGGCTATTAATGGGGTCTTGCTATATTGCCCAGCATGGTCTCAAATGCTGGGGGTCAAGCAATCCTTCTGCCTCACCCTCTCAAGTGTTGGGATTATAGGTGTGAGCTATCACACCCTGCCTGCTTTCTTTATTTTAAGACAGGCAGGGACCTGAGAAGTCATTGCAAGGCAAGGGACAGGAAAACCTGGGGTGAAGGGTCAATCCTGCTTCTACACTCCCCTTCAATCTGGGAGGATCAAAGCAGATACACAGACACTCCATGCTCTTCTCTCCCCCACCACCTGGCTGGAGACTCACTTGGCTGAGAACCTTTCTTAATGTTAACGGTAGGCAGAGTCCCAAAGATGATGGTGAGGGAGGTGTGTGTGTACATGTGTGGGTTTGGGGTTGGATATGGAGAGGCTAGGTGGTTCCCTCAAAAGAAGACTGGGTTCTTTGTTTGCTCCAGGCTCCTCCAAGTATTTAATTTCCTATTACTTTATTCATCCATTTAGCAATCCATCCATCCATCCACTTAGCCAATAGATAACCCAGAATTTTTTTTTTTTGAGCCCCTACTATGTGCAAAGCATTGTTCTAAGCTTGGAGATACAGCAGTGAATATAATAAAGTCCCTGCTTTCATAGTTTACATGTTAGTAAAAGGAAACAAACAAATACATAATATTTTATTTGCTAATAAAAGCTTTGAAGAAAAATGAAGTAGTATAAGAAAAAAGGTAGTGAAGATGGCAGAAGGGCTACTTTATATAAAGTGGCCCCCCAAGTTCTTTCTGGGAATGTGACCTTTGAACCTGAAGACAGTAAGGTATGAGCTTTGTGGGGTTTTCGGGAAAATGCCCTGGGTCAAGGATTCCAGTTCACAAGAAGAGCAGTATGGCTGTTGCAGAGAGAGCTGGGGAACCTAGGTTAGGGACAAAGTCAGCACATGGGGATGTGCTTTTTTCAAAAATGTTAACAATTGAGGCTCACCGCTTGTAGCTCAAGCAGCTAAGACGCCAGCCACACACACCAGAGCTGGTGGGTTTGAATCCAGCCTGGGCCTGCCAAACAGCAATGACGACTACAGCCAAAAAGTAGCTGGGCACTGTGGCAGGCGCCTGTAGTCCCAGCTACTTGGGAGGCTGAGGCAAGAGGATCCCTTGAGCCCAAGAGTTTGAGGGTGCTGTGAGCTGTGACACCAGAGTACTCTACGGAGGGCTACAAAGTGAGACAGTCTCAAAAAACCTAACAATACTGGCTTTTCAATAGAAGTTCCAGTTTTTGTCTTAAAATGGATTAACACATGTAAAACCCGATGGCATTTGTGCTCAGTAAACGTCAACTTTCTCTGTCCTTAAGTCTTAATCGAATCTTCTCAGCTGAACAAGGGTCTGGAGCAGAGTCCAGTTTCTCCACAAGTCTCATTTAGCTGTTCCACGCTGGTTGGCCTCAGGCTGTGTTCTTCTGACGCCAAATTTATCTGCTGGGATCGCCACCTGCGCAGCAATGGCCTCTGACTCAGACGGCATCTCCAGGGTGGATCGGGCTTTCTGTCCCTGATAAAATGGCTTGAGGCACATGATCGCTTTGTTGTTGCTGGCAGAGAAACCCTTCACTGTGTACTGTACATCTTGCTCCTGACCACACGTAGCTAATAAATGAGAAAGCTTTTTTTTTTTTTTTTAAGAAGAAAAGTTTCTTTGGCAAAGAACATAAAACAGGGAATAGCCTCTATGGAGGTTTTTTCAAACTGGAGGGTACTTGATATTTTCTGCTGCTTTTTCATGATTTATCCTCCTCCTTCATCCTGCTTGGTTTTCCTGAGAGGCTGACTTTAAAAACAGTTTTTTTATTTTTTAAAAATCGTTATTTCATAATAGTTGTATATCTTTACAGAATACATGTGATATTTGGATACAGGTATACAATGTGAATCAATCAAATCAGGGTAATTGGGGTACCTGTCACCTCAGGTAATTAACATTTCTTTGTGTTAGGAGCACTATAATTTTGATTATTTTAAAGTATGCCTTCACTCGATTATAGCCACTTTGTTGTGCTATCAAATATTGTTAATTCTATTTAATTATCTAATGATATTTTTGCACCCATCAACCATCCCCACTGATGATTGCCGCCCCTCCCCCACAGTGATCCTCCTTGGCCCCCGGTCACTGTCATTCCATTCTCTGTCTCTATGAGATGAATTGTGTTTCATATTGAGCTCTGGGAGGCTGATTTTAATGAGCTCTACCCAAGGCTCATCTGGTTTCAGCTTGGGTTTGCCCAGTAGGAGGTACCTGTGGAGATCTGATGGTGAGAGTTGAGAAGAGATTCAAAGAAAGGGCTTCAAGGAGGATGGGAGGGGTGGTGCCTGTGGCTCAAAGGGCGCCAGCCCCATATGCCAGAGGTGGTGGGTTCAAACCCAGCCCTGGCCAAAAAAAAAAGGAGGATGGGAGAAAGCCTGGCCTGCTGAACAAGGAAGTCTGGGGGGCTCAAAAGCATTCACCATTCAGCAACTCTCCCCCCAGAAGAAAAAAAATGTGTGTATGAGGTAATCTAGGTAACTAATGAGCAATAGAAAAAGAGTAATTAATGACCAGTAGAAAAGGGCATTAATGCCTGGAGGGGCAGATAGACCAAAGAAAGAGTTTCAGCCAATGTCCAATGGAGAGAAAGAGGATGTTTACACTCCGCAGCAGTGCCTCTGAGTCTCAGTCTCGCTCCTCTTTCTGTTTATGAGAGGGACCCACTTCTTTTTATTGTTTTGAGACAGAATCTCTCTCTCAGTCACCCTGGTGTGGAGTGCCTGGTGTCATAACTCACAGCAACCTCAAACTCTTGGGCTCAAGCAATCCTCTTGCCTCAGCCTCCCAAGTAGCTGGGATGAGACAGGTGCCTGCCACAAAGCCTGGCTAGTTTTAGAGATGGGCTTTCCTCTTGCTCAAGCTGACCTAAGATTCCTGAGCTCAGGCGATCTGCCCTCCTCCCAGAGTGTTAGGATCATAGGCATGAGCCACCGCACCAGGCCCCAGGGACCCACTTCTAACTCTCTTTGGAAGTGGTCTAAATTTTCCCCTTGTTCTTAAATAAAATTTTGTTGCTCTGAAACCTTTTGCTGTTTATTCGTGCTATGTGTGCTGCTCTAGTTTTATTTTCAGTTTCCACCCACGTTTGCTTTCGATTCCCACCAGGCCTCTTCTCTTGAACTTTCTAGCTCAGCCGAGCAGTGGAACCTGGCCAACCTGGATCCCCGGCTCCCAACAAGTGGAGAATGGGTTTGGATTTCTGGTCCTCCGGCTGCTCTTTACGTGGTTGCCACTACTGGGCTTTGCTCCTCCACTACAGGCCACGCCTCCTGAGGGCAGCCCTCTTGCTATTATAGCATTTCCCTCTGGGTTCCAGGAACCTTCCTGAACCAAGGGGTGGTGATGGCTCCTAATTGTTCTTCTTTAGAGAAGTTGTGGGAGCCTTTGCTGATTTCTCTTAACACCTCCTACTTCTTTGTAAATAAACATTTTATTAAACTTTCCCCAATCGTCCTGTTTCCTGCTAGTCCCCTGACTGGATACATAGAGGTTTCTCTACAGAAAGAGCTGAATGAGTCTAAAACTTTTATATTGAAAATACTTAAAGCTGTTTAAATATCAGAGATAATTTTGTCTCAAAGTAGCAGGAAAGATAACTCGCAAATAAACTTGTCAATTGAGTCTCTGGTCATTGACCCAAGAATGTGTGGCTACCTGCCCATATGCTAATTAGAATTGGCAGGGTTATTTGGGGGAGAGAGTGTTTCATACTAAATAGTAAATGGCTGAGGATGTACTTAATTCAGAACCAACAAGTGCTAGGCAAAAAGGGTAATTTTTTTTTTTTAGAGACAGAGTCGCACTTTGTTGCCCTTGGTAGAATGTTATGGCATTGCAGCTCACAGCAACCTCCTGCTCTTGTGGTTAGGCGATTCTCTTGCTTCAGCCTCCCAAGTAGCTGGGACTACAGGCGCCTGCCACAACACCCAGCTATTTTTTTTTTGTTGCAGTTTGACAGGGGCTGGGTTGGAACCTGCCACCCTTGGTATATGGGGCTGGCACCTTACTCACTGAGCCACAGGTGCTGCCTTTTTTTTTTTTTTTTTTTTTTTTTGAGACAGAGCCTCAAGCTATCTCCCTGGGTAGAAACTTCTGGGCTTAAGCAGTTAGTTCTCTTGCCTCAGCCTCCCGAGTAGCTGGGACTACAGACGCCCACCACAATGCCTGGCTATTTTTTGGTTGTAGTTGTCATCGGTTGGCAGGCCTGGGCTGGATTTGAACCCACCAGCTCTGGTATATGTGGCCAATGCCTTAGCCACTTGAGCTACAGGCACTACCCACGCAAAGGATAATTTTCTTTTCTTTCTTTTCTTTTTTTTTGTAGAGACGGAGTCTTACTTTATGGCCCTTGGTAGAGTGTTGTGGCATGACAGCTCACAGCAATCTCCAGCTCTTGGGCTTAGGCAATTCTCTTGCCTCAGCCTCCTGAGTAGCTGGGACTACAGGTACCTGCCACAAGATCCTGCTATTCTTTTGTTGCAGTTTTGTTCAGGGCCGGGCTTGAATCCACCACCCCTCAGTATGTGGGGCTGGTGCCCTACTCACTGAGCCACAGGAGCTGCACAAAAGGATAATTTTCTTTTTCTTTTTTTTTTGGCCAGGGCTGGGTTTGAACCCACCACCTCCCGCATATGGGGCCGGGCCCTACTCTTTTGAGCCACAGGCACTGCTCTCAAGGTAATTTTCTTATACATTTATTTTAATTGGCAAAGGTAGTAGTTGGCTATGGTTAGATAAGAGATTTCTAGTTGTGAGACACAGTGAATAATTGGTTCAGTATGAATCACAAATACTCAGTGAGAAAGCTTACTGGTTAGAGTAGGATGTTGTAGTATTTAAAACACAGATTTTACAGTGAGACTTCCCGGGGTTAAATCTGCCTCTGCTATTTACTAGTTGGAAGGCTTTCCTACTATTTTTCCATAAGTTACCTAATATCTTTGTGCCTTAGCATCCTCATCTTAAAATAAGAATCGGAGTGCCTAACTCATAATATTGTTATAAAGAGCTGGGCATGGTGGTTCATGCCTGTAATCCTAGAACTTTGGGAGGCAAGAACTCAAGGGAGGCAGGATCCCTTGAGTTCAGGAGTTTTAGACCAGCCTGAGCAAGAGTGAGACCTCGCTTCTAGTAAAGATAACATAATTATCTGGCATTGTGGCAGGTACCTATAATGTAGCTACTTGGGAGGCTAAGGCAGGAGGACCATTTGAGACCAGGAGCTTGAGATCGTTATGAGCTAGGCTAATGCCACCGCACTCTAGCTTGGGTAACAGTATGAAATTGTTTCAAAAATAAAATGTTATAAAGAATAAATGAAGGCCAGGCATGGTGCCTCATGCCTGTAATCCTCATACTTTGGGAGGCTGAGGTGGTGGATTGCTTGAGCTTTTGAGTTCAAGACCAGACTGAGCAAGAGCTAGATCTTGTCTTTAAAAAATATCTGGGTGTGGGTGGCCCCATATACCAAGGGTGGTAGGTTCAAACCCGGCCCTGGCCAAACTGCAACAAAAAAATAGCTGAGCATTGTGGCGGGCAACTGTAGTCCCAGCTACTCGGGAGTCTAAGGCAAGAGAATCGCCTAAGCCCAAGAGCTGGAGGTTGCTATGAGCTGTGACTCCACAGCACTCTACCAAGGGTGAAGAAAAAAGAAGTAACTAGGCATTGTGTTGGGTCCTTGTAGTCTCAACTACTTGGGAGGCTGAGGCAAGAGGATCACTTGAGCCTAAGAATTTGAGGTTGCTGTGAGCTATGATGTCATGACACTCTGCCAAGGGTGACAATATGGGACTCCGACTAAAAAAAAAAAATAATAATAAAAAAGATAAATGATTAAAGCATTTAAGATTGTAAACATTTAATTATTCTATCTGTATTATTCTGAGAGTAGGCAGGAAATTTCCAGGACTGGGACTGATTATTATTACTTACAACAATAATCATACCTTTCCTAACAATTCTTTCCTCTTCTGTGACCACGAAAAGAGAGCTGGTTGGACAGGCCTGTACATGGGGGTTGCAGGGTTGTACAGAACCCCCCAATACGAATCTGGAGCTTATTTAAGAAAGAGATATCCCTTTGTGTTTGAAGAAAGGGAAAGATACCTTTGCTCCCTAGACTAAATATATTCTCCTTGGGAAAGACTGTAAAGGATTCTGGATCGTTCCCCTTTAGAATGTGAGTAAATGTCTGTAGGGAAGAAAAGACAAGTATCTCTAGGTTTACAACTCCTGGAGTGTCTTTAGGCTTTGGGTCTCATTTCTCTAGAAATATAAACACATACCTCCAGGGAGGTAAATATTTTACTATTTGTTCAACAAGCTTTTGGGTTTCAAGGCTGTTCTTTAACTTAAATCCCAATAAAAAATTTCCAGATGAGGCTCTGTCTCAAAAAAAAAGAAAAGAAAAGGCGTGGTGCCTGTGGCTCAACCGGCTAAGGCGCCAGCCACATACACCTGAGCTGGCAGGTTCGAATCCCCAGCCCGGGCCCGCCAAACAACAATGACGGCTGCAACCAAAAAATAGCTGGGCATTGTGGTGGGCGCCTGTGCTCCCAGCTACTTGGGAGGCTGGGGCAGGAGAATCACTTGAGCCCAGGAGTTGGAGGTTGCTGTGAGCTGTGATGCCACCGCACTCTACCCAGGGGGACAGCTTGAGGCTCTGTCTCAAAAAAAAAATTTTTTTTTTTCCCCAGAAATCCCTGACTGTAGAAATCCCTTTCCAGAAATTTCTGACTGCAGAAATATTAAAGATTTAATTCCTGAGACCTGGCACATAGCAAACTTTTATAAATGTTAGCTATCAGGATTTGTAAATGACCAGAAGCCATGAAAATCCTATGGTAACCTTTAAGGTTTACTCCTATCTGAGAATTGTTTGATAAACGTATTTGCTTTCCTTCTACATTAATGCTGTTTCCTGATGAAATTTAAACATTGTAAAAGTTTGTTATAGAATCCAAGATAGTTTACAATCATAATTATCATGAATGTAAGATATCACTTTTATTAAGTCATAGCTAATCACTTTACATAAACGATCTTGTTTAAACACAATGACAATATTATAAGAAAGATTCCTAATGTCTACATTTTATAGAATAGAAAAATAAAGCTCCTGGAGGTTAAGTAACTTGCAGGGTCACACAACTAGTAAATGGTAAAAGTAGATAGAATTCCAATTCTTGTCTGTATGGCTTCAAAACTTATGTTCTTACCTGATTCAGTTGGAAGCACAATCTGCTTCTTCAAAGGGAAACTCACAGGAGTCCTGCATTCTCTGTGCTGGTAGATCCCAGCATCTGGGAATCAGAGAAGCTGTGAAAGATAACGCTCTTTCTTTTCTGCAAGGCCCCAGCTAACACTAAGGTTTAGGTTTTGTGCCTAAAACCCATTTAAGCACCTTGTACATCTTTTTGGGTCCCTGTAATGTGCTATAAAGGCTCTAGTGGCTTGAATTTGGAGTTGGAAACCTGACTTTACCTTCTAGTTCTACCACTTAATAATGGCAAAGTGGTTACTTTCTCTGAACTTCTGATTATTAATTTGTAGAATGGAGATAAAAATGCCTGCATTGCCTTAATGACAGGGCTATTTGTGAGAGTAAAATGGGATAATGTTTGTGAAGGCACTTCGTGGACTGCAAAACTTGCTGAAAGAGTAAGGTATTATCATTTTTTCACTGGTAGACATATATTATGCCAATACCGAGTTAGTTGAAGGCATTAAAAAAATGAGTAAAAGGCCAGTGTGATGGCTCATGCCTATAATCCTAGCACTCTGGGAGGACCAGGTGGGTGGATTGCTTAAGCCCAGGAGTTTTTGTTTGTTTGTTTATTTGTCTAGGAGGCCCTGGCAGGGTTAAAACCCGCCACCCCTGGTGCACAGGGCCAACGCTCTAACCATTAAGCCAGGGGCATCCAGCCAGGGCCCAGGAGTTTGAGACTGCTGTGAACTATGATGCCAGGCGCTATACTAAGGGTGACAAATTGAGACTCCGACTCAAAAAAAACATGAGTAAGACATGATCATTAGTTTGCTTTTTAAACAGCTCATTTGTAAATGTCATATAGCAGACAGTGTTAGGTACCTATCAAATAGCCATATTCTTGCTTTTCTTTAACCTAATCAAACATTTGTCCAGGAAGGCATGTGCTTGACCTCAGGCAATGGATTGTAATTTGTTCCAGCCAACACATTCTCTGCTTTTTCAGCCTCCTTTGCAGTTAAAAGTCTGTATATGTATATAGGTGGGTGTCTTAGTGAGGAACAGACTTACTCTGGGGGGTGGTCAATTTAAAAGATCTTAATGTTAGGGCGGTGCCTGTGGCTCAAAAGGGTAGGGCACCGGCCCCATATGCTAGAGGTGGCGGGTACAAACCCAGCACTGGCCAAAAAGTGCAAAAAAAATAAAAAAGATTTTAATGTTGAATTTATTTATAGAGATGTGTGCAGAGTTGAAGGTATCAGTGAAGCATCCAGAGAACAGCTGCAGTGAGGGGCTGTTACTACTTCAAGGCTTGAAAAGGTAAGAGTTGAGATCTTGTTACCAGAGCTCAGAGACGCATGGAGCCATGGAAGGAGGGTACCTAGAAACTACCTAGCTGTAGTTATGGGGTGTTGAAATGGGACAATGAGGAGGAACAGAGAAGAATTCCCCTGATCTCTCTCAACACCCACCCTCCAGGCTTAGCTCCCATCCGTCATTTGCCCAATGTGACCCAGAAGCCATAAGGCAAAGAAGCTTACCACATGACTTTATTTCAATCAATAAGATATACAAAGAATTCTGTCCTATGGGGCGGCATCTGTGGCTCAGTGGGTAAGGCGTTGGCCCCATAGACCAAGGGCAGCCCCAGCCAAATTGCAACAAAAAATAGCCAGCTGTTATGGTGGGCGCCTGTAGTCCCAGCTACTTGGGAGGCTGAGGCATGAGAATTGCTTAAGTCCAGGAGGTGGAGGTTGCTGTGAACTGTGATGCCACAGCCCTCTACCTTGGGTGATAGAGTGAGATTCTGTCTCCAAAAAAAAAAAAAAAAAAAAAAAGAATTCTGTCCTATGTACTTCTGGGAAAATCTGGCTTTCCTGATAAAAGAGGTCAGGTACATGTAGATGGTAGTTCCCCTTATTCCTCCTTTCCTTCCTTCCATGAATGAGGACGTGATGGCTGAAGGCCAGCAACAATCTTGGAGCCACGAGGCAACAGCCACCAAGGTGACAGAGAACATGCTTGGATTTGGGAGCAGAATGATAGGCAGAGCCTGGGTCCCTAGTGGTCCTGCTGAGCAACTCAGCTCAGTTGCTGAGCAACTGAGTCAGCTCCTGCTATCATTGTCTTCAGACTTCTTCATTTATAAGTGACTTTTGAGTTTCTATACTTTGAGTTGCTTGAATTCCTAAGTGATATGGCATAGTCCTTTCACAGATGTTGTTATAGTTACTGTGAGCAGATATAATAAAATCCTTCTTTATTGCGAGACCTGGTGGCTCACACCCGTAATCCTAGCACTCTGGGAGACCAAGACAAGTAGATTGCCTGAGCTTACTAGTTTGAGGCCAGCCTGAGCAAGAGTGAGACCCTGTCTCTGAAAATAGCTGGGTGTTGTGGCGGGCACCTGTTGTACTCTGGAGGCTGAGACAAGAGAGTTGCTTGAGCCCAAGAGTTTGAGGTTGCTGTGACGCCACAGCACTCTACCAAGGGTGACAGAGTGAGACTCTATCTCAAAAGAAGAAAAAAAAATCCATCTTATTAAACAATAGCCCAAATTAGTGAGAGTAAAGGATGCTCATGACTGAAGAAGTAAGAATGTGGCACCCGGGTTTACAAAGTGAGCTTTGCATTCAAAAACCACATCTTTACTGTTTTTGTCCCACTTGTCCCACTTGTCATATCTGCTTCACAAATGTCTTCAGTTAGACCACAGGCTCTGTATTGTTGGAATCGCGCTTGTCTCTAACTGCTTAATCCATGAGGCTTCATATACTGCATAGCAAAGAGTAGGTTCCAAATAAGTATTTGCTGACCTAAAGTGTCTAAAACCACTTAAGTTAAACATTAACCTTTGCTGAGGCCAAGAAGTTGCTATATTATTATTATTTTTTCCAAAAGATGGGTCCTTGCTCTGTTGCCCAACCTGGGCTCCAACTCCTGGGCTCGGGTGATCTTCCTGCCTCTGCCTCCCAGGTAGCTGTGACTATATGCATGCACTCCTGCACCCAGCTGCTATAATTTTGTTCGTGGAAAATTTTCCCCATTGTAGCTTCTCAGACAAAAATTTTTATCTTGTAAGAGCTGAAACATAGAGATTCTGATTTCTTTATAGCTATGAATATTTGAGGACATTCCCTTGGATGTGAGCGAATGAAAGGGGGCAGCAACTTACAGCTAGTTCTGGGTTACAAGATTGTACATCTAGAAGTCGTATAGGCGGTGCTGGAATGTCCTGCCTATTTAAAGGAATTATGTGTCTATTCATTTATTTGTCCAGTCCTGTAGACAAATACCGGCCACAAAACTATAAGCAGATCTACTTAATTAAGGAGGAGGATGCGAACTGGAACACAAACAGCATTTTACTGGGAAGCAGGTGGGTGGGGGGGACCTGCTTTATTGCACAAACATTTTATTTTTATATATGAAGTGTTATTAATAGTACCATTTGGTTACAAAAAATAAACACCTACCGTAACCGGAATGTTGCTCCCAACATGAAGAAAATCACAAAAATAGCTGTTTTATTTTTTAATAACTCAATTTACTTGAAAACAGTGTAATCTAAATGCAATACTTTGTTTTGTTATGTGGCTTCAATTACATGTTGAATTAAAAATGAATATGCCGGTATTTATTGCACTATTTTGTTGAATACTGGGGAAATATAGATAAGGTGCCTTTTAATAGCTTTTTAGAATCAATAACTTGAAGAAATGGGTCTCCACTGTTGGCTATAATTTTATTTGAACTGATTGGCTTAAATTTCATCTACTTGTTATTCTGTTAGATTGATCTTAGATGTGAGCAGAGTTTTGCAGGAGCCAGAGTATATTTAACATTTTGGTAATTTGATTATGATAATAGTCCTCTATAATCTGTTCACAGGAAGACAGTGTCCCTTTTCATAATGTTATTTTAACCAAGCCACCCACAAGGAGAAAAACACATTTATACTAATTTGGTAACTATAAAAACCTCTGAATTGCTGGGAAAAGGATTAGAGAGGATGGAATTGAAGAGAACTGATTTGACGGCAGAATCAGTTGAGTTGTTTGTGTGCTCTGCGTGTTTGTTTCCCAAACATTTCAAATTAGCACATTAAAAAAATTGAGAATCTGTGCTGAAACACTCTAAGTCACCAGAGAAGATCAAAAATAGGCTATCTTCACCCCCATAATCTTCCTCTGCTTTTATTTTTAGTCTCCCAGCACCTGGGTAAAGAAAAATAAGTTTGCAGCAGACGGAGGGCCATGGTATCTTTTATCACAGTGAGGTAGTGAACTGGGGGTGGGGGTGGGGGAACCAAAGAAGTAATTAGTGAAAATGGAAAGGTCTGTAAACTCCCAGGTGTGAAAAATTAGGTAACTAGTTCTTTGATTATCTGGAATCGCCATCTAAGTCCAAAAGGACATTAGTCCAAAATATTAAGGATGAAAAGACAGGGCATGTTGATTTCATGAGCTTTTTATGCTGCAATCCTTCAGAATGTCAAGGTAATTGTTTATTCTGGACCTATACTTAACAAAGGAGAGTTTAAAATCGATACCTTGAGGCAGGTTGTGGTTACCTGGGATACACTCCCGGCACATTCATAAAAGGTAAACACTTTGTGTATGTGTTTGTGAAGTAGGTGGAGGGTGGGTGGAGGTTGTGGCTAAGCAGCTCTAATGTCAATTTTATGGCATATCTTTATGACTATAATTGCTTTTATGGGGTTTAGTAACTCCCAATGGATCAGCTTAAATTTAATTTTTATTAGAATTGTGGAATTCAGAAGCAAGAACCCAAACCCTATCCATCACAAAGGTTGGATACTAAGACGTTAATATGTTTTATGAAATACAATGTAAAAGAATCATTCTGTATTTTGGGAAAAAGTGAGGCAATGACCTGAAGGCATTGCTACCTTCCCAACTTTTTTCCAATCACGTCAACTTGCTGGTAATTGTGCTCTTTTCCCTTGTGTTAAAAATATTAAAAAGTTGGTGAAGCCTGTGGCTCTGTGAATACGACCCCGTATACCCCGACGGTGGCAGAGTCAAACCTGCCCTGGCCAAACTGCAACAACAACAAAAAAGTAGCCGGGCATTGTGGTAGGCGACTGTAGTCTCAGCTACTCGGGAGGCTGAGACAAGAGAATCGCCTAAGCCCAGGAGGTTGGAGGTTGCTGTGAGCTGTGTGACGCCATGGCACTCTACTGAGGGCGTTAAAGAGAAATTCTGTCTCTTAAAAAAAAAAAAAAATTAAAATGTTTTCAAACTCAATTTTTAATTTTAAATACTTTTAGATTTACAAGCAGTTGTAAGGAATAATATAGAGAGGTCTTGTGTATCCTTTACTCAATTTCCCCTAATGGTAATATCGTGTGGAACTTTTAGTATAACATGACAAGTAAGACATTGACATTGATACAGCCAAGATACAGAATATTTCTATCCCCACCAAGATCCCTCACACTGCCTTTTATGTCCATACTCATGTCCTTTTTTTTTCCTTACCAGCCCCTATCTTTTCTTTTTTTGAGACAGAGTCTCACTTTGTTGCCCTTGGTAAGGTGCTGTGGCATCACAGCTCACAGCAACCTCAAAATCTTAGGCTTAAGCGATTCTCTTGCCTCCCAAGTAGCTGGGACTACCAGTGCCCACCACAATGCCTGGCTGTTTTGGGGTTGCAGTTGTCATTGTTGTTTAGCAGGCCCGGGCCAAGTTCGAACCTGCCAGCCTCAGTGTATGTGGCTGGCGCCCTACTCACTGAGCTCCAGGCACAGGGCCCTGGCCCCTAACTTTTGATGACTTATCTTTTCCCCATTTCTATAATGTCATGTGTATCATTTCAAGAATGTCATGTGAGTCGAATCAATATGTAACCTTTGGGGATTGACTTTTCCCTCTAAGTATTATTATTTGGAAGTCCTTCCAAATTGTGGCAGTGTCAAAGGTCCTTTAAAAAAATTTTGTTTCAGGGTAGAATTCCATGGTGTGGATGTACCAAAGTTTCTTTTATCATTCACTCAGTGAAAGATAACTGAGTTGTTTCCTTTATTGGTTATGATGAATGAAGTTGCTATAAACATTCATGGACAGGTTTTTGTGTGAGTCTTCATTTGTCTTGGATAAGTGCCTCGGCGTACAACTGCTGGCTTGTATAGTAGCAAGTTTAGCTTTTTAAAAATTTGCAAACTGCTTTCAGAGTAACTGTACATTTTACATTCCCAGTAGCACTCTATGAGTGATAACAGTTTTTCCATATCCTTCCTAGCATTTAGTATCACTGTTTTTTATCATAGCCATTTTATTTATTTATTTATTTTTTGACATAGAAACTCACTTTGTTGCCTACATTAGAGTGGGGTAGGATCAGCCTACCTCACAGCAACCTTAAACTCCTGGCTTCAAGTGATCTTCTTGCCTCAACCCCATAAGTAGGTGGGACTATAAGTGCCTGCCACATGTTGGGCTAGTTTTTTCTATTTTTAGTAGAGGTGGGGTCTGCCTCAGGCTGCTCTTGAACTCCTATGCTTAAGGGATCCTCCTGCTTCAGCCTCCCAGAGTGCTACTGTGTTTCTCTGAAAATAAGATACTGTCTTATATTTATTTTTTCTCAAGAAGACACACTAGGGCTCATTTTCAGGGGATGTCTTATTTTTATTAAGTATAGTACAACAATCTACATTTATTCAAATACAGTTAAGTCATTTTCTTCTGGAACCTGATAGGGGGAGCTGACCTTGTTGGTGGGGCTGGTGCTAGTGATGCGTGAACTCCTTTCCCCTAGCGGTTTGCAAGTGAGCAATAGGATGTCTGCGACCATGGTTACCACATGCGCACCCGTGCAAGTGCAAATGGCTCGGAAAAAGGAGCTGTGGCAGATAAAAGATATTCCAGTCTTCCTTACTGCTCCATGCTGAAATGCATGGAGTGTGCATAGCCACACCCATCGCTAGGTCTTATTATCGGGGTAGGGCTTATATTTAACAAATGCATAGAAATCTTGCTAGGGCTTATTTTGGGGGTAGGTCTTATTTTCAGGGAAACATGGTAGGATTAGAGTTCATTCCATTCACATTCAATCTTTTTTTTTTTTTTTTTTTTTTTTGAGACAGAGCCTCAAGCTGTCCCCCTGGGTAGAATGCCGTGGCATTACAGCTCACAGCAACCTCCAACTCCTGGGCTCAAGCGAGTCTCTTGCCTCCGCCTCCCAAGTAGCTGGGACCACAGGCGCCCGCCACAACGCCCGGCTATTTTTTTTTTTTTTTTTGATTGCAGCCGTCATTATTGTTTGGCAGGTCCGGGCTGGGGATTCGAACCCGCCACCTTAGGTGTACGTGGCTGGCGCCTTAGCCGGTTGAGCTATAGGCGCCGAGCCCACATTCAATCTTATTATTGATACCTAAAAACTTAGTATTGCCATGCTGTTACATGTATGTGATTTCTGGTTGTTTTGTGGTCCTCTTTTTCTTTTTTACTTCCTTCCTGTCTTCTTTGTTAAAAGTAATATTTTTTCTGTGTTTTAATTTCTTTTCTTTTCTTTCTTTCTTCTTCTTCTTTTTTTTTTTTTGAGACAGAGTCTCACTTTCTCACCCTCAGTAGAGTGCTGTGGAGTCATAGCTCACAGCAACCTCAAACTCTTGGCTCAAAGTGATTCTTTTGCCTCAGCCTTCCTGATAGCTAGGACTATAGGTGCCCACCACAATGCCTGGCTATCTTTTTCTATTTTTAGTAGAGATGGGGGTCTCACTCTTGCTCAGACTGGTCTCCAACTCCTAAGCTGTGCCTCTCATAGGACTAGGATTACAGGCGTGAACCACCTCTCCTGGCCTTTAATTTCTTTGTTTTAATTAATAAATTAATTTTCGTAGGTTTTTTGATTTGGGGTTATCATGAGGCTTGCAAAAAAGTATTTGGTAACCAATTGCTTCAAACATATGGCAACTACTTACAAATAAACAAACCTGCAAAGTGAATCTTATAAAAATTGTACCCTTTAACTCCATTCCCTCTTACTATCTCTCAAAAAGTTTTTGTAGTTATTTTTGATAGTTTTGTCATTTAGTCTTTCTAATCAAGATGTAAGTTGTTCATACACTGCAGTTAAAGCAATAATCTGTATTTGTGTTCTTACTGTTATGAGTGAGTTCTATATTTTCAGATAATCTTTTATTGTTTAACATCTGTTTCTTTCGGATTTAAGAGTCTCTCAACAGTCAAATTGACTAAGCAGAAGAAAGAATTAGTGAGCTTTATGATAGGCTACTTGAAAATACAAAGTCAAAAGGGAAAAAAGAATTAAGAAGAATGAGTCATGCCTATAAGATCTAGACAACAGTTCCAAAGGGCAAGTCAGTTATTATTTTAAGGAAATAATAACAGAGATTTTCTCAAACCTAAAGAAAGATATCTATATTTCATTATAAGAAGGTCATAGAGCACCAAGAAGATTTAGCCCCAACTAGACTACTTCAAGGCATTAAATAACCAAGCTCCCAAAGGTCACAGATAAATAAAAGGTCCTAAAGGAAGCAAGAGAAGAGAAAAAAATAACATAAAAAGGATCTCTAGTACATCTGGCAGCAGAATTCTCGAGGAAACCTTGCAGTCCAGGAGAGAGTTGTAGGATACATGTAAAGTGCTAATGGAAAAGAACCTGTCCTAGAATACCATACCCTGCAAAAATATTCTTCAAACATGAAGAATTTCTGTTTGTCAATTAAATTTTTTATTTTTTTCTGTTGAGACATAGCCTCATTTTGTTACCTTTTGTAGAGTGCCGGGGTGTCACAGTTGACATCAACCTCAAACTCGTGGGCTCAAGTGATCCTCTTGCCTCAGCCTCCCAAGTAGCTGGGACTACAGATACCCACCACAATGCCCAGCTATTGTTAGAGATGGGGGTCTCCCTCTGGCTCAGTCTGGTCTGGAACCTGTGAGCTCAGGCAGTCCACCCACCTCAGCCTCCCAGAGAGCTAGGATTACCACCGCACCCGGCCAGAACCCATTCTTCTTGAGAAGGGTTTCCAGATAGTCAAGTGAAATGGAACTGAGTGTTGTGATCAATGTGTTTGGTCATTGTAGCAGTATCAGCACTGGGGGTGCTCCAAACCCCATAATGCTGAGACTCTTTCATGCTCCTGGTAGTACTTACAGGTGGACTTGGGTAAGAAAGAAGAGAATTTCAGAGTAAGGCCCTCACTCTCTTCTCACCCTCTCTGTGCTGTGCTGATGGAGTTTGGGAGGCGTGATGTGGGCACTCTCTCATGGCCACCACTACCAGGTCACACCTGAAGCCAGCCCACTCTCCTTCAAAGCCCATAGCTACTGTTGCCTGGCTAACTTTGATGTTTACTCAAAGCCCAAGGGCTTTTTAGTCATCAGATAGTAAATCCTGCCAGGACTGGGCCTTCCCTTCAGGACAACAAATGTCTCTTTCTGGTGCGGGTAGATTCAGAAATCCCATCCAGAAACTAAGGCTTCTCCATCATAAATGAAACTCAGTTTAGCTGGATACAGGATCCTGGGTTGAAAGTTATTTTGTTTTAGGAGGTTAAAAGTCGATGACCACCCTCTTCTAGCCTGAAAGGTTTCAGCAGAGAGATCTGCAGTCATTCTAATATTCTTCCTCTTGTAGGTTATGGTTTTCTTACGTCTAGCTGCTTTCAGAATTTTCTCTTTCATATTAATTTTAGTGAAGTTAATTATGATGTGCCTCGGGGATGTCTTGCTCAGGTTGAGTCATGCTGGGGTTCTGAAGCTGTCTGAAAAAAAAAAAAGATTCTCTGCATTTTCACCAAAGTGAAAAAAAAAAAAAGAAACTAAGGCTTGAAATCAGGGGCTTCAGATGTCTGCTTGGTATTTTATTGTTCTGTGGCTGATCTGGTACTCAAGTTGCAAAACAATCTTCTAACCTCTTCCTTTTCCTTTACCCTGAGTATAAGAAGACTTTTCCTGAGCTGTACTGCTTATAGTTAGGGAAGAGGTGACACAGGCACTGGTGTGGCCACCACCACTGCTGTCTTGCTGTGTCATTTACCTCAAGTCCGCTGCCTTCAAGCCAGCAGCCCTGGAATTGCCTAAGGAATGCAACCTTTGTGGTCTGACTACCTTGATGATTTCATCCAGGCTCCAGGCTCCTTTTGTCAGCTGGTGGTAGTGCTAACCAGAACTTGGTTATGGCTTTCAGTACAGAGATTTACCTTTCGCCAGGCTAGTCTAGATGCTCCCTCTACTGGCACAGGCAGAATCCTGCCCTGTGCTGTGTTCTCCTGTGCCAGGGTGGCCCTGAGTTTCAATGCAAAGGCCCACAGTCACAGAACTCTCCTTGCCTTGGGCACACAGGTTCTCTTTCCACTCTGCTCACTGGGCAGCATGGCTGGGGGTGGAGGAAGGTGGTGTAGGCAATACAAGATCTGTCTTCAGTGTCACTTTCCTATATAGTGTTACAACCATGTAGTATGATTGCTTGCTGACTCCTTTTGTTTCTTTTGAAGATGAAGATTTGCCTGGATATTTGTTGATTTTGGTGTTTGTCTAAACAATTACATTTTGTACCCACTCTTGCTTTCTTTTTATTATAGCTTGACTAATATATATTTTTCTAACCTTTTATTTTCAAACAAAAAAAATTCTTGTTAATAGAATATATTTTGGTCATGTTTTTCTAATCCACTCTGTAAGTCCATATCCTTTAATTGTAGTATTTAGGCAAATTACATTTAATATAATTATTGGTAAAGTAGAGCCTAAATCTGTCATTTTATTTTTTGTTTCTGTTCGTACTCTTATTTTTTGTTTCTCAATTTTCCCTTTCTCAGTGTTAGTGAGAGTTACTTAAATACTGTTTAGACATTTTTTTGAGACAGATTCTTGCTCCACCACCCAGGCTAAAGTTCCTTCATCTTAGCCTGGTTCATAGCAACCTCAAATTCCTGAGATCAAGCAGTCCTTCTGCCTCAACCTTCTGAGTATCTGGGACTACAGATGTGTGCCACCCCACTCAGCTACTTTTTCTATTTTTAGTAGCGATAGGGTCTCACTATGCTCAGAGTGGTCATCTGACCTCAAGAAATCCTCCTGCCTCAGGGTTCTGAAGTGCTAGGATTATAGGCGTGAGCCACTGCACCTGGCCTAGAATTTTATTTTATTTATCTAGTAGTTTTTTTGAAATTGGATGTCACTATATTGTCCAGGTTGATCATGAATTTTTGGGCTCAAGAAAACCTTCCACCTCAGCTTCCTAATTAGCTAGGATTACAGGTGCACACCACTGTGCCCAGCTTTATCTATAGTGTTTTTGAATGTATCTCTTCATATAGACTTTTGAGGGGAAAGTAATCTGTTTATATATATGTGTGTGTGTATGTGTATATATATAACTTATCTCTTATAACTGTCATCCTTTTGTCAGTCTTATTATTTTTTGAGACAGAGTCTCACTTTGTTGCCTTCGGTAGAGTGCTGTGGCATCACAGATCAAGGCAACCTCAAACTTTTGGGCTAAAGCTATTCTCTTGCCTCAGCCTCCAAGTAGCTGAGACTACAGGTGCCCACCAAAAGACCTGGATATTTTTAGAGATGGGGTCTCACTCTAACTCAGGCTGGTCTTGAACCTGTAAGCTCAGGGAATCCACCTGCCTGGGCCTCCCAGAGTGCTAGGATTACAGGCATGAGCCACCGAGTGAGACTTTTTGTCAGTATTAGTAAAGCATGGAAACTTGTTATCCTTTGTGTACCCCCAACTCTCCCCATTGGGAACCACATCAGTGTTACAATTTTTGCTTCAACATTCAAACATAATTTAGAAAACCTCAAAGGAGAAATAAAATCTATTGTGATGACTCATAGATCTTCTTTCGTCTTTTCTGCTATTCCAAGAATTCTTTTTTATTGTTATCTTTCTTTTAGGGGAATTTCTTTTTGACATTCTTTTAGGGTTAGTCTGCTGGTAGTAAATTCTCTTTTCCTTCACCTAGTAAAGTCTTAATTTCTTTTTCTTTCTTAAAAGGGATTTTTCACTGGAAATACTATTTTAGATTATTAGTTCTTTTCTTATAGAACTTGAAAAATATTCCACTTCCTTCTGAGTTTTTGGTTTTTTATGAGAAATTCACTATCATTCAAATTATTTATTCCTTTAGGTAAAAGAGGTAAACTTATTTCTCATTTTTTAAACAAACTTTATTTTTCAGAGAAGGTTTAGGTTCACAACAAAATTGAGCAGGAAGTATACAGTTGTCATATACTCTCTGTTTTCATATACCCATATGTGTACTCATAGCCTCCTCCATTATCAACTCTGAGCATTGGAGTGGTACCTGTGTTACATCTCATTGTTTTAATGATTTTATTTTTGTCTTTAATTTTTAGAAGTTTGACTATTATTTATCTTGGCATGAATTTCTTTGAGTTTGTGTTATTTGTGATTCACTCAGCTTCCTAAATTGGTAAGTTTATATCTTTTATCAAAGTTAGGAAATTTTAGCTGGTACTTCTTCAAATACTTTTTCAATCTTGCCCTCTTTTTCCTTTCCCTCCAGTATTTTGGTGACAAGAATGGTAGAGCTTTTGTTACAGTCTCACAGGTGCCTGGGGAGCTATTCATTTTCTTCCCAGTCTATTTTCCTTCTATTGTTCAGATTGAGTGATTTCTATGTTTTTTTTCCTTCCTGTTTGCTGATTCTACCCCTTTATTTTGCTTTTGAGTTTATCCATTGAACTTTTTATTTCAATTACTTTTTTATTTCAATTCTTTTTTATTGAGACAGAGTCTCACTATGTTGCCCTTGGTAGAGTGCTATGGCATCACAGGTCACAGCAACCTCAAACTCTTGGGCTGAAATGATTCTCTTGCCTCAGCCTTCCAAATAGCTGGGACTACAGGTACCTGCCAAAACCCCTGGCTATTTTTTATTGCAGTTGCATTGTTGTTTAGCTGGCCTGGGCCAGGTTCAAACCTGCCACCTTTGGTGTATGTGGCTGGCGCTATAACCACTGTGTTATAGGTGCTGAACGTTTTTTTTTTTTTTGAGACAGAGTCTTATTCTGTCCCAGTGGGTGGAGTGCGATGGCCTCATAGCTCACAGCAATCTCAAACTCTTGAACTTAAGCAATCTTCTTGCTTCAGCCTCCAACGTAGCTGTAACTACAGGCACCTGCCACAACATGCAGTAGTGTCTCTATTTAAGTAGAGATTGGGGTGGAGGGGGAAGGCTCACTTTTGCACAGGTGTGAGCCACTATGCCCAGCTACTATATTTTTTAATTCTAAAATTTTCACCTGGTTTTTCTTTGTTTTTAATTTTTATTTTTATTTTCACTTTATGGCTATTTAATTTATTGTTTTATAATCTTTGTCAGGTAATTTTATTACCTGTGACATCTTTGTTTTTGTTCAATTTGAGATGTTCCCGGTGCTTGGTGTGGTGAGTGATTTTCAGTGGAAATCTGAACATTTTGAACCTTATGTTATGTTATAAGAGTCTGGATTTTATTTAAACCTGTTTTAGTGAGCTTTCTCTTATAACACTCTGTTGGGGGAAAGTAGGGCACCACCTTATTATTGTGAGGGGGGGTGGAGATTCTGGCTGTAATGATAGCTCCCTCACTGGGAGCAGTATTAGTACCTTGAGGGTCAGCTGAGCTGGAGCGACTCAACTTCCAGGTGTTGGAGTAGCCAATCAAAGCAACAAGCCAAACAAACTAAGGAACGGTCAATCCCTTAATCACTTCCTGTGGTGGTAATGTCAGGAGGTTGAACTAGAGCATGGGCTGGCTTTCCTGGTTTCTGTTTATCTCCATGTATTGGCACATCAGTTGAGGGCGGGGTGGATCAGTGCAGATATGGTGTCATCTCACTGCTGAGGGAGTGTCCTGAACAGAAAGTTACCAAAGTTTTATGGACCCAGGGAGCTGGTGGAGATGAAGAGGGAGGAAGGGTAGAAATGAAAAAGTACTAAGTCAAAGTGAATGCAAGTTCCTTCAGGGTTCCCCAGTAAGGAGACCTCAAAGGAGTGGAGCCTGGGTTAAGAATGCAGATATGCATAAAAATGTGGCTTGTCAGGGGCCTGAGTCCTTGGCTCTGACTCCCTTCCAAGTGTGCAGTACATGGACTGTGCGCCCCAGTCTGGGATGGGGAGGGCAGCTTCCCTCTCTGATGCCTGGTAGGTGAAGCCTTTATTTTCTTCATTACTTTCTATTTCTTTGCTGAAGTTTTAGGTGGGCCTAAAAAATTGTATATGAGATTTTGGTTGCAACCAGAGTCCTTAGTGTTTTATTACTACCCCTCCCTTGACTTCAGCTGACACTATGTTGGGGCCGTTTCTGCTAGACCTCCTCGAGCCCTGTGGCAGTGGGGTGGGAAGGGTGTTTCATTACTGCTAGGTGGGGCGTGAGAGTTCAGACTCTACTGCTGCTGTGAGGGAAGGTCTAGCTTCCTTTGCTGGCATGGGTGGGGATGGGGCATAGACTTTTCCATAAACTTTGGTTAGAATGGAATAGCTGTGGCAGGTGAGGTTCTGTCTTGCTGGGCTTCCCTTTCCTGGTTCTTGCTGGCTTCTGTTGGGGCTTTTCTGTCTATACTCATGGGTGTTTCCTGGTATTGGCTTTTTCAGCTCTAAATCCAGAAAACATGACCCCTCCCCCCCAACCCCAAATCCTCCCAGAGTCTTCCTTCTTCTTTTCACCTTCTAGAGCTTTCTTATGTTCATTTTATATAGAATGATCAGGGCTTTTAGTAGTGATTACTACTATAAGTCCTTCTTTGCATTTTTAAAATTTAAATTTAAAAATCAAATAGTAATGTATTAAAAATTAAATAGAAATAACAAATGCAATCAATGCAACCTGGTTCTTTGTACCTTCAATGAATCGCAAGCAACAACAACAAAAAAATTAAGTGGAAAAACTAAAGCTACCATCCTCTGCGTCACTTCAGCATACTTCTAGCATTACCCTCCAGAGACTAACATTTTAATCATGTAATTTTGTGTTTACCTCCATATAGTTAAGCATAACAAGGTGCTTATTCTTTTATTTTAAAATTTATCATCTCTAAACATAATCCTGCTATTTTAGAAAAAAATTTAATTTGATAGCATTGTTCCCTTTTTTTCTTCTCTTAATTTTGTCATATGTGATTAATCCCCAGTTTTAGAGGTTAGTTTTGGCACTTCAAATTGTAGTCACAATGTTCCTGTATCTATATATGGACAGTATTTCCCAGCTTCCCACTTTGTATGAATGGTTATTAACCCTTCCTTCCTTCCACCATTTTTCATCTTTGTCCTTCTAATAACTGCTGACAGTTATGCATTTATTTTCCCCCTTTTTTGCAGTTTTGGAGTTGACTGGGGATGGGTTTGAACCCACCACCTCTGGTATATGGGACTGAGACCCTATTCACTGAGCCACAGGTGCCACCCCACAATTTTACTTTAAAACAATCTTGGTGTACTGGTTTATTTGATAGGACTACGTGTATGTTAAGTTGCATGATAGTTAGGGTCCACGTAGGAGCCAGAAATTACACCTGGTATTTAAACAGAAGGAATCTGAAAGATTAGTAACTAAGTATAAAGTTATTAATCAGGTAAGGACAAAAAGTGAATTCTAGTCATCAAGGAGGTATTAACTATAGGAAGTAACTAGCACCCTTAGGACTGAAAGAAATCATCCTCATTCTCCCATCTGATCTTTGATAAAGCAGACAAAAACACAGAATGGGGAAAAGAATCCCTATTCAATAAACAGTGCTGGGAAGACTGGGTAGCCACATGTGAAAGACAGAACCGTGATCCATACCTCTCACCTCTCTCACAAATTAATTCACCTGGTTGAAGACTTAAACCTAAGGAATGAAACGATAAGAATTCTAGAAAGAAGTATTGGAAAAACTCTTATAGATACCAACTTAGGGAAGAAATTTATGAAGAAGACCCAATGGCAATCGCAGCAACAACAAAAATAAACAAATGGGACCTGATCAAATTAAAAAGTTTTTGAGCGGTGGCTCACACCTGTAATCCCAGCACTGTGGGAGGCTTAGGAGGGAGAATTGTTTGAGCTCAGGAGTTTGAGACTCTCCTGAGCAAGAGTGAGACCACGACTCATGAAAAAATGGAAAAACCCAGCCGAGGACCGCGGGGAGTGCCTGTAATCCCAGCAGCTTCAGGAGGCTGAGCCAGCTTGATACCCACAAGCTGGAGTCTGAGGTTGCAGTGAGCTACCAAGCCACTGCACTTTGCTCAGGGGCATAGGTGGGACTCTGTCTCAACAGCAACAACAACAACAAAAGTTTCCCACAGCCAAGGACACAATCAACAGAGTAAGTAGACAGTCTACAGAATGGGGAAAAATATTTATATGCTATACATCTAATAAAGGGGTGGTCACTAGACTCTGCAAAGAAGTCAAGCAAAAAAGCAGGAAAAAAGTCAAACAACCCCATTAAAAAGTAGCCAAGAACATGATTGGAAACTTTTTAATCCTGTGCCTTAGATTGCTTGGCCATGATATCACTTAACAGAAGTGTTTTAAATGAAGATGGTCTAGTGGCCAAGAAACACATAAAAAAAAAGTTCCACTTCTCTAATCATCAGGGAAATGGAAATCAAACCCATAACAAGGTATCACCTAACTAGAGTGAGAATAGCTCACATCAAAAGTGCCAAAGCAACAGATGCTGGCATGGATGCAGAGAGGAACACTCACTCACTATTGGCAGGACTGCAGACTTGTACAACCTCCCTGGAAAGCTGTATGGAGGTAGACCTACCTTTTGATCCAGCAATCCCACTACTAGCCACTTCTTCAAAGAAAAAAAGGACATTTTCTCAAGACAACTGCCTTTGAATGTTTATAGCCACATAATTCATGATTGCAAAAGATGTGGAAATGACCCAAGTGCTCATAATGGATTTATAAAATGTAGTATGTGTATACCATGGAGTATACTTAGCTCTAAAAAAAAGTGATCTGGTATCTTTTATAACAACCTGGATGGAATTGGAGCCAATTTTTCTAAGTGAAGTAATGCAAGAATGGAAAAACAAACACCACAGGTACTCAACAGTAAATTGGAACTGGTCGATTAACACTTAGCACACAGGGAAATAAAACTCAATGGAAATTAAATAGGGGAGGAGGGAAGGAGGGGTAGGGTAATTTCACACTGAACAGGTGCAATGCACATATTCTGGGTGAATATAACTTTATAACATTGACGTAAAATGCACAAATGCAAATTATGTGACCTCCCGAGTAGCTGGGACTATAGGCACCTGCCACAATCCCCGGCTATTTTTTGGTTGTAGTTATCACTATTGTTTGGCAGGCCTGGGTTAGATTCGAACCCTCCAGCTCTGGAGTATGTGGCTGGCGCCTTAACTGTTGAGCTACAGGTGCTGAGCCAGTTTACTTTAAACTATATTCAGCTAATATGAAAACTTAAAATTTCATTTATTAGCAAAACAATGAAGGGAGTAAAAAGAGGTATAGGGCAAGATTGAGTGGCTGGAGAGAGGAGGGAATACAGGATGTCAAAGATACATGTATATTCCTTATTCCTCAATTTGGCCCCGACGGCCATCTGATAAATTTTCCTGGACCCCTGACTGCTTGCTTCTTCTTGGGAATGCCAAATTCTTTTAATACAAACATGCATTCCAGTGTTGGCAGAAGATTCTCTGTCTTAGGAGCGTTTGAGACAGTAGTGATGAATCATGCTGCCTGTAAGTAAATTTTTTATTTTCAGAGAGGAGATATGGAGCCAACCCTTAACTAAATAAATACTTTTTTTTTTTTTTGAAATAAATTGCTTCTTTTTTGGAAATGGAAAGTGAAGATGAATTTTGAAGTGGAGATGAAAGAATCCAGAAGAATCCAGATTTATGAGTTTTCTTCGCAATGGTCAAAAAAATGGGGAATGAGGACAATTTGTTTCATTTTGGATGTTTTATTTTATCTATTAGGTCAAACAAATGGCCCCTTTCCAAAGCGTGCATTCTCCATGGATGTGATAAGATTAGATGAGAAAATCTACTCGAGTGTATCTGAAGAGAGAGAAATCACACACTACTTATCCAACACGTATGAGAACCTGGAATGAATGTGTGCAAAGTAAAACTCATCAACAATTTAGAGCTTCATGAAGTAGCCGGGCATAATGTGTTAGAAAGCTCTTTTTTGACTTCTAAGTAACAAGAGTCATTCTAACTATCTCAACAAATGAGGGGAGATTTATTCTACTCTTTGTCTAAAAATTTTAAATTTTCTTTAAGAAACAGCTTTATGAAGCTATAATTGATCCATGAAAACTGCACATATGGAACGCGTAGTTTTATGACGCATGCACACACTCACGATACCATCACTGCAATCAGGGTGATGGACACAACCAACTCTGCTCAAGTTGCATCATGTCCCTTTGCTTTCTTCTGTTATCATTTTTAAAGAAGGCTTGACGTGACATTTACCCTCTTAATCATTCTGAGGAGCACGGTATTATAGGCATTAAGTTGGATAATGCCTTCTTTTTTTTTTTTTTTTTTCTGAGACAGAGCTTCACTTTGTTGCTGAGGCTAGAGTGCCGGGGTGTCAGTCTAGGTCACAGCAACCTCCAACTCCTGACGTCAATGATCCGACCGCCTCAGCCTCCCTAGCATCTGTGACTATAGGCGCCCACCACAAGGCTGGCTTGTTTTTCTATTTTTAGTAGAAATGGGATCTCTTGTTCAGGCTGGTCTCAAACTCCTGAGCTGAAGCAATCCACCCACCTTAGCTTCCCAGGGTGTTAGGATTATAGGCATGAACCACCTTGCCCAGCCTGCGACTTATTCTTCTAACATAACTGAACATAACTGAAACTTTATACCCATTGAACAACTGTACACTGACAGGCAAGGATATTTTAAAGAAATATGTGGCAACAATAAAAGTCAGGTATTTCTTTCTTTCTTTGTTTCTTTTTTTGAGACAGTTTCACTTTGTCATCCTTGGTAGAGTGCCTTAGAGATGGGGGTCTTGCTCTTGCTCAGGCTGGTGTTGAACTCGTGAGCTCAAGTGATCCACCTGCCGTGGCCTCCCAGAGTGCTAGGATTGCAGGTGTGAGCCACCACTCCTGGCATGGATTTCTTGAAAAAATATAAAATCTGACTTTTTTCTTTTTTTTTTTTGAGACAGAGCCTCAAGCTGTCCCCCTGGGTAGAGTGCTATGGCATCATGGCTCACAGCTACCTCCAACTCCTGGGCTCAAGCGAGTCTCCTACTTCAGCTTCCCAAGTAGCTGGGACCACAGGCGCCTGCCACAACACCCAGCTATTTTTTTGTTGCAGCAGTCATCGTTGTTTGGTGGGCCCGGGCTGGATTCAAACCCGCCACCTTAGGTGTATGTGGCTGGCGCCTTAGCCACTTGAACCACAGGCACCGAGCCTAAAATCTGACTTTTTAAAGTACCTCATGTGCATTGGACCCTATGTCAGACGGTTTGCATCCATCAGCTCATTTAACTCCCCCCAAATAAAACAAAACACAAATGAGACAGTATTATTATCCTCATGTCTGAGGGGAAAATATTGTGACTTGATCATAATCGTGATGCAGTACATTGCAAGATGCATTTAATAACAGCCCTAAGACTAGTGAATCCTCTTGCCCTAATGTTAAAGGTAATGTGGTCTTTTAGTTAAATGAATAGTTATATACATATGAAAGCTACAATATACTTTAACAAAAATTACTAACTTTAAAACTCCATTCTTCTGTTTGCGCTTACGATCTTGTCCTACTAAAAGCTAAGTCATTGCAGGTTATCAAATGTGACATTAATGTGGAAATAATTTCATGGCACTTTTCCTTTTTTTGGAGTAATTCGTATTATTTGTATAAAGGAGGCTAATCACATCACAACCCTTATGCAATACATCCAGTAGGTGGAAAATGACATTTTAGTTATGATTAGGATAATTTGAGATTCCTGCTAAGAAGGTTGCCTAAGGTCACGGGACTACTCAGAGCTCGAAGTACAGCAGAGGAATCTCTATTTCTAGCCCAATGATCCACTTAGTTAAAACAGGGCTCGTGCTATTCATAAAGCTATGTCATCAGTTGCAAATCTAGTTAAGTAAGAGAGGAGCGAAAATTAGACGTTAGGAGAAACAATCACTTATGTAATAAATGTCAACCAATCTTTTTTTCCAACTAATTTCATAATACCATCCATTTCTTAGAAAAAAGGTTTTATAGATTTAGGAAAAAATATAACTCTTCTTGATTATCCGTTGCCCTATTGAAATATAGAAATTGTAGAGTTCATTTTTCAAAGATTCAAGAATTAGAATTACATGCCAAAGAATTAGATTGTTATTAATTATACAGATCTCCATAATAATGCCTAACTTCTGTGATATATAGTGTCATTTTGCGTTTTATTAATCTAGTTGTTCAACAGTGATACTTTAATTCAGAAACTGTCTTTACTTTTTCACAATTTTTATAATGGCTTATAGGAATTATAATGTCCATTTTTCTGTCTCTATTGACTTATCCTAGCAAATGATTTTCTAATAAATTTCTTACTTCTGATTTGCCCTCAAGTCTAAAAATGATTCTGAAAAATCACTATTTTAATTTTTCTCTTTGCCTCGTGTGTAGTATTTGATTAGAATAAAAAAAATCATTTTATTCCTACTTATTTTGTTTGTTTACCTTGTTTAATGCAGAAATATTTTACATAAAATATTTTAGTTTAGAATTTTTAATCACCAAATGTTAATTGAATACTTGCACATTTGATAATGCCTACCTATTTTAGTGTAATATAGACCACTTCATAAAGCTCATCAAAAATTCATTTTATTACTTATCAGAACCATTAGCAATGTGAGCAGGGCAATAGAACTATAGATCAAAACCTCTGTCCTCAAGGACAGATCTTTCAATGTGGTGATAGAAGAGGTGTGGCATGTAGGAAGAAGATGACCCACAAGCCATGTCCTACAGTGTCTTATCTCTGATGTCTTTGTTTGTTTTTCCTTCACTTGCTAGTCACTTTACATGCACTCTAACTTAAAACTGAAAATAAGTTGGAAGAGTGTCTGTGTAAATATTAGTTCACACCGTAATTCCTGATGCATAGGAAAACTCCAAAACGTGATCTCAGATTTAGATGAGCAAAACTGTGATCTTTGAGAGTCATTTTTTTTTTTTTTCTGACAGTCGTGCTCTGCTATTCTGGCAATAGTGCACCGTCATAGCTTCCTGCAACCTCAGACTCCTGAGCTCAGCAATCCTCCTGCCTCAGCCTCCCAGAGTGCTATGTAGAACACTGTGTCTGGCTGGGACAGTATTCCTTGGAGAGCTAGAAAAATTTCTAGTCAATGTTGGAAAGAGATCTTTGGAGTCATAGAGTCCTGAGGCCACTTCAGAGATGAAGTCGCCACTTCAGAGATGAAAAGTAGTTTTGCGTTCTGAGAAATAATCAGAATAACTCTGAGCACAATTTAAGTTTCATACAAATTCAGCAAGTGCTTATAAATATTCCCAGGACATAGGTTAGACTGAGCTCAGTCTGGTCTAGATTCATTCCATACCTCATTGCCTGAGAATTGGTAAAGAAATTGTTTTTTACCTGAGGAAGTGGTATATTGGAAAGTGGTCTGTTTGGAGTGTGAGACATTAGCCGTTTACTAGCATGTGAGGGGCTCTAAGAATTCCTTAGCTTTTTCTGTGCTATTCAGTTCTACCAATAATTATTCAACACCCACTAAGTGCCAAATGCTATGCTAGATATTTGTTTAAAACATACATCATGAAGTTCTTGTCTTCGAATGGCTTAACAAAATACCAAAGGAGGGTGTTTTAAACTGTGGAACCACACTTTATGGTTCCAAGGATGGGCGTCAGAGCCTCTGTAGGGGATGGTACAATTTTAGAATGTCATGGCACGTAGTAAATACCCAATTTGTGTTAGACTGGTGGGCTTACAGTTCAACTGAAAAACTTTTATTAGCTTTATATACTTGATATATATTTTCTGATATAATGATTGTCTGAATAAGATTTTATTTGAAAAAAAGGTTCTGCTGCTAAATAAAGTTTGAAAACCTAATGGTCTCTGGCATTTCTTGTTTTAGAGTCTAACTATTCATTTAAATATTTCATCACAACTTTATTCAATTTTATAATATTATAAAGTCCTACTTGTCATAAAATGACTGCATATAAAGAATTAAAACATTTCAACATTTCATATATTCTTTACTGAACCTGGAATAGCTCAATTCTAGATAATAGAAAAATAATTATGATAGCTACTAACATTATGATACTTTCCATGTGTCAAAACTGTATCTGCCTTTATGAACGTTATAAAGCCTAACATTTCTGAGTACTGGGTATTATTCTGAATAATTTTAGATATATTATATCATTTATAGTAGGATGTAGGTATTACTTTATAGATGAGATAGTGCTAAAGGGCAAACATTTTATTTAACATGCCCCAATTCATATAGCAAGAAAGTGTCAGAGCTTTGTGTAAGAGCACAGGGCATCTGATTCCAAAGCCATTAAGCAGTGTTATCCCAATTTTATAAATAATGAAATTGAGATCCAAAATACTAGAATTTTTATCTTAGATTATATGGTTATTAACTGTCAGAGCTGGAATTCAAAATGAAGTCATCTGACTTCAAAGCCTCATGACTTCAAAGTCATCTGGCTTCTGACTACTATAACAGATCTAATTAAAACTTAGCAAAAGATAAATCGCTGTTTTCCGACAATTAGGTAAAATAAATACTCAATCAAGAAGTTCAGGGAGGCGTCTATGGCTCAGGCGGCACCTGTGGCTCAGTGGGTAGGGCACCAGCCCCATATACCGAGGGTGGCGGGTTCAAACCTGGCTCTGGCCAAACTGCAACAACAACAAAAATAGCCAGGCATTGTGGCAGGTGCCTGTAGTCCCAGCTACTCGGGAGGTTGAGGCAAGAGAATCGCTTAGGCCCAGAAGTTGGAGGTTGCTGTGAGCTGTGTGATGCCATGGCACTCTACCAAGGATAATAAAGTGAGACTCTGTCTCTACAGAAAAAAAAAAAAAAAAGAAAAAAAGAAGTTCAGATGCGTGTAAAACTAGCTTAAAGAGCCTGAAGAGACTGGCCAGGTAACATTTGATCGTTATGACTGATTGATTACATCAATCTAAGGAGACATTTAATGTCTTTTATCAGATATATCTCATACTCTGATGATATTATAAGATATTTAAAAAATTCCAGTTCATGATTATTCATTGCTAGTATATAGAAATAAAAAATTTTTTTTAATATATTGATCATTGTGCTAGACTGAATCTTTCTATTTCCCCCAACATTGGTATGTTGGAATTCTAACCCCCAAGGTGATGGTATGAGGGGATGGGACATTTGGGAGATGATCCACTGGTGAGTGGGATTAATGCCTGTATATAAGAGATCTCAGAGAGCTGATTTGTCCCTTTTACCATGTGCAGTTACAGTGAGAAGATGGCCATTTATGAGGAAGTGGTCCCTTACTAGACATGAAATCTGGCAGTGCCTTGCTGTTGGACTTCCCAGCCCCCAGGACTGTGAGTAATACATTTCTTTTGTGTGTAAGCCATCCCATCTATAGTATTTTTATACAGCAGTCCAAACATGCTAAGGCAATTCCATACCCTGAAATGTTGCAAAGCTTACATATTCATTCTAGAATCTTCTTTGTAGATCCTATCTACTATCTTTTTTTTGATTGAGTTTTGGTAATTTGTACTTTTCAAGGAAATTGTCCATTTTATCTAAATTATTAAATTTGTAGTGATAAAGTTTTTCATAATTGTATCAGTTATCTATTGCTATATAGTAAATTACTATAAATGTAATGTTTTAATACACACATTTATTATCTCACAGTTTCTGAAGATGGGACTCTAGGTATGGTTTAGCTGGGAACTCTGCGTTAGGGTTTCATAAGACTGCAATCAAGTTGTCAGCCAGTACTGGGTTCTCATCAAGGGAATGGCCAGGGAAACATTTGTTCTCAAGCTCTTTTTGATTGTTGGCAGAATTCATTTTCTTGTGTTTGTGGGATTCAGGGAAGCTTGTTCCTTAAAAGTTAGCAATAGAGAGAAAAAGACTCTAGCAAGACAATCATAATATTATTCTGTAATCCACGTAAACATGGACGTTTCATAGCCTTCACTGCCTTTCATTGGTTAGAAGCAAGTTACGGTTTCTGCTCACACTCAAGAGAAAGGATCATACAAAGTCATGAATACCATGAAATGCACATCACGGTGGGGGGGGGTATGGAGGTGCACCTGAAAGTCTCTTTGCCACAACAATGTCACCCTATACACCTTTTACTGTAATGATCCCACCTTTCTCATTCTAGATATTGCTAATTTGTCCCTTCTTTTTTTCCTGATCATTCTGTCTAGAGCTTTATCAATTGCATCGATCTTTCAAAAAAAACCCTGCATTTGGTGTCATTGATTTTCCCTACTGGTTTTCTGTTTAATCAATTTATACTTTGATCGTTACTTTCTCCTTGTCTTTGGATTTCATTTGCCCTTTTATTTTTCAGGTTTCTTAGGGTAGAAACTGAAGTCATTGTTTTGAGACCCTTATTCTTTTTTTAATTTAGGCATTTAGTAATGTTAAGTTTTCCCCTAAATTCTGAGTTTGCATTATGCCACAGATATTGATAGATAGTGTGCAACTTATTGACATTTTCTGCCACACACATACTCTGCACCACAAATCGTAATGTTTTTATCCATCTGACCTCGTTCCAAGTTCATCATGGGTGCCAGTGGATAAAGGCAAACTTTTATTTAAGATAATACCCTAGGATTACTTTTCAAAGACTTCTTTGACTTTAACATCCATATTTATCACTGATAGTAATTTGTTAAGGTTCTACAGAGAAACAGGACTAATAGAATATCTATCTATCTATCTATCTATCTATCTATCTCTATTTCATCTATATAGATTTATTTTAAGGAATTGGCATATGTGATTGTGGGGGCTGGCAAGTATGAAATGTACAGCTCAGGTTGGCAGGCTAGAGATCAAAGGAAAAGTTGATAAAATTAGGAAATAAAATTCCTTACTCTTTGGGAGACCTCAGTTTTTTCCTTTAGAGGCCTTTAAACTGATTGAATGGTCTCTACCCACTTTATGGAGGATAATGTGCTTTACTCAATGTTGGCTTATTTAAATGTTAATCCCATTTAAAAAATGCTTTCACAGCTACATTTAGGCTGGTGTTTGGTACAAATATCTGAGTACTTTGGGCTCAGTAAAGCTGACACATAAAATTAGCCATGACATCATTCATCTAATTTCCAAATCTTTCGATTATGAACTCCTCTTTTCCAATGACCTACCCACTCCAACTATGTATCTCTTCTGTAGTTATATTCTGAACCTGGAAATCATCAGTCAGGGTCTCCTTCCATAGTTGCTAATTCAAATAGTTCACTCCCTGGCCAAACCCCTTCATACGCCAGCCTATGGACACAAATACTTTCATGGTAACAGTTTTTGGAAGGAATATGAACCTTCAGGCTCTCAATTCTTACTTTCAGCTCTGTTGTCCTGTATATATATCTCTTAGGTTCCATGGTCAAATTCCTATATCACTTTCTTGTAAAAAATATTGAACAATGTTAACTTTTCTATCTTCCCAATGCGTCTTCCTGATCGAAGCGACAGGGGATGGACTGCATATTTTCTGCACACCTGCTTCTGCCCATCTGAATATCAGGGAGGAAGGATGGACAGACTGACAGCACTATGAATTTGTGTTCAGCAGCCTCAACGGGCTCTCAGTTGCCTGCCAGTTATTCATTTCTTTAGGCAAATTTCTCACTCTAAACTGACTACTTAATAATATGTCCACTGTCATCAAACTTCCATATCCACCTTTGTCTAATCACGCTGGTATTTCTTCACCTTCGACTTCTTCAAGAAAATAGGAGCCAAGAGCAGAAGGTCCTCTGCCACCAGCAAGGGTTCTTGCTGCTGCTCATGCCTTCACGCTTGGGAGTAATAACAGGTTCTTCCAGTTGCTAATCACAGTTCTTACTGGCTTCTTATGTGTCCCCTCTCTCATGTCTGTGACAATTTCCTTCATTAAACTCTCTTCATTTAAACTTTTGTGTGTGCCATCTGTTTACTCATGGATAAAACCCTAAACCTTCCTTTTGCTCAAAATATCATCATTGCAGGCTCCAGTTGCGTACATTTTAATATAGATTTCTCTAGAACTAACTGGGTCTTAGGGCAAAGACGAAAGACTGGGCACAATTTTCACCTCCATGCCCAGGGCCAATATCAGAGCTCATGGAATTTATTCTCACTGGGGCTTCTCACTTAGAGCCAGGCAACTCGTGAGTAGAATGGTTGGAATTTTGTCTTTTGCAGGTTCCATTCTGCCAGAGTAGTCTGCTAGGACTGCAGGTCAGGAGTTTAAGACCAGCCTGAGTAAAGCGAGACCCAGTCTGTACTAAAAATAGAAAAATTAGGTAGGCATGGTTGTGCGTGCCTGAGACCCAGCTACTTGGGAGGCTGAGGCAGGAGGACTGCTTGAGTCCAGGAGTTTGAGGTTGCTATGGGGGAAAAAAGGGGAAAGTATGTACTAATGTCATAGCACATAGTGGCAGCCAAGAGTTTTGGATTCAAATAAGATTGGGGGAACCACAAATGATCATTGTTCAAAACATAAGCCATATTTTTATTAAGGTTAAACCATATAGTTCCTTAAAATTTTCCTATTTTTTTCTCTCCCTCTGATCAAATTGCATTTGATTTTGCAGTGGGATTTTTGCAAAAGGCAAAGGTTGAAAAAGACAATGAGGTTGTTTTGCCAAAATAAGGTGGATAGGTTCTAAATCCAGGGTATGCTACGTTTACTTGTTTAAAAATGAACACAGAAACACAAGAAGATAAGAACTGAATCAGACCCAATGTTCTTTTCTCTAGATCTGAAAATGTAAGGTAAGTTTCTTTTATTTTTTTTTCTGTTAGTAACAGACGGTGAGAGTAGCAGTAGAAAATAGATGGTTTTTAATTTTTTTATGACTTGTTCGTATAGATCTATTATTTATGCTGCTCGTTCCCTTCTCTCTCTCTCTCTTTTTTTTTTTTTTTTGAGACAGAATCTCACTGTGCTGCCTGGACAGTGGTACCATCATAGCTCACAGCAACCTGCAACTTCAAATTTCTGGGTTCAAGTGGTCAACCCTCACCCTAATCCTTCCTCAACCTTCCAAGCAGCTAATTAGGGCAACTTAGGAGGTGGTCAGTGTGGGGAGGTGGTCAACTATGGAGGTTCTACTGTATTTGCTTATGACCTATGCACATTCTTCCTATATTTTATATCGTTCCTTAAATCGTTATAATACCTACTATAATGTAAATACTATATAAATCAGGGGTCCTCAAACTTTTTAAACAGGGGGCCAGTTCACTGTCCCTCAGACTGTTGGAGGGCTGGACTGTGGGCCCCGGGATGAGTCAGCTGCTAAGCAGGACAGGCAGCAGCGGCAAAAATACCCAGCGGGCCAGGTAAATGTCCTAGGCGGGCTGCATGTGGCCTGCAGTCCGTAGTTTGAGGACACCTGATATAAATAGTTGTTATGCTGTATTGCTTTAAGAAATCACTAGAAAAAAGTCTGTACATGTTCAGTTCAGGTGTAATATTTACCCCAAATATTTTCCATCAGCAGTTGTTTGAATTTGTGGATGTGGAACCATTGGATGTGCAGCACCAACTGTACAATACAATGAAGATTCACCTTTAAGATAATCTGTGCTTGACAGGTCTGAATTAAAGTCTAAACAGTTTATCTCTGCTTGTTTTTCTTATTTGTCTACTAATGTACCCTTTTGAAGACTCCTACTAGACAGTTCTGATATCCTCTTACAGAAACCACATTATTCTTTTCCTAATAGATTACTTTCTTTAAATATTTATTGAGAGGCTGGGCTTGATGACTCACAACTATAATCCAAGCACTCTGGGAGGCTGAGATGGGTGGTTTGCTTGAGGTCAGGAGTTCGAGACCAGCCTGAACAAGAGCAAGACCCTATCTCTGAAAATAGCTGGGCATTGTGGCAGCGTGTGTGCCTGTAGTCTCAGCCACTTGGGAGGCTGAGATCAGAGAATCACTTGAGCCCAGGAGTTTGAGGTTGCTATGAGCTATGATGTTATGGCACTCTACTGAGGGAGACATACTGAGACTCTGTCTCAAAAAATGAAAAAAATATATATTTATTGAGAAGTAGATTACTAGCTTATCCTTCTGAGTTTGCCTACATTTTGGAACTGGTCTTGGACTTCATTATAGTTGGATGGATCCAGGATTGTAATTCCCACCTAAGAGGGACTGAGTAAACATCTGTTGGGGACACTTTCGAATCAAATGCTTGGGAGACAATGGATAAGTTATAGATAAGTTAAAAGCCCACAGACAGGTTGGCGGCAAACTTTCAGAGCCAAGAGTTCAAGGTTAGAATAAAACTGAGAAGTTAGAGAGTAAATTCTAGAGTAATTGCTGAAACAGACTTCGCTTGTCAATAGCTAAACCTTAGTTGAGTGGTTGTATTGGTAAGATTATTTTGGCTATAATTTATAGAAAACCACAGCTGAACAAAGTCAGGAAAACATATTCCTCCTGTAGGAGAAATTTTGGAGGCAGAGTGATCCAGCTTTTGTTAATTCAGTGGCTCAATATCATTAATGAATCAGGTTTTTGCTTATTTGTCCTTTTTTCCCCCCAGATCTGCCATATTCAACTCAGAAACTCGTTTTCAGATGGATTTGCTGCACAGTTGTAAGATGACTAAGACATTCCCATACTCACATCCAGATATGAAAGTGACCATAACAGAAAGGTGCTTTCTTCCTAATATCATTACTTACCTATTTATTTGAATGTCATTTTTTAATGCTTGCATAAGATTGCTAAACTGTTTTTTTTTTTTTTTTGCAGTTTTGGCCAGGGCTAGGCTTGAACCTGCCACCCCTGGTTTATGGGGCCGGCACCCTACTCATTGAGCCACAGGTGCTGCCCAGATTGCTAAACTGTTAGAATGAAATTTTGCAGACTAGGTGGCCTAAACCACTGAAATTAATTTCCTCATAGCTCCAAGGTCAAGATGTCACAGGTTTGGCTTTACTGAGGCCGTTTTTCCTGCTTGCAGATGGCCACTGTCCCTCCATTTCCCTATGTGGTCTTTTCTTGGTGTGCACATCCCTGGTGTCTTTCTGGAGGATCCAAATTTCCTCTTGAAAGATCATCAGTCAGATTGGATTAGGCAATCTTACATCCCACCCTATTTAATTACTTCTTGATAGATCTTTTCTCTACCATTTTGAGGAATTGGGGGTTAGAGCTTCAAACTGTGATTTGGGATGGGTGGGTGGAAACAATTTAGCTTATAACAACAGTAGAAAACCTTTCTGAGAGTCCCTCCCATATCCTGTCCCTTATGTTTCACTGGGCAGAAATATGTTATATGACCGCCCTTTATTAAGTCAATCTCTGGAAAAATAAGGGGAACCATAATTATTGGCACCAACCTAGGAGGATTTACTGTTGGAAACGAGAATGGGATGACCCTTCTTTGATTCATGTGGCAGGCGGAGGGAGGCACCACATGAATCAGGGCCCTTCAAGCAAAGAGAGGACTGCTAGGAAGGCAGCTAGTTTGTATCTGCAGAAATTGGAGGCTTGTGGTTTAGGAATGATTTCGGCTGATCTAAAGGGTTAGAAGCAGAGAAGACCATAAACACACGAAGGGTTGGTGATGTTTAGGGAAATGAAATCAGACGTTTGAGAACCTTTTAGAATATCAAATTAGGAAAGTGGTTTGCAGAAACGCTGGTATATGGAAGAAAATAGTAATGAGTAACCAGAGAAAAAATGAAGTCAAGAGTTTGAAAGGATGGCTCAAGAAATAGATCGATAAATCCTGATTTGCAGTGTGTGTAATATATTGTACCCTCAGTGAGTAATTTATCTTCTCCGAATTTTATTGCTCTATTTGTAAAATGAGAATGATAAAATCAATTGTTTCATAGATATGGAGGGTTAAATAAGATGACTAGGTGAAAAAAATATTAAAATGCACAGAGGTACTAAGTGCTTTGCTCAGAAGGCTCACTAGTCCGTCCATCTCTCATCTGAAGCTAAAGAGGAGCCAGCACAGGCCTCTGCTGTCCAGCCGCTAACATTCTTCCACCCAAATCTCTCCCTTGGAAACCGCTCTAAGATATTACCCAACCCCCCAAAAGTAGCCCACATCACAAAGTCCCAAATCACCAGATGCTGGCGTGGATGTGAGAGAAGGGAACACTTCTACCCTGCTGGTGGGTTTGCAAACTAATACAGCCATTTGGGAGAGAAGTATGGAGAATTCTCAAAGATCTAAAAGTGTGCCTTCCATTTGATCTTGCAAACCCATTACTAGGTAACTACCCAGAAGAACAGAAATCATTATACCACAAAGACATTTGCACCAGAATATTTATTGCAGCTCAATTCATAATTGCCAAGGCATGGAAGCAACCTATAGATCAACAAACTGTAGTATATGTATACCGTGGAACACTATTCAGCCAATGAAAAAGATAGAGACTTTACATCTTTTAAATTTATTTGGATGGAGTTGAAATACATCCTTCTTAGTAAAGTATTACAAGTGTGGACAAATAAATATCCTATGTACTCCATACTAATATGAAACCAATATATAAACAATTATGTGCTCATATGAACAATAAAACACAGATATAGTCTAGTACAGGGGTAAAGGGACATGGGAGGGGGCGGGGGAATGACAACTGGCAGAAGAAGGGAGGGTATGAGGTGGGATCTCACCTAATGTGCACATTGTGAGGGTGTATAACACGCCCCCTGGGTGAGGGGCTCTTTTACACCTGGAACTTTACCCTAGAAGTGAGGACAATGTAATCTAAAAATTATACCCTCATATTAATTTGAAAAAAAGAACACACACACACACTCAAAGACTGCTTTTCTGTCAATTAAAATATGAAAATGAAGTTGCAAATAATTTGAAATCTGCTAAAAATATTGAGAGGACATAGTTAGAGCTTGGAGTTTAGGCCACTTTGGCCGTGAACTCACAAGGGTAGGTGGTGTGCTACATGCTAACCCCACAAGGGTCTCTGGCCCAGTGATGGAGTTTGACAGTAATCCTTGCTACAAGTATAGTGAAAAAATAAATACAAATATTGAGATGGTCAAAAGACTTTCTTCAAACCAAAATGAAAACAAAACAAAATTTTTCATATTATTTAAAAAAATCTCTCCCTTGGAGGAATAATGGGGGGCCATTTTTACTCTGTATGCATGGTCTGACCCCAGGACCCTTCCTCTAGTGCTGGTTCTTCTCTTCTCAGCCTAGGAAGGCTGCTCCCTGCCCACTTTCTAAGGGGCTGGTGGAGCATGAGATGGAACAGGATGGTGAACCTGGGAGGAAGGGGCCAGGCCACTGCACTCGTGGTGGGGAAAGACACGAGCATCCTGTGTCACCGGCTCCGACCACGCTCCAATCGACTTCTTTAGCTTTCTTCCATCCTCCCACTTCAATGCCATTTTTATTTTATTTCATTTTTTTCTGCCCTTTTCACAGAGAAAAAAATGTATAGAAATAATATATATATAGTACCCTATGGGTATTGGAAGTTATTAAATGCACAATTAACAGCATTTAATGTAGTCTTTGACTTTTTGTCCAACACAATTTGTGAGGGGAACTTAATTCAGTAAAGACTTAGCAACATGAATATAATCTGTTGTGTCTTATTTTTATTCATCCAGGGCATAATTTGCACTATGATCATCAGCTAATGTGGGACACTTAGGTAAAAATATGCCCTGTTCAGAATATTTATTTCTAAGGTTTAGTCTATTTTGTCATGGTATATATTTGTCTTTGTGTGAATATGCAATTGTTCTCCTGGCTATATATGTGTGAGCAAGTGTGTGCATGTGTGTGTGTTATGGTGAAGCCACGTTCATGTGTTCCAGTCTCTGGATATGGACCTATGAACTGATTGATTGCCTTTCTTTCACTGGAGAAAAAAATGTTTTAAAAAAATACACTCTTTTCAAACTTTAAAATTTTAGTTCTTAAAGCAAAGAAAACTAGGAAAAGTTAAACAGTCTTTCAAATGTGAGATATAGGTGCTTATAGCACATACAGCATACATATGTCTATTTCATTAGTTGGAGCGTGGGTCTTGAACTCATGAAGAGAATTGAACCAGGTGATCTCTTTTACTTTTATTTATTTATTTATTTTAGAGACAGAGTTTCACTTTATCACCCTCAATAGAGTGCTGTGGCTTCACAGCTCGCAGCAACCTCCAGCTCCTGGGCTTCAGCGATTCTCTTGTCTTAGCCTCCTGAGTAGCTGGAACTACAGGCACCTGCCACAACGCCCAGCTATTTTTTGTTGCAGTTTGGCTGGGGCCGGGCTCGAACCCTCCACCCTTGGTATGTGGGGCCGGCACCCTACTCACTGAGTCACAGGCGCCGCCTGTCTCTTTTGTTTTTTACACGGCTGATGATGATGGTAATGATGTTAATTTTTACCCACTCTTGAGCTGTTGTAACGACACTATCGGACTACTGTAATCCTGATTATCTATAACTGTATGCTCCACAGTCGTGGTCTTAGCGTAGGTTTTCCAGGGAGCAGAGCTTCGGATAAGGACTTGTTTCCAAACACTTTCCTGAGGAATTTGAGTCCAGGGATCAAAGATTGAGTGAGTGATTGTGTAAAAAAGGAGGCTGTTGCAAAATGAGGATATGCATATATGATCAAATATACGTCTCTACAGACGATGAGTTGTATAAAACATATCTAGGGCTGTTCTTCTGTGACAGGGAGAAGTCTTTTTTTTTTTTATTGAATGGTAACTATGTACATTAATGCACTTCTGGGGTACAGTGTGGGGTTTTCACACACAATCCGAAACACTTCCAACAGGGAGAAGTCTTTACCTGTCATTGGTCAAATCTTTGGTCTTGCCCTCCTGGGTAGCACATGTGTGCATGGGCACAAAGCTTCTGTGTCACCTGCATGGTAGGGCCAACAGAGAACACCTGGCTAACGACAAGAGGCTCCTGGAACTGGTTTGAGGCAAGGTGCTATCAAGGGGAATCTACATGGAAGCGGGGGGAGGTGCACACACTTGGTGCTTTGCTATGGCCAGGATGAAAGACAGGCACGGCTCAGTCTGAAAGGACGCCTAAGGATGGTAGGTCCTGCACCGATGTGAAAACATGGCAGAAGGTCACATAGTCAAGGGGGAATATCTTCTTTGGAACCCAGTTTATATATACAAGTTATTTTGGTTGACTAAGATTTTACTGTTAAATAAACATTATTACTCATAAGTATTTATGATGGAGAGATGTTTTATTTATATCGCTATAGAAATATGAAGTTTTAATGTGGATGTCATTCTCTGTATTTCAAAATTCTTGCCTAACAAATTTAATATATTTTGCAGAGGACATACAATATCCAAGGGTCTCATTTTATGCTTTCTACTTCCTCTTGAAAATTATAAGATATCTTAAAGATTAAAGAAAAATGGCATTTGGGGGATTGTCTTTTTTTGGAGACAGAATCTCACTTTGTTGCCCTCAGTAGAGTGCTGTAGCCTCATAGCTCATAGCAACCTCATGCTTTTGTGTTCGAGTGATCTTCTTGGCTCAGCCTCTCAAGTAGCTAGTGCTTTCCACAATGCCTAGCTCTTTTTAGAGACAGGGGTCTCACTCTAGCTCAGGCTGGTCTCGAACTCCTGAGTTGAGGCAATCCACCTGCCTCAGCCTCCCAGGGTGCTAGGATTACAGGTGTGAGCCACCATGCCTGGCCGATCATCTTTATTTTTAAGCTACCAGGAAAATTAATAGATGATAGTAGGTCCTGCATGAATATGAAAACATGATATGAGGTCACATGTCAAGGAGGAATATTTTCTTTGGAATTAAAGAGGAAATTGTTGGGCAGTGCCTGTGGCTCAGTGGGTAGGGTTCTGGCCCTCAGTGGAGGGTTTGAACCTGGCCCTGGGCAAACTGCAACAAAAAAATAGCTGGGCATTGTGATAGGTGCCTGTAGTCCCAGCTACTTGGGAGGCTGAGGCAAGAGAATTGCCTACGCCCAGGAGTTGGAGGTTGCTGTGAGCTGTGATGCCACAGCACTCTACTAAGGGTGATAAAGTGAGACTCTGTCTCTACTAAAAAAAAAAAAAGAAAGAAAAGAAATAGTGACTTTTTTTTGACACTCAAGTAATGACAGAGAGACATTTCTGTCTCCTCTGAGGACACTGTGCTTTCAGGTACAATGTCATACTCTGGGGGAAAATTCTGAGCTCCACTGCTTGTCTGGATTTTGACAGGAAGGACTGAGAGTACCAACTAGCTACCTGCATTTTATTGTGATTTCTTACTGCAGTGATAGTTATCGTGGACGTGAGACATTACTGATACAACTTAAAGTTTTTCCAAATGAATGACTTATTTTGCAAACCTGTGGTGATGAGGTTAGTTGTCGTAGCCATGGTTCCTGTTGTCTTTTAAAAACAACAACTTCAAATGGCATCAACCAGTTGTATTGAAAGGCTTTCTATTGAGCAGTTTTTATGAAGGAAAGGTTGGTCTATTTGCTATTAATTTTCAGAAGTCATTTTCTAAAAGAGTAAAAGGGTAGGGTCTAGAGAAGAAGGAACATTTGTCTTGGTACTACCAGTTTCAGTATCAAGGTTAAACATTTAATGATGAAATTTAAGAGTTCTGGTTAAATTTTGAGCAGAGGGGAGGAACCTTCTCAGCCAGCAGATTATAGTGTATTTATGATTGCCTTCTTCCTGTGGGTATTCTGATTCTGCTTCCCTATGTGACTGGCACACAGACTACAGATGAGTTTAAGCTAATTAATTGACAGGCCAGGTGCAGTGTCTCATACCTATAATCCTAGCACTCTAGGAGGCTGAGGTGGGTGAATTGCTAGAGCTCAGGAGCTTGACACCAGCCTGAGCAAGAATGAGACCTGTTTCTAATAAAAATAAAAAAAAATTAGCTAGCTGTTGTGGTAGGCACCTGTAATCCTAGCTACTCCAGAAGCTGAAGCAAGAATATCACTTGGGCCCAAGAGTTTGAAGTTGCTGTGAGCTGTGATGTGCCACAGCATTCTATCCAGGGTGACAGAGTGAGATTCTGTGTCAAAACAAGCAAGCAAGCAAACAACCCCCAAACTAATTGATATACATTTATCTTATTTCTCATTATAAACTGTTCCCTTAAGTTGAAAATAATTTTTGGACTTTTTTTTTACCCTCTCATACAATAACACAGCATATTTTAATCTACCTCAACTACTAAGAACACATATTTAAAGAAAGCTAGCTTATTATAATTATTGTATGTATTTTTTGGGGGGGGGGCATGAGGTCTCACTCTATTGCCTGGGGTAGAGTGTGGAGGTGTCTTCATATCTCTCTGCAACCTCAAACTCCTAAATTCAAGAGATCCTCTTGCCTCAGCCTCCAGAGTAGCTGGGACTACAGGCTAATTAAAAAAATTTTTTTTTTTCTTGGAGAAACAAGGTCTCAGTCTTTCTTAGGCCAGTCTTGAACTCTTGGCTTCAAGTGATCCTCTTTCTTAGCATCCCAAAGTGCTAGGATTACAGGCAAGAGCCATTGCATGTGGTTAATTATTATATGTGTTTTAAACTTTAAAGGTAGTGTGTAAAAACATTGGAAAATAAGGAAAAGGCTTGAAGTTATCTATACATCTGCAAGACTGAAAAATCACTGTTACTCTTTTGAATATAATTTTCCAGTTACTTTATTTATGTATAGTTTAAACTTGAATGATTACAACCACATTGTACATGTAATTATTTAGCCTTATTTTTTCCAACTAAGAAAATTTGTACCTGCTCTGCTGATGTGAGCAAAACTTGTTACTTTAGTTATTTATTTATTTATTTTGGCTGGGGCTGGGTTTGAACCCACCACCTCTGGCATATGGGGCCAGAACCCTACTCCTTTGAGCCAGAGGCGCTGCCCTAAAACTTGTTACTTTTTTTTTTTTCAGACAGTGTCTCATTATGTCGCCCTCAGTAGAGAGCTGTGGCGTCACAGTTCACAGCAACCTCAAACTCCTGGGCTTAAGCGATTCTCTTGCTTCTGCCACCCTAGTAGCAGGTGCCCTCCATAATGCCCGGCTATTTTTGTTGTTGTTGTTGCAGTTGTCGTTGCTGTGCTGCTGGCCCAGGCAGGGTTCGAACCTGTCATCCTCTGTTTATGTGGCTGGCGCACTAACCACTGTGCTATAGGCACCAAGCCAAAACTTGTTACTTTGTAATGGGAATGTTGGCAGTATTTACCCAAAGTATACTTTGGTCAAGCACTACCCTGCCTAGACAAGTTCTTTTCTTTTGAGCTTTTAACATTATATCACAATTTGGAAATGTAGGGAAAAATACAAGATGAAGACCATTGTATGAATAAAATTGTCTCTATGCCTAGACAAGTTTCGAAAGAAGTCAATGATGCTATCATATTCCTGAGAAGTGAATCAGGAGTATTCATCAGTACATTCTAATGGGGAAAGTTGGGTCAAAGCATGGTGGTATAAAAGTAGGAGATTAGCTAAATAAATTGTGGCTTAGTTGTATAATGGAATAAGTTAGGTATCAAAATTATTTTATAAAATTATGTGTATTACTAAGAAAAATGTTTATGGTCTATGGCTAAGGGAAGAATCAGACTAAAAGCAGCATCTTAGTTTGGGCTGCTATGTAGTATAACGAAATACCACAGACTGGGTGGCTTAAACAATAAACATTTATTTTTCATAGTTCTGGAGGCTGGGAAGTTCACGATTAAGGTACTGGCAGATTTGATGTGTAGTAAGGGTCTTCTCCCTGTTTTCAGATGAGCACTTTCCCCTTGTAATTTCACATAGCCAAGAGAAAACTCATTTTTCTTATGTTTTTTTCTCACTAGGGCACTAATCCCATTTATCAGGGCTTCATCCTCATGACCTAATTACCTTCAAAAGGTCCCACCTCCTAATACCATCACATTGGGGGTTTGGATTTCAAAATATGAATTTTGGCGGACGTAGACATGCAGTCCATAAAAAATAGTATATGTTATATAATTTCATATAATAAAAACCAAATATTATGTTCATTCATTACATATATAACTATAAAGAGAGACAATTAAAAAATAACAGTGATTGTGGCTGGTTTAAGAGATTATTATTAAGACAATTTGGGTTTGGTTGAAGGTAAAAGCTATCCTTAAAAGGAATTTAATAAGAGCATAACATGTTTGCAGAATCACTAGGAGGGCTGGAGAAGTACGCTTTGACTAAGTTTCCAGAAACGACTTTCAGATTTGCCAAGAGTCTGCTTTTCCAGCCATGTTTCTGTAGCTGCTGCCATGATCGTTGGCTCCAGGACCAGACAAACTCCGCTGAGTGACCACTGAGCCAGGGAATAGATACTTCTGTCTCTGTTACCATTGCTGCAGAGAAACTAACTCAAGCAGTACTGTGTTTGAGGGCGAAGTGCAGACGGGACTTCTTTTCCGTTTTCCAAATCTCTGTGGGTACATTTGCTTGGTGGAAGCCAGGACATATATAGAAACTGAGCTCAACGAACCTTCTTAGCTTCAGCTCTCCATCCTCCAAAATGCAGGTGGGCAGATACAGTGGCTTGAATTAGAGTAACCAATATACCATAGCAGACCCAAAAGTTGATTTCAATTTCTTTTTCTTTTTAGAGACAGAGTCTCACTTTATCACCTTTGGTAGAGTGCAGTGATGTCACAGTTCACAGCAACCTCCAGCTCTTGGGCTTAGGCAATTCTCTTGCCTCAGCCTCCCAAGTAGCTGGGACTACAGGCGCCTGCCACAACACCTGGCTATTTTCTTGTTGCAGTTTGGCTGGGGCTGGGGCCCGGTTCGGACCCTCCACTCTCAGTATATGGGGCCGCCACCCTACTCACTGAGCCACAGGTGCAGTCCAAGTTGATTTCAATTTCATCCTTTACACTTTTGACGTTTTTAAAGTTTTTCATCATTGAGCATGTATTACCTTTGTGATTAGAAAAAAATCTTTATATTAAACTGATAAGAACAGATACTACACTTGATCTTAGCCAAAATTCCGAGAAGCGATAAAAAATCTTTATATTAGATAGTTTTCAATGTTACTGTATAGGCTTTATAACTGTGATAACTGTTTGGCTTTCAACTAAAAAAGAATTCCCCGTACTTTCTTTCTGAAGATTGAGAACAAATGTCAAATGGGGTTTCTGTGTTTTCATAAAGTTTCTGAAAATATTCAGACATGTATGAAGTGCAAGGCAAAAAAAATATGTAAAAGGCAAATGCAACTCCTAACATCTAGAATAAGGATAAAGAACACAAATATTAAGAGAAAAAGGGCAACAGTGATTTTCCTTTTTAAAAAATGAATGAATTTATTTAGTCAGCAGATTTTTTTTTTTTTTTAGATTAATATAAGGGCACATACGATCAGGTTACATTGTTTGAGTTTGTTACTAAGTCTGAGATATATTGGAGTCCTTCACCCAGGAGGGGTGCCATATACTCCTACATCGTCCTCATTAGGCAGGAGCTTATAAAGCCCCTTCCCTTCCTATCCCTGCTTCCTGAATTTAATTGTGTTTTCCCTCTCATGTGGACCTGTAGTGTTCATCTGCTAGTTTCAAATTTGTATCAAGTACATGGAATGCTTGTTTTTCCATTCTTGAGATATTTTATTAAGGAGAATGTTCTTCAACTCAATCCAGGTAAATGCAAAAGATGTAAAGTCTCCATCTTTTTTACGGCTGAATAATATTCTATGACATACATATACAGATGGGTATACATTTTAAATCGCACATGAACTTTATGGCCACCCTATATATACACCACAGATTATTAATCCATTCACGAGTTGATGGACACTTAGGTTGTTTCTGTGTCTTTGGGATCTTGAATTGAGCTGCTATAAATATCTTTTTTTTTCTTTTTTTTTTTGAGATAAGAGTTTCACTATGTCACCCTTGGGAGAGTGCTGTGGCGTTACGACTCATAACAACCTCAAACCCTTGGGCTTATGCAATTCTCTTGCCTCAGCCTCCTAAGTAGCTGGGACTACAGGCACCTGCCACAACACCTGGCTATTTTTTTGTTGCAGTTGTCATTGTTGTTTATCAGGCCCTGGCCAGGTTCGAACCCACCAGCCATAGTGCATGTGGCTGGTGCCCTAACCACTGAGCCACGGGTGCCAAGCCTGCTATAAATATTTGAGTGCAAATGTTTTTGTAGTAAAATGGTAAAATGATTTTTTCTTCTGAGTAGATACTTAATAATGGGATTGCAGGATCAAATGGGAAGCTCTACTTTTAGCTCTCTGAGGATTCTCCATACTTCTTTCCAAAAAGGCTGTATTAATTTGGAATCCCACCAAGAATATGTAAGTCAGTGGTTCTCCACCTTCCTAATGCTGCAGCCCTTTAATACAGTTCCTGTGGGTCTTGACCCATAGGTTGAGAACCGCTGATATAAGTGTTCGCTTTATTCTGCAATCAGACCAGCATCTTCAGCTTCAGGACCTTGTGACGTGGACTATTCTTACTACATTTAGGTGATATAAGGTGATTTTGATTTGCATCATGACTTCTTGGAAGAAGGTTCTGTTCATTTCTGTTGCCCAGTGATTAAATGGGTTGTTTGCGATTTTTGTTGATTTGCTCGAGTTCTCTGTATATGCTGGTTATTAGCCCTTTGTCAGATTTGTAACAGGCGGATATCTCCTCCCATTCTGAAGGTTGCCTATTTGCTTTGCTTATTGTGTTGTTAGCTGTGCAGAAGCTTTATTGATTTTTGTTGTTGCTGCAATTGCCAATTGGGTTTTCTTCATAAAATATTTCACTAAAACACATTAAGAGCTTCTCCCATGATTTTTTCCAGAACTTTCTTCTATACTTTTTATTATTTTGTATCTTAGATTTAAATCGTTTATCCAGCACGAATCAATTTTTCTAAGAGGTGAGAGATTCAGGTCCAGTTTCAGTCTTTTGCATGTAGCTAACCAGTCCTCTCAGTACCATTTGTTAAATAGGGATTCTTTTCCCCAGGGTCTGCATTTGTTTGGTTCATCAAAGGTCAGATGGTGATATGAGGCTGGTTTAATCTCTAGGTTTTCTATTTTATTCCATATATCTATGTCTCTATTTTTATGCCCAAACCATGCGAAACAACTATTTTTCATGTTGATGCCACAATGATGCACAATTTTGCCCTGTTGGCTAACCTGCAACGTGACAAATAAAAATGCTCCCACCATAACTTCTCTGTGAGGTTTGAGAAAACCGTGTTCAGAAAGGGAATCTTATCAAGTCAGTCACGTAAGACTCTACCTGTCAAGCAGCAGATTTATCTTGGTGATGCTTACGATACTGCCTACCAAAGAGAACAGCTTGAACATAAAAATAGGTCTGTGCCCTAGGGAGGAATGCTGTTTCCTTCTCTGTGATATGTGTCTGCAGACTCATCTCCATCTAGAATTCTATTTCGAATTGATTTTACTGTTTTCAGGTCTGTATGTCTGAGATGTCTGCTGAATGCCTACCAACGTGTAATGTGGCACAGAAACTCAATAGGAAGACAGTCTTTGGGTCTTGGAAAACTGTTTTTGAGAGAGATGAGTCAAAACACTTAAATAATGAAAAAAAAAACCCTCAAATGACTAAAAGCTATAGTATATCTTTAGCTAGAAAATGATTTTGTGGCAAATTGCTCTTACATTAACCAGAGCAATAATTTCCAAGCCTAGTAAATTTGGGGAGGAAAAAACCACACACACACAAACAAACAACCCAACTTCATGGGTTCTACTCCAGTCTGATTTGGTAAATTGAGTGCACGCAAACTAGGAGTCTACTTTTATTTATTTATTTTTGACACAGAGTCTCACTTTGTCCTCATGGGTAGAGTGCTGAGGTGTCATAGCTCACAGCAATTTTAGACTCTTGAGCTCAAGTGATCCTCCTGCCTCAGCCTCCTGAGTAGCTTGGACTAGAGGTACTTGCCACAATAGCTGGCTATTTTTTAGAGATGAATCTCACTCTAGCTCTGGCTGCTCTTGAACTTCTGAGCTCAGGCAATCTGCGCACCTCAGCCTCCCATAGTGCTGGGATTATAGGAGTGAGCCACCCTGCCCGACCCTAGAACTTTACTTTTAAAAAGGTTCTGAGGTGCTTCTGACAAATATGGAGTTGTTGAGCACTGCAGAAAGAGTTAAAGAGGATCTGGGATGGTCTGATCCGACACATACACATCAGATGTGTGTCTCTTAATAATAGTCATTGAGAAAAATCTAAAAAGGTGATTTTATCAGCACTACAGGTAAAGAAATTTTCCTTTCCCTCTAACATTTCCCCTCATGTGCTGGTTACTCCTGAGGGGGTTGTGACTTGCTCTAGACGCCACACTAAGGTCCTTTTTAAACTGGGGTCTGATGGTCCTGGATGTCTACTGTGGCTTGTGTGTAGAGGAAAGGAAAGGACCTGCCAATAAGGGCAGCTTCTGCTCCTGTTCAGAGCTCAGGACTTACGGTGCCTCTTCCCACAGTTCTGTCGACTAAAACACATCCCTGACTGTGCTAGACTGACCCATCTTCCCCCAGACTGATACATTATAACTGGGAGCTTAATTTTTATGGCAGGATTGAGGCACTCAAAGCAGCCCCTGCTTCTTGAGGGATCAGGTGACAATCAACCATCCTGTTGATTTGAAACATCTCTCATTCTCTAACAGAATGATGTTCATGGCTACTGTTCTGAAAGGCCCTATCCAATTAATTAGAAGTGAGGAGAGGGCATGAAGGGGTAAGGGGCAGGACATTCTACAGTATTACATAAAAGATTAAAATCCAGTTCTTTATCTTGCTTAAAATGCTTCCGTGGATCCTTGATGTCCTCAGAATAAAGGAAACTCCTTAAACATGGCATACAAAGCCATCAATATCATGCCTACACCAGAAACAGCAGGACATAGTCAATATTTCACCTGTTCCCCTATATTTCTAGGTCCTTGTAGTTTTGGGTGGGATGGGGGCACCATATGACTAGTGTTAGCTCATAGGGTATAAGTCTTCTATGTCACTTTAGACTGACACATAAAAGGACCTTCAGATGTTTCTTCCCCTGCTGGGATGACCAAGAAGGGCAGGCGTTCCTCGTACTGCAGATATGAAGTGGCAAATCTTCATCATCCTGCATCCCTGAGTGGTTGCGTTCATCAGAGACCCAACCTCCTCCAACTTGCCTCCAGCTTACAGTGGAGACATATTTTGAGTGCGAGATGAACTTTTATTGAGTGAAATCACTGATCTATTGGTGTTTACTTGTTACTTGAGTGGAACCCAGACATTCTGACTAATACACTGGACCTGGCGACCTTTCTCCCTTCATTTTGTTCTCTGCTCTTCTCACACTTGCTTCTGAAGCCCATCTGAACCTGAAATTCCTTGAACGTGCCTGCACCTGATTCTTTGCACTCAGTGGTTCACCTTCTAGATTGTCTTTCCATTTCTTCTTTACTTATCTGTTGTCATCTTTTTTTCCTCAGTCAGAACATCACTTCCTCCAGAAGGCTTACTTCAGTGTTCTAAGCTTGCATCAGATAGTCTTTCTATAGAACATGAATGTACCAGTACTTATCCCACTGTTAGCTAGGCAGTTCCCTGCTTGTTTATCCCTGTGCTCCTATGGGCTGCTCCTAGTGGTGGTACCCACCATGGGCACCCCGTCGCCGTGCGAATAAAAGCAGCCGGGACCATGGATTGGAGGTACAAATGCCTGCAAGAGGGGGCCTTCCCTTATTCCAGGGAGAGCCTCAAGCCACCTCTGTCATGGTCTTTTATTAAAGCCTTATATAACAGGTGTGGGGGGGCCCGCGTATTGGAGCTACGTGCTTAATGATCCCCATGTACACTTTTCTCCTGGGCTTCAACTTCCACCCTGCTGCACCACAGATGTCCAATGTATAACACCTGCTTGCTAACGAGGGACAAGGGATCTTAACCTATTAACACATGCACCTACTTAAGGGCTTGTCTCGGGGCAGCCAAACATCTCCATGCAGGCTAGGAGATTGTCCCCCTCCCAGCGCCTTCCTCAAGAGCTGGTGACAGCTTTCACAAGCTTGGTGCATGGTCTCCTACAAAGGACGGACAGACACCACATTTTTATTGGCCACATACATCCATTATGTCCCTAACATGGAGAATAATACCAGCCATAAGGTAAGTTCTCAATAAGTATTTGTTGAATGAGGCATTGAGCGAACAAACTCAACCCCCTGAGGCTGAGTCTGGAGAGCTGAGGCAAAAGGCAGTCTAATGGAGGCAGCCATGCAGCCGATGGAGAGTGTATGAAATTCACCTTCAGGGTTTGCAGATGATGGTTGTTAATCTCCACTCTCCTGCCTGGGTGACTGCTGGGCCTCCTACATCCTCTAGTTGCTCTCTTCCTGTTGGCTCACCATGATTCATAAAAGATGTGTTAGCATCTATTGCCAAAGATTAAAAAGTCCAACTGGCTCCTGAATGCTAAGTGGCAAATGTTTACTATAAGCCAGATGAAGACAGGCTGTTCCCTGAGCAATATTTTCCTTCTAAGCAAGAGGAAAATTAATCTAAAATTAATTTTAGACAGAAATTATAACATCAGAATCAGTGCCTGTCAGTCTGCTTCTTTCTAGAGTATCATTTGCACCCAAAGTAATTTTCTTAATATGGGAATAGTCTGTTCTAGATCCGGAAGGCAGAAAGAAGGCACACCAGATAGCCTATTTTTCTTTTGTTCTGCTTTGTTCTGGTTTTGACAGTCCAGGAACACTGCTTCCTTCAGATGAATAATGTTTGGATAAGAATAGTGGCTGCTTATGAATGTATAAACTTAAAAATGTACTCTTCGTGTTCTAATATAATTAAAGTTATTCACCCAAAAACCTTGTGGCAGGTAGCAAACTGATTCGAATACACAGTAGATGAGTTTAAATAAGTCAAATAAAATACAGTTTCACACTTTCTTTTTCAATTTAGGCCTATTCTCTAATGGTTTCTTTTTCATATTTAAAATTCTAATACGCCCAAATAAGAGACAGTCAGATAATTAAAAAAGAAATTAGAGAAATGCAATGGATGAATGTTTTCTAAACTCTCGGAAAAGGCCGAGTGTATCCATTGCCATTTGCTTGAGTCTACTAGGGAGCAACAGTGAAGAATATTGAATCCAAGCATAGTAATTTTTCTGGATGTCAGCATCAGTAGCCAGAGGGCTTGTTCTTTAGCAAGACAATCTTCATCCTTCATAAGCTTGGTTCTGAATAAATAGAAAATATTGATTAAGAAAAGTGAGGATGGAAAATAATTTTGATATATCCTTAGATTTCAGATAGTACTTTCGGGTGTTTATTATCTGCCCTGCTCTTTACTGGATTGCTCAGGGTGTCTCTTCAGAGATGCCGTGTGTTCTGTCTGTGAGAACAAGCCCTTTGGGTAAGTGAAAAAGGAAGCTTGTCTCTGCTTTTGAGGAAAGTGTGAATGGTTAGAGAGACGCAACTCAGGAAATTTAAGCATAATTAACGAGCATCAGGGGAACATGGGTAAGATAACAGGGTGTAAAGTAGAATCTGTAGAGTACAAAATCATATATTGTGGAGCAAATATAGTAAGGTATTTTAGAACCTGGGCTCTGGACTGCCTGGGTTTGAATATCACTATTGCTGTTTGTATCTAATGCATGGCTTTAGGAAAATTATTTAATCTCTAGGCAAAATAGAGATAATACTTCATTTGATTATGAGGATTAAGTGAGATAATTCATAGAAAATGATCTTATCATAATACCTGGAACATAGTATATGCTAAAATGTATTAGCTATTATTATGTTGTCTGTAAATATCACAGACAATGATATTGATATCAGGATATCTGATTAATATCAGAAAATGTTGTCTATTAATATTATAGACAGTATTTTCATTGTCTAATATTAATATTATAGACAATATTTTCTATTGTCTATAATATTAATATTATATTATGTATATAATATAATTATATATTTATGATGTATAAATTGTCTATAATATTATAGACAATATTAATTTCAATATTGTCTATAATATTAATAGACAATATTTTCAATCAGGGAATTGCCTGGCTTACAGGTGTCAATTTTCTACTCCCTTCCTAATAGGCTATCTTTCTTTCTTGTTTTTCTTAACTCATTTCCACACTCAGCATTTTCTATACCATTTAAAAAGTTTATCAGAGTTGATGTATCAGCCAAATGCAAACTTCCTTAAATGCATTATCTGCTTAATCTTGACCAACAACCTATGAAGCAGGTATGTGTACTATATTCAGACTAACGTATACATAGTCACTGAATGAGTATTTTTATACTTTTTTCATAATTCAACCTGGAATCTGAACAAAATCTTTCCACATATGATCCAGATTTTCTTGCCATTTGAATGCAAACCAGTAGTAATATTTACCAAGAAAGATCATAATGATTGCTATATAATAGAAATATAAATGTATAATAATAGCTAACATACACTTAAATACTTGTTGTCAAGCACTGTTTAAGATATATGTGAATATGTATACTGTTAATATGTGTGTTTATTAATTTAATACAGTTTCAGAAAGTCTGTATCAGTCATGAGGATTGCCAACAATGGATTCTTTAGGCCACAGTACTTTTTATTACCTTTGGGCATATTGAATCCTATTAAAAAATTTTGGAAACTCCTTAATTACTAGCATTTGTATCACTGAGTCATGTAAATGGTTAAAAAAGCAAAACAGAATTATCATTTCTCCATAACAACAGTAACATTAATTATAACAGTAAAGGTGTATTAACGTCAGCTAGAGCTCCCGTGATAATTAAGAAACATTTATGCCAAAATGTCACATTCTCTTCCTTGAGATCAGGTTTTCCTAACATTTTTATTATTAGCAACTTTTTATCTCATTTCCCATCATAATTTCTTTTTATTACAAGACCATATGTTTGTGCAGCAATATTTAAGCAAGAGATCGAGGAGTCAAGGTTAAAGACATTTAATGCCCAAGCCATGTAGGTTTTATAGTCAGGGATACTGTGCTGGGTAGAATAACAGAGGGGAGCCATGAGCTAAGGGATGTAGGCAGGCTCTCTAAGCTGGAAAAGAAAGAAAAAGGATTTTCCTCTTTCTTCCCTGTGGATGAATTTTGAACTTCTAATTCCCAGAACTGTAAAACATCTGTGTTTCTTTAAGACACTAACTTGTGTTATTAACAGCAGCAACAGGAAGCTGATATAGACAAATATTAAATGGGAGAATCATCATTTGCTTAAATCATTTTATTTAAATTTGTCTGTGCATCATAATAGCCAAGACATGGAAACAGCCCAAGTGCCCATTGACCCATGAATGGATTAACAAATGGTGGTATATGTACACCATGGAATACTATGCAGCCATAAAAAGACGGAGACTTCACATCTTTTAGGTTTACCTGGATGGAGCTGGAACATATTCTTCTTAGTAAAGTATCCAAAAAATGGAAAAAAAAAGTATCCAATGTACTCAATATTACTATGAAATCAATATATAACCACCTACACAATCATACGAATGGCAAAACATAACTATAGTCCATAAAATAGAAGGGAAGAGGAGAGAGAGGGGTGGGGAGAGGGGAGATGGGAGAAGGGAGGGTATTCAGGGGGACCTCACCTGATGTGCATGATGCAATGGTACATTTCAAAACTATTAAGAAATGAGTATAATTGTGATGGCTGTGTTACTTGGTTCAATGTAAACATTTCACATTGTATATTGAAGCAGTACCCTGGACCCCATAAATGTATCAATGTACAAAGTTATGATTTAATAAAAAATAATTAATTATAAAAAAATAAAAAAATAACAAAAAATAAATTTGTGCAGACTAAAATATGTTTGTGATGATAAGATGCATATTTTCTCCATATAAACTGCTTAGAAATTGGTGTGCATCTTAGAGTCAATGACATTTTATAGTACCCTCAGCCAAACTTACAGAATGGGTGTTGACTATTTGAAAGAAAATGCCAGAGACAATAGTAGAGCTCTTTTAGAACCATTTTGTTTTGAAATAATTTTAGAGAAAAACTAACAAAAGAATTCTCTTATAAATATGACCCAGATTCCACATTTTATTACACTTACTTTATCATTCTGTGTCTATGTATATAATATATATTGTGTTTTTTTGAAAAATTTGAGAGTAAATTGCAAACATGTGGCCAGGATGCTGTTTACTTTTAAATAATATTGTACTTCAATGTGTCTATCTTAAAAACGAGGTCATTCTCTTACATAAGCACAGCACAGATATCAGCATATGCCAATTAGCATCAATAAAATATTCCAATCTGAAGACATTCCTATTTTTGTCAATTGTTCCACAGAAGCCCTTTTTAGTTAAAGAAGTAATAATTCTTGTTCAGGATCCAATCCAGGTCACATTTTGTATTTAATTGTCTTGTTTCTTTACTCTTCTTTAATCTGAACAATTCTTTTTGTTTGTTTGTTTGTTTTGGGGACAAAGTCTCACTTTGTCATCCTAGGTAGTGTGCCATGGTGTCACAGCTCACAGCAACCTCAAACTCTTGGGCTCAAGTGATCCTCTTGCCTCAGCCTCCTGAGTAGCTGGGACTACTGGTGCCTGCCACAGTGCACGGCTATTTTTTAGAGACAGAGTCTTGCTCTTGCTCAGGGTGGTCTCCAACTCACGCGCTCAAGCAATCCACCTGCCTCAGCCTCCCAGAGTGCTAGGATTTCAGGGGTGAGCCACCACACCCAGCCCTCAATCCTTTGTTCTCTCCTGTCTTTTATGACTTGCCAATTCTTGAAGATTACAGGCCAGTTACTTTGTAAAATCTACCTTAATTTGAGTTAGTTATGAATATAACATGTTCAGTTTATATGTTTTCGGGGGTAAAGGGAAGGTCAGAAAGCCACAGAAATCTCCTTTCAGTACAGCACCCATGTATTAGGAGTTAATTGATGTCATTTTCTCTTGCTACTGATGTTAACTTTGATCACTGGGTTAAGATGATGTTACCAGGTTCCTACGCTGTAGTGCCTGTTCTTCTTTTGGTAACTAACATGGATCATGTAGGAAGAAACTTTGTGCTCACTTAAATATCCTTGTTCTCATCTTAATTTCTTAATAGAGCACTCTTTTAAACCATAGGAACAAAACGGTTGTGGGAGGAGGTATGGGAGGTGGTGAGTCACACGTGTTTCCAACACTCTTAAAAGGGAGTCAAGGAGATGCCAGCCAGCTTTAGGTATTCTCGTCAGCACAGAGTCCCGTCCAATGGATTTTGATTCTTTGGCAGGTTATTTTATGAAATGCTGTATAAAGTACAGTTGATATACTAGAGGATATTTTGTGGAAATAAATTGAAACATGGCCATTGATGAATGTAAGCCTGAAAGACATACTTGGTAAAAAAAAAAAAAAAACTATAGGAAAAAACCCATAAACAAATTTTTGCCTTACCTTTTGGGTGTGTGCACAAAAATGATGTATAATAAAAAATCTGTATAATTATGTCCAGAAGAACTTTTTAATAAATATAAATGAATATTCTTAGTGTTAGGAAAGGCTTCTGTCAGAGTTTGTGGTTTTTTTTTTTAAGAGACAGAGGAGTCTTATTTTGTCCCCCTCGGTAGAGTGCTATGGTATCACAGCTCACAGCAACCTCCAACTCCTGGGCTTAGGTGATTCTCTTGCCTCAGCCTCCTGAGTAGCTGGGACTACAGGTGCCCGCCACAACTCCTGGCTATTTTTTTGTTGCAGTTTGGCTGAGGCCGTGTTTGAGCCCAGCACCCTCAGTATATGGGGCCAGCGCCCTCCTCACTGAGCCATAGGCGCTGCCCAGAGTTTGTGTTCTTTGTTATGAGTACACAATGGCTTGTTTTATAATTATGATTCCTTATATTCTGTGCTATAGAAACATTGACAGGACAGGATGAAGACTTGCTAATCTAATCCTTATTATTTTATTCTTTACTGTTTTTCCTCTAAATTTTACTCTTTTTCTTTAATTTTTACATATACATGTGATTATTAGGTTTCCACTTTTTACCTCCACAGAATTAAAATTAACAACAATAACAAGGTTTAAGGTAAGGACTAGAAACAAATTTACGTATTTCTAAATTTTACTCTTATAATTTCCTAAAAGGAACTCAGATAAACAAAATCTACAATGTCCCATCACCATAGCGATGTACATCCCCCTGGTCAACATTGTCAAGTAGGATCATTTCTTTGCAATTTGCAACCTGGCTTTAGAAAATTCCTTTCCACCCTTCCTCCCTACCCTTCTCTCACTACCCACTCCTACACACTTAGGATACTGCTACTCTTAGGGAAAAAAAATCTGACCAACTCATTTGAAGTGAGTCAGGAAAGACAGTACTATCCCTCAGGATCCTAGCTCAGCATGTTTGGATTTTTGTGTATACAGAGTTCTAGGTCAGCTTGACCAAAGAAATGAAGCCCAGCTAAACACACTTTCACCCATCTGGGTGCTCAGTGGAGCTTTATTTTTAGAGAGCTGGGAAGATTTTTTTATTTTTTTTAATTTTTACAGTGTAGTCAACTATCTCTTCTGCCTGGGACTAACAGCTGTCCATTGGTCTGGGGTCTTCTGGACACAGTAGTCCCAGAGGAGCCTGTGTTATTGGCTCTATCTCTTTTGCATGATAAATGTAACAGGAGTCGTAACATAACTAGAAATGATCTTGTCACAAAATAGCCTATTTACCTTCATGAGTTACAGACACATAATTCCTGAGGTCTACAACTCGAGGAAGATGGAGCGCAGAGAAGATTTTACAGACAGCGTTGACAATAAGCAGAGATGAAAAGGCTTTATCATGAAAAAAATAAAAAGATTTGGGAATACTCTGTTTACAAAGGGCAGATTAAGGAGAAAATGTGTTTAGCACTGTAAAAATGCGAACTAGGAATAAGGAGTTCTTTAACCAAACTACTCTGGGCCTCTATTTTTCTCCCATCATCACCTTGGACTTGGAAAATTACATTGTCTAACTTTAGAAACTTAAAAAGACCAAAAGTCATTACAGCAATGTAGATCCTTTTCTATTTGGCTACTAAGTCTTTACACTAAGATGACATATTTGATTGCTGGTTTTCATTTATAGGTAAATGTAGAAAAAGATTACTCAGCAGCTGCAGTGAACAGACTTATTACTTTCTTCCCTTTTTGGCCCTTTGAGTTCTCAGGAGGCACAGCAAAAATATCAGCGGCAGATGGCTCTAAAGGAGATTGCTTTCTTCTTCTTCTTCTTCTTTTTTTTTTTTGTAGAGATTGGGTCTCACTTTATCACCATTGGTAGAATGCTGTGGCATCACACAGCTCACAGCAACCTCCAACTCCTGGGCTTAGGCGATTCTCTTGCCTCAGCCTCCCAAGTAGCTGGGACTACTGTTGCCCACCACAATGCCCAGCTATTTTGTTTTTTGTTGCAGTTTGGCCAGGGCCGGGTTTGAACCCTCCACCCTCGGTATATGGGGCCGGCACCCTAACCCCTGAGCCACCGGCACTGCCATAAAGGAGATTTCATTTTCTCTTTTCATGTATGTCCTGTTTCTAAAAAGAATTTAAGGTATTCCAAATAATTTTCAGAGTATAAATTTCTAATCATTCTGAATATAAGTCTCCCTAGAGGGAAAGGCTGGTTTTAATGGCTTACAGACCAAATCTCTTGGTTTAGCACTTCTAGTGTTGTTGAGTCCTTGTGTGATGAGGCCTTTAATTACTATCACAGACATCCACCTTGGTCTTTATCCAAAGCTTCCAGATAACAGAAATGATCAGAAGAAGAATGTCCAGAATATGTCTGCGTTTTTCTCTAACTTCTTAGTTGAGTTCGCATAAGGCTGGTCCAGTTTTCAATCTATGCTTGTTAATGGTTTGATAACTTGCCTTGCTGAAAGGGAAAGACATAATGAGGGAGATGAAAACAAACTAGCATTTTGAGAAACTTGTACCCACTAGCCTTTCTATTCCGACAGAACCAATCTATTTATCTCGTATTTTTTGATGTCACACAAAAAATATCTATGATAAAAATCTATGCTTTGCAAGCCAGCCCAGCTACATAATTTTCAAGGTCCAGTGAAAAATGAAAATGTAGACTTCTTATTCAAGAGGCCGGGAAAATGCTTTTCCATTTTTTCATGGTTTCTTTCTCTACCTGTCAAAGTGGTTTGTTTGTTTGTTTGTTTGTTTTTATGGAGACAGAGTCCCACTGTGTCACCTTGGGTAGAGTTTCATGGCGTCATAGCTTACAACAACCTCGAACTCTTGGGCTTAAGCAATCCTCTTGCCTCAGCTTGCCAAGTAGTTGGGACTGCAAGTGCCTACCACAACACCCAGCTATATCTTTTAGAGACTGGGTCTCGCTCTTTCTGAAGCTCCTCTCAAACTTGTGAGCTCAAACAATCCGCCTGCCTTCATGGTGTTACTTACACAATGAGTGTAGACTCTCGCAGGAACTTAGGCCTGAAGATTTGGTGAGGAGAGAGCTTAGATATGACCCCAACCATTTCTGTGCCCATGGGCAGGTCCTGTCTGGGGGTGGAGACTAGTAGCAGTTGGTAGGGGGTGAGGAGAGCATCTTTGAGAACTCTCCCTGGGGACATGGGTAGGCAGGACCCATGTGAGTCCAGACTCGGAGCCTCCAGTGCCTACTCCATTGTCCCACACAACTTCATTCACAAACCTCAAATTAAGATAAAATTGTTAAGAATTTTGGGACAGTGGCCACAGAAGATTGGACCTCAAACTTAGGGCCTAAGTATAGACCCCTGTTGACTCTGTGACTGCCCTGGTTACATGTCCCTGGTCACATATCCTTCTAACTAGGTTTTGTTATCCTTATTTCATAAAGAAGTTAAATATGAATGTTAAGTGACAGACTTGGAAATTGAACCTGGGTTGATGTGATTCTATGCTGGACATCTTGCTGGTGACAGTCTTCTGATGTCTACCCCCAGCAGCAGGTGGCTCGGATTTCTTCCCTGAGGGGCGTGCCATCCAGCGTTAGTTCAGATAGCTTTACAATGAACTCAAATATAACAAATGTATATCCACTATCAAAATGACAATATCTGTAAATCTCCATGTTGCAAATGCCTGAGAGAGAAAGGTAACTTTTGCTTTTTTTTCTTGAATCTTTTGAGGTCTATAATCCTATTAAGTCAGTGTGCTTCTGGAAAAGTTCTGTAAATTCAATATATAAATCTAACAGTTCCCTTGGTCACTTCCTAGAGAATATTCAATTCTTTATTGAAGTGACTATCCACCTACATGCACATCAGAACAATCACCCGGGAAGCTTAAGATACTATCAGGCCTCACCTTTCCCCCATTGAAGCAGAACTTCTAGGGAGTTAAGACTGAGTGTTGATGCTTACAGAGTTTCCCTGGTGACTGTAATCTGTAAACAGAGCTTTGAACCACTGCTTTGCCTATCACTTTGAATAACTCTACATTTTTTTAAATTCATCCTAATCACTAGACTATGTGTTATGAACTACATTGGTTTAAAATAGGAGTCCTTTGGTATCAGAATAAGTTTCAAGTCACCAGTCACCATTACCACCTAATATTTAATATTTTCAATCAAACCTGCATATGAATGTGGCCAAGCTAATGTAGAAATATATCTCCCACATATGTTTATTAGTCATAGTAGACATCTACTTACCCATTGAAAAGAAACATACACTTTGTATATAAAAGTCATACCACTTACTTCATCTGTAGATCAGGCTGGATATTTGGTATTATAATTACAAGAATTCCCTAGGCTGGGATCTCTAAGTTTTATCCATGCATAAAGTAAAATAGCATATTTGAACTAAACTTCTCGTCCTTGTTAAGATTTAGACACCCCCCCCTTTAAAAAGATATGTAGTACATGAATATGAGTAACATCAATTTGAAAGTCTCTCTGAATTTCCCAAACTGTAAATGAAAATAGTTCATAGTGTTAAGATTCAGATGCGGCCCAGCTGGAACAAGCTGATGGCCTTCAGGCAACTCCCTGAACTCCCTTTTAGCCTAAATGAAGAGGATGCCACTAGATTTTAAGTTTCAATATTCAGGGGCAGTGCCTGTGGCTCAAAGGAGTAGGGTGCTGGCCCCACATGCTGGAGGTGGAGGGTTCAAACCCAGCCCCAGCCCAAAACAGCAAAAAAAAAAAAAAAAAAAACGTTTAAATATTCATTCCTTAAACAAATATCTATTCTTCTGTTCTGTGCCAGGCTTGCTTCTTACTCCAGAGGAACAAATATAGAAGAAGAAAAAAATTTTGCCTTAATGGAATTTACAGTCTAGTCGAGGAAACAGACCATATACAAAGGAGTTAAAAAATTAGAGGTGATAGGTATTTTGAAGAAAAAAAATGCAGAGGAGAATAAGAACAGTTGAGGTGGCAATGTGGTATAGGAGAGTTATTTTTTAATGGGGTAAGCAAGAAATGATTACTGAGAAAGTGGCATTTTAGTAAAGATGGAGAAATGGTAATTTCAAAAGGTATCTGGAAAATAGCAAGTGCAGAGCATAGTTCTTTCTAGAAACAGTAGCAAGACGTGAATGGAGGGGGCCGGGTGAGAAAGGCTCCAGAAGATGGTAAAGTTGGAAGGATTTTGACCTTTTGTTGCTAAAGGTGTTGATGTGCAAGTTAGTGCCGTTCTAAGGAAAGCATTATCAAAGATTCATCATCCAAACAGTACTTGGACCAGGTAACCTTCACGTATCCTTATGAGATACCATGATTCTTAATCGTTGTGAGATGCATTTTGCTCTTGCTGGGCAGATGTCTTCAATTTTTCCAAACCAGCGGGGGATGAAGCTGTGAAAAATGAAACTCAAAGTTTTCCCTATCGAAATGTAAATTCTTCATGGTAAGACAAAGAGTTTTATGGTTTCCATTCATTGCTCAGTTCCCAGGGGGCTACAAGCGTGCCTGGCACACGGTAACTGCAAAATGAATATTTGTTTCAGTAATAATCATCGGCATTTACAATCAATCAGTATCCCCTTTCTTCTTGCTAAAGAGAAGTTAACGGAAAATAAACTTGTTCAGAGTGAAAAAGAATGATATCTGGTAGTGATATTAATAGACCTTTAGAACCACAAATCTATTGCAAAGGATGAAGATGATTGGTCATATTTAAATTCTGGCATTTAAAATCCTGTATTGGCAGAATCTTCTTGCCTGGCACAATTCGTCAATTGTTTGTTCAAATCTCACCATATCCATGCAAATGCCCTTCTTTTGACTACCTTACTCTTATCATGCCTCTTGATTGTTATTTTTATTTTGCTCTGTTTGATTTTGTTATTGTTGTTGTTGTGTGGGTTATGAGCAAAATTGTATCCCCTTCTAAATAATACGTTGGAGTCCAACCCCTAGTACCTCAGGATGTGACCTTATTTATAAATAGATGTCACATCTTCAAGTTAAGATGAAGTTATTAGGAGGGGCCTTAGTCCAATATAACTGGTGTCCTCATTAAAAAAAAATTTGGACATAGGCTCAGGCATGCATAGAGGGAAGAGTATGTGAAGAGGTACGGGGAGAATGTCACGTGAAGACAGGTGTTGGCGAGATGAAGATGATCTACCAGTCAAAGATTACCTTAAACCCCTAGAAGCTAGGTTTCAAGGCTGGGAAGATTCCCCTGTCGTTTTTAGAGGTCTCACAGCCCTGCTGTCACCTTGATTGAACTAACTTTTGGAACTTTATGGCCACAAATTCTTGTTGTTTTATGTTATTCACTTTGTAGAACTTTGCTATGACAACCCTGGGAAAATAATACCACCCTAATGATATTTTTTGTTGTTGTTTAATTTCTGCCTTCCCCTGCCAGATGTTAATTTCCACGAGGAAAGAGATGCGATGTATTTTGTTTATTTTTGTACTCCCAAGCAGTTAGAACGGTGCCTGGCCCTCCGTAATGATTTGCCAAAAGGATATGGGGATAATATTTTATTTTCCATCCTTTTCTTTTGGACTGATATATAACCTTTGTACATATCTATGGGGCACATGTGATATTTTGTTACAAGCACAGAATGTGTAAGGACCAAGTCAGGGTATTCATGATCTCCATCACCTAAAGTATTTATTATTTCCATGTGCTGAGAACATTTTAAGACTTCTTTCTTAGTAATTTTGAAATCTACCATACATTGTTGTTAATTAGAGTCACCCTACTCTGCTGTCAAAAACTGGAATTTAGTCCTTCTATGTGTGTTAACCAGTCTCTCTTCATTTCATTCCTCCACACCCTTCCAAGCTCTAGTAATTATTATTCTGCTACTCCCTGTCTTCATGACATCAACTGTTTTTAGCTTCTACGTATGCGTCAGACACGAGATAATTCGTCTTTCTACATCTGGCTCACTTAACACAATTCCTGTTGCTGCAAATGACATGATCTCATTTTTAATGACCGAATAGTATTTCATTTTGTGTATATGTTACATTTTGTTTATTCATCTGTTGAAAGACACTTAAGTTGAATCTGTATCTTTGCTCTTGTGAATAGTGCCACATCAGTGAACACTGGAGGGCATGTACCCCTTTGATATGCTGATTTTCTTTCCTCTGGATTAATACCCAATATAAGATTGTTTGGTCATATGTTAGTTCTATTTGTAGTTTTTTGAGAAATCTCCATACTGTTTTCTATAATAGCTGTACTAATTTACTGACATTAACAGTAAACTGACAGTGTGCAGAGTTCCCTTTTCTTCACATCCTCACCAGCATCTGTTATTATTATTTTTTTATCTTTTTGATAATGGCCATTCTAACCATGGTAAGATGATAATACCTCATCATGGTTTTGATTTGCCTTTCCCTAATTAGTGATGTTAAGAGATTTTGGCCATTTGTATTTTTTCTGAGAAATGTCTACTCAGATCCTTGGGCTACTTTTCAGTTGGATTGTTTATTCTGTTGCCCTTTGAGGTTTTTCTATATTCTGGATATTAGCCCCTTGTCAGATAAATAGTTTGCAAATATTTTCTCCTATTCAAAGTTGTCTCTTCACTCTGTTTATTGTTTCCTTTGCTGTGCAGAAGCTCTTTACTTTAATGTAGTGCCATTTGTTTATTTTTGGTTTTGTTGCCTGTGCTTTTGGGGTCTTGAGTGTTTTTTCTGTTTTCTTCTAGTGGTTTTATAGATCCAGGTCTTGTGGGCTATGGTTTTGCTATGGTCAAAATTTGATTCCCAAGGTTGTTGGTGGGGCCTGGTGGGAGGTGTTTGGGGTGGGGCAAAGCCCTCATGAATGGTTGCTGCCATTCTTGAAGGAGTTCTTTCTCTTAGTTATCATGAAAAATGGTTGTTAAAAAAAGCCCGACACCTCCCCTGCGCTTTCTCTTGCTTCTGCTCTGGCCACATGATCTGTACACACTGGTTCCCCTTCACTTTCCGCTGTGAGCGGAAGCTCTCTGAGGCCCTCATCAGAACCAGTTGTTGGCACCTTGCTTCTTATATAGCTTGTGGGACCATGAGCCAAATAAATCTTTATAAATTTAAGACAAATACATGTTACATATAAGTTTTCAAACTATTTAAAGTCGATTTTCATATATAGTAAGAGACAGAGTTCTGGTTTCATTCTTCTGCGTATGGATATCCAATTGTCCCAGTACTATTTATTGAAGAGAATGTCCTTTCCAATGTTTGTTCTTAGGACCTTTCTCAAAGACCAGTTGGCTTTCTTTTTTCTTTTTTCCTTTTTCCCCTGTGGCTTATACCATCTGAGTTCTTCCTCCCTCACCCCCCCACCCCTCCCTTTTTTGAGTTGGCTTTAAATATGTGGATTTTTGTTTGTCTCTATCATATTCCATTTGACAATGTCAATACCAATATCATGCCTGTAATATGTTTTGAAGTCAGGTAATGTGATGACTCTAGCTTTGTTCTTTTTGCTCAGGATTGCTTTGGCTATTCGGACTCTTTTTTGGTTCTGTATAAATGTTAGCATTACTTTTTTCTCTTTCTTTAAGAAAAGTCATTGGTTTTTTTGCATTATTTGCCACAATTTTCTTCCTTCTGAAAGATAAATCCAAGTCTAGCTATTAGTGAAGAGGGAGAAAATTTCAATAGTTATAAAAGACTATAGTGGAAATTTTCACTTTATATTCTATCATGGTGGCTTCAAAATACTGTGTGGTAAGGAACTATTTCTCTGGTAGAAAGAGTCTTAAAACATCTCTGAGTATTGTCAGGAAGGCACTGTTGCCAGAGATGGAAACATTGCCTGCACTAGAGACCAGAGACCCTACTGGGTACTGAGGATCATCACATGTGTGTGCTGCTTATTGCTGCTTAGCTTGCCTGTTAATTCTGCCACTCAGAGAAAGGGGTGGTAAGTTCTGGCCAGATTGCTCAATTTCCTTCCCCCTTGTTATTACTGACCTCTGCTGTCACAAAGGCAGCACCTCTGCCTGCCTCTGTAGCTATTCTCTGGTTGCCACCAGTGGAAACATTCAACAACCAGTCTCCTCATTCTGGAAAATTAAAAACGCCTTTGGAGCTCCTGTATTTTACTTCTTTCCTAAAATATATTCTTACGGTTGAAAGTTCATCTGTGAGAACCACATAGAGGGCCATAGGTCTGTCTTTAGCCTGCAGCATCACACAGAACGTCAGCAGGAGGCTGCTGTGCTCAAAGGACAGACTCACTGCAGCTCCTGCCTTCTTTTGACTGCCAGAGGTGCCTTCTGCAACTTCTGCAGACTTTTGTAATTGAGATAACAATAAAAATAAATACATGAGTAAATAAAATAATAAAAATTAAAACATAACTATTTCCATGAATCTTACCCTTCTCTAATTCAACTACCTCATCAGCCCCACTGGTGCAAAGAAAAAAAAGTTCTGTCCCTTTGTTTAAGAGACAGATGGACACCTACCATGACTCATAAATAAAACATTGTGAAGGCTAATGATCTTGGTGGAGTCCTTCTGATAAGATATAAGCATGCTATTCTAAAATAGAAAGAATAAAAACAAAGCATGTGCTCATGAATAAATGTCCCTTCTAATACGTGAGTTTTGGAAAATCCCATATTTCATGAATCATTAGCTTATGTTTTCTCTGATGTTATACAAGCATTCCAAAAACAAGTCTGTGTAGATATTGCCACCTACTGTTTGTCTGGAAATATACTAGTATTAACTTTATGTAACTCTACTTTTTTTCTAATTGCATTTCCTTTTTCCATGGAGACCATTCTTTTCTAAACCCCTTCTTCTTTAAAATTAATTCATTCATTAATTAACCAGCCACTCTTCAGTACTATCTGTACAAAGTCTTTATGAGAAATGCTCACTTTTTACATGGGAAAATGCTGAGGCAGTGATCTAATTTTCCTTAAGTTTTGCCTAATATGTTGAAATAATAAATCAGTTTCAGGTTTGAAAAGACTATATAGTGTCTGTAATTAAAATTCCACTTAAACATATATTGGTTTTCAACATAATTCAAAGTGGTCAAGACTACTAGATTGCTGTTAGGTTCATTTTGAAATTCAAATTAAAGATATCTATAATATAATTATCTGCTTTTGCCCTTGTTGTTTTAATCTGTTTAGCCTGCTAACAAAACAGCATAAGCTGGATGGCTGATAAAGGTCATAGATTTATTTTTTACCAACCAGAAGCTGGGAAGTCCAAGATCAAGGCATTGGCAAATTTGTGTCTGGTGAGGTCCACTTTCTCACAGAAAGCAGCACTCTTACATGGTGGGTGAGGTATCTTTCTGGGGTCTTTTTTATAATGGCACTAATCCCATTCATGAGGGCTCCACCCTTATTACCTAATCATCCTCCCCAAAGCCCCACGTTGTACCATTAACTTGGGAGTTAGGATTTGAATGTATCGATTTTGGAGGTGATAATAAACATTCAGAACTTTGCTTTGTAAATATATTCAGATAGCAGTCATTGAATAGCAAATTGTTTTTTTATTAAGATAAAATAATCTATTACTTATAATCAGTCTTCCAGTTTACTTTGTAGTTAGTTTTATGATGTACACACTATGTAGCACTAATTTCAGTAAGCTATTGATTAAAACCAGAAATAAAGTAAAATATTAAGAATTTTCACAGCCATATTTCAGGTTAATTTAAATGCACTGGGATAATCCATGGGCTGGAGACTAATAACCGTGACTAGATGCAGAAATAATTGTAATTAAAATCTGTAAAATGTTTTACAGCTTGAAAAGTCCTTTGTATATTTTAGTAAATTTGGTCTCAGGTACTTCATACCCTATGAAGTAATAGTATAGTAATTATTTTCATACTACAGATAAAGACCAAAATAAATCAGGGTACCTGAATGTCATACAACCAAAATAACTCTATCAATCAAGTTCTCTTCAACATTTATTCACTTCTTTTTTTTTTTTTTTGAGACAGAGTCTCAAGGTGTTGCCCTGGGTAGAGTGCAGTGGTGTCATAGCTCACGGCAACCTCCAACTCTTGGGTCAAGAGAACCTCTTGCCTCAGTTTTTCTGTTTTAGTAGAGATGAGGTCTCACTTTTGCTCAGACTGGTCTTGAACTCATGAGCTCCAGCAATCCACCCGCCTCATCCTCCCAAGAGTGCTAGGATTACAAGTGTGAAGCACCATGCCCCGCCTTAATGTTTATTGAACTCTTTTATTGTTCCTTATGAATTAGTTTAACTTAGAGTGAGCTATTTTTCAACTCTTGTTTGTTTTGTGAACAATTTTGAAATGCTTTCAAATAATCAAGCATTCACCTCTCAATCTTTGGGTAGGCCCGTGATAACTGAAGGCAACTGAAATATATTCTTATTCTATGAGACTAAGCTGGATAAGCAGGACCAAGAATGCCACAGCAATGAATCTGGAAGTGGATTATTCCTCAGAGTCTCCATTTAAGAACTCAGCCTGCTCAATACCTTGATTTTGGCCTTATGATACCTCAAGTATAGAACTCAACCATGTAATCAAGACATCTGACCTACAAAAGCTGTAATATGAATTTGTGTTATTTTAAGCCCTTTTTATTTTAAGTCTGAGGTCCCTGTTTCCTTGCTGGCTTTTTGCCAGAGTCCACTTTCAGCTTCCAAAGGCCATTTGCAAGTGTTTCCGTATGGTCCCTGCCATCTTCAAAGCTAGCACTGGAAAACTTCTGTCATGCCAAATCCTAATCATGATTTGAATCTCTGTAATTTTCCTGTCACTGACCTCTAGACATAGATTAAAGGACTTGTGATTAGGTCAGGCTCTCCTGGAATATTTTTGTACCTTAGATGACCTGGAACCTTAATTGCATCACAAAATCCCTTCATAGCAACACCTACATTAGTGTTTGATTGAATAACTGGAAGGTGTGTTTACACCAAGGCCTGGAAATTGGGGAGGTTTTTAGGGTTCTGCCAACCATGCCTCTCTTTTGCTTGTCTATAAGCCTTTCCTAATTTATCTCCTATTTTTTTTAAAATTGAAAGTATAGTTTTTAAAAATATATTTTAACAATTTCAGAATATTATGGGGCACACATGTTTTGGTTACATAAATTGCTTTTGCACAGTTTGGAAGTTTATAAGTGTATCCCTCACCTGGATAGTGTCCACTGTGTCCATTAGGTGTAAATTCCCTGCCTTTCCTCTTCCCTCCTACCTGATTGCTTTCTGTTGAGTTTTACTATAAAATGTGCACATGGTTCTAGCCATGCACATCACTTAGTTCTAGCTTAACAGTACCTGTGATTTTTTTTTTTTTTATTCTCATGACACTTCACTTAGAAGAATGGTTTCCAGTTCCATTCCAGTTGTTACAATAGGTAACACCATTTATTTGTGGCGAACAATAGAGTCACCATTATTTTATGGCTGAGTAGTACTCCACAGTATACATAAACCACATTTTATTAATGCACTCATGTATTGATGGACACGTGGGTTGATTCCACATCTTTGTGATTGAGAATTGTGCTACAATAAACATTGGAGTGTGTGTCTTTTTAATAAAATGACGTTTTTCCTTTGGGTAGCTACCCAGTAGTGGGTCTGTTGGATCAAATGGTAAGTCTATTTTTTAAAAAAATTTTTTTGACTATTTTTTTTATTTTTTCAAATTAATATGAGGATACAATTTTTAGGTTACATTGTTCTCACTTCCAGGGTAAAGTTCCATTTGTAGAAGAGCCCCTCACCCAGGGGGCATGTTAGACACCCTCACAGTGTGCACATTAGGTGAGATCCTGCCTCATGCCCTCCCTCCTTCTGCCAAATGTCCTCCCCCTCCTGCTTCCCTCTACCCTCAAACTGGACTATATTAATGTTTTATTATTCTTATGAACATGTAATTGTTTACATATTGATTTAATATGGAGTACATTAGATATTTATTTTTCTGTTCTTTCAATACTTTACTAAGAAAAATGTATTTCAACTCAATCTAGATGAATGTAAAAGATGTAGAGTCTCCATCTTTTTTAATGGCATGGTATACATATACCACAGTTTGATGATCCATCCACAGGTTGATAGGCACTTGGGTTGTGTCTGTGAGTAAGTCTACTTTTAGTTCTTTGGGGTATCTCCATAGTTTCATCTTTGGTTTAATATTCCCTCAATTTATATAGCAAAGAGGCTTCTCAAAGAATCATCCTAAAACATAGTTCAGATTAAGTTTGATATCTTACTCAAGTCAGGAACAGCCAAACAACAAATTTGAAGGCCTCTCAAGGTCTGTAAGTAAGGTCTTTGGAAATCTCGTCTGAATCACTGTGTTTCTCTCTACCTTTCTTGATGTGTTGTTTAATTGAGTACTCACCTTGTTTGTCCTATGCAGACAGAGGTAAGTGCTTTGATTTCTCCCCCCGTCCTTACCATCATATTTAAAAGAACAAATCCCAGTTGTTTTCAAGGCTGCCTTCTAACACCAATTCCTCCAAAGAGTTTTGCATTAACCTCTTCCCTTTTGAAAGCCTTTATTATCTGGTTTTAAACATCTGTTTTCAAGTGTAGGTAGCACTCTACCTTGGGTTATGATAATGAAAAATTTCTCACTGCTCCTACCAAATAACAGAGTCCTCTGGGCCAGATCTGTATTTGGTTTATCTTTGTCTCTTCTATAACACCTGTGGTGCCTTGTAGAGATTATATGTTTTAAACTATTTGTTGAGCCATTAACTAAAATATCAAAATACAAACCAGAGTGTTTTTCAAGCCAGAGTTTATAGAGCTGCACTGTGAATGCTTAATCATATTTTCACATCAACTGTATTGGTTTGATAATACGTGTTTTTTCTTTTGTGGCTGCTATTTTTCAAGGGCACTGTCTCCTGATTGTACTCTCCAGCCTTTGGTTAATAAAGAAAGACTAAGTCATTTTTACTTTCTTCTATTATAAACAAATATCTTTGTTTTTTGTTACCTGGAGAAAGCAGTTTATGCTCCAATTCTAAGAAAATTTTCAAGAGTCAGAGGCAGACTTAGTTTTATATCTCATTTCTTATTCACACAGTTAATCTTTTTCTAATATTAGGAATATTTCTCTACAAGTCATTCCTGAGTAATGGACTCTGCTTTATGAGTCATACATGACTCAGTGCGTATTTTGGATGTTTTAATGACTTATCATTTATTTAAGCAGGCTTCAGAAACATTAGTCACTGTGAGATTCAGCTTGTGCGTTTTCAGTTAGTGACTAATTGAAAATAAGAACAGAATAGATATGCACCTGGTAACTTTCCAGATTTTCAAAGGGCTTTGGCATCAGTTTTTCTCATTTTGTCTCATGAAACTTGTATCACATCAGCTGTGAAAGGTAGAACCTTATCTTAGAGACCCCTCTAGCCTTTATGACACACTGGAAAAAGCCATCTTAGGAAAAATGAATGAATGAGTAAATGAATTGACAGAATAATGATGGCTTAGAAAAGAGATTAAAGCATAAGCAAAGTAGACGTTAAAATTGAATGTCTGAGCAACAAATAAAACGTAACAACTAAAGACCACAAAGAAGACCAGTAGATAACCATGTCATTGTATTAATAGCCCACATTGTAAAGATATTAATTTCCCCCGAAGATTCAATTGATGTGAATCCAAAGTACTAAAGAAGTCTTTTGTTTGTTTTGTTTTAAAGAAGATGGGCTTTGAAGTTTATCTTTACAAGAGAAGGGTACAAAACTGAAAACTTTTAAGAAGGGACAATGAAGGCTTCCCATACAAACTGTTTCTTCCTCTACCACTCAGACCACTCACCCTCAGTTCCTCACTTCTGACGCTAGATGTGTGGGTTTCTACCACATCGGTTCTCCATAACCAGGCATCCTGTAATTCCATTCAATTCAGATACTATCTACCTAGAGCTGGAGTCACAGCCCACCTGCTAAGCAGTTCCATAAGACTGCCCCCACTTCGGATACCAATCGCAATCCAAAAAGTTCTTGACCAACTGGCTATAAATTGGGGTTCTCATGACCTCTTCTTTGACTTTGATCATTTCTTAGCATAGTTCACAGAACTGAGGAAAGCACTTTGCTTGTGTCTACCCGTTTATTACAAAGGATATTACAAAGGATATAGATGAATAGCCAAATGTGTAAAGCAAGGTATGGGGGAATATGCCCAGCATCTCCATGCGTTTAGCAGTTTAGAAGCTCTTCAAATCCCATAGTTCAGGGATTTTGATGGAGGTTTCATCACATAGGCACAGTCAATTATTAACTCAATCTCCAGCTTCTCCCCTCTTCCAGGAGGACAGGGAGTGAGTGGGCCTTAGGTTTCCAGCCTTCTAATCACGGCTCTGTCTTTCTGATAACCAGCCTGCAGCCAGGTGGCTACCAAGAGTTGCCTTATTATAACAAAAGACACTCATATCAATCAGGAAATTTCAAGGGATTCAAATCTTTTTGTCAAAAACGGGGTCAAAGACTAAATATTAGAACAAGAGATTCATCTACCATCCTTGGTGCTTAGGAAATGCAAGGGTTTTTGAAGCTGTGTGCCAGAAACTGGAGGCAGAGACTAAATATATATTTTTATTATATCACAACATCGCAAAAGTATACTTTAAATTAGTGGTAAATATAACGGTGTGAAATTAGTGTAAGTATCGACAAATAGATCAACAGATGGAATATGGAATCCAGAAACAGACCATTTAGCACTTTTGAAAATTTAGTTTATACAAAGGATGGTCTTTCCTTATATGGGGAAAATTTTTCAAATGAAAAATATAGACCCAAAGGTTGATAGTTGTCCTTATTCTTTGAAGCTTCCTCAGTTACAGAACCCATGATTTCCCGCTGGGCATTTTGCTGTCCTCAGTAGAGCCAACACTTGCCAGTCTCCTTTGCAGTAAGGTGGCCATGTGATTAATTGCAGACCAGTGGGGTATAAGCACAGGTTAGTGCTACAATCCTAAAGTGAGGGGTAGGACCACCTGTGCCCTTCACCCTTCCTGCTGGCTGAAATGAGAACATGATCTCTGCTACCGGTTGCTATATTGGCTCCTGTGTATAAAGCCCTGATCGTGATTGGTGAAGGAATAAAAGGAATAGAGATGCCTGATCCTGATCCTGCAAGCCTTGACTCTCCTATCTTTACATTTTATTTTTGGAGTAAAATAACATTCTATTTAAACTACTACTATGTTAGATTTTCTGTTATCCCTAGATGAATCCAACCTTAGCTGACACAGATGTAGACTACTGATCATGTGTTTAAAAACTTAAAATGTACAAAAATGTAAAAAGCAAAGAAATAAAAAAAGCAGTTTCTTTATCAATATCCATTAACAAGAAAAGAAAGAGTTCCCCTAACCAGAGGCATATATATTTGAGTCTAGGTATTATCTCTCTATTGCTAATGTAACAATTCCTTAAAGCAGCGGTTCTCAACCTGTGGGTCGCGGCCCACAGGAACTGTATAAAGGGCTACGGCATTAGGAAGGTTGAGAACCACTGCTTTAAAGGGATATTTATTTTTTAAAACCTTTTTTTGTTCATCTTCATCACTATAGAAAAAAAGGATATGCATTTATTAGTGGGGAATAATGGTCTAAGTTCCAAAATTTCATTTGTAAGTTTCTTGCTTAGCACATGGAATGTATTTTCCCATAAGTTGCAGTGGAGAATAATGGCTGGGTTCCCTGGGAGCCAGTGCTACAGAGGGCAATGGGAGATTATGATGACCACACAGGACTTGTACAACAGAAGACTGATAGCGGTATGTACTTCCAGGCCCCCATCTTTCTAATGTAATCACGATGTGAGTTTACAGTATCATGTGTGTTTGTTTATAGCATTTATCAGTCTATTTTACAGTATTATAAAGAAATGCCTGAGGCTGAGTAATTTATAAAGAAAAGAGATTTATCTGGCTGATGGTTCTGCAGGCTGTACAAGGAGACCACCGTCTGTTTCCATTGAGGGCTTCAGGGAGCTTCTAATCAAAGTGGAAATTGAAGGGAGAGCAGGTGTGTCACATGACAAGGGGGGGTGGATGCCAGGCCCATTTAAACATCCAGCTATCAAGTGAGAACTGATTCATGACCACAGGGAGGGCACCAAGCCATTCAAGAAGGATCCACTCCCACCACATCCCTAACACCACCACTCGGCCCCACCTCCAACACTGGGGATCAAAATTCAACATGAGATTTAGAGGGGCCTAATATCCAAGCCAGGTGATAGTATAATGACTATTAATACTATTTATTCCTCAGTATTAATGACTATTAGTAGTATTTATTCCTCAGTTATACTTATTTTCCCTTTACTACAACTTTTTGTTCTCCTTAGGTTTGGTTAATAGTAGTTTATTTTGTTTATTTATTTATCTTTCTATATACGAATCATCAATTTGACCCTAACCTCTCAGCCAGTTGTCTAAATTTCCTCTTAATACAATCAGAGACTGCCTGGTGGCTCTGATTGTCCAGTCTCACATTGTCCATGGTTTTGAAGAATTACTCTCAGGCCTTCAGGAAGGGATGGTTTTCATCTGGGGTAGTTTCCCTGGAAACCTTGAATACAGCCACCATCCTCTATCTCTCCCGTGAATGGGTTCCCGTGATTTTTGAACCTCATTGTTTTTTCCTTTTTGGTTTTTTTTTTTTTTTTTTTGGAGTGGAGCACATTTTCTAGTCACCTCCAAAGAAAGGCTTCATAAGGAAGATCCTGTATTTTTGGAGTATCTTGGTGAATTCTCACTCTGGTTTGTCAGTTTGACTGGATGATATTAGCTTTGAAATTGCTTTTGCTTAGAATTTCAAAAGCACCATCCCATTTTCTTCAAATTATGCTTCGCCATTGAGAAGTTCAAGCCCTTCTGATTCTTAATCCTTTGTATTCATTTTCTACTGCTGTGTGACAAAATTGCCACTAATTTGGAGCTTTAACATGACAACTATTTATTTATTATCTCACAGTTCTATAACTCAGAAGTCAGGCTGGATTCAACAGACTTTTCTTCTTTCAAGGTCTATAAGGCCAAAATCAAGGTTTTTATTTTGGGCTAGGCTTTCCTATGGAAGTTATAGGGAAGAATGTAGTTCCAAGCTCTTTAAAAGGTTTGCCCAAAATTTGGCTTTCATTTGTAGCCTGAGGTCCCCGGTTCCTTGCTGGTGCTTACCTGGGGGGCTGTCTTCGGCTTCTAGAGACTAATCTCACTGCTTGTCACACAGCCTCATCTGTCTTCAAGCCAGCAGCGGTGCACTGAATCCTGATGGCTTTCAATCTCCCTGAGTTTCCTTTCTGCTGCCAGCCAGAGAAGACTGCTTTTAAAGGGCTCATGGGATTATACATTAGGCCCACCTGGATCATCTGCACATTTTAATACCAGTAATTTGGGATTTTGATTGCATTAGCAGAGTCCCTACACACCAGTACCTTGAATCATTTGACTGAATAACAGAAGGAAGGAAATCTTGACAGATCTGTCTTTAGAATTCTGCCCAGCACAGTAACCATTTATACTTCATAACAGAGCTGTCTGTCTCCTAGGGAATTATGATCCTCCCTTTGGCTGCTTGAGCAGGGAATACTTCCCTAACCCTTTCATGTCATCTGCTAGAGCCTCGTCTCCACTGTACATCCCATGGAGGGTGGTGGGAGCTAAAAGTGAATGGCCTAGGCCTGTTCATTTGTGACTGGAGAACTGTGAGCTGGGTAATTTTTTCAGTTAGATATTTTTCAAGTTAGATATTTTTGACTGTTCTTTTTTATAAACATAGAATCCAAAGTAATATGAACTCTTAAATAGCAGATCATATCTTAGACTGATGAAAGTGACTAGAAAATAATAAACATGTAACAAATCCCTAATTTTTAATGGAGAATCAGGTTAGAAGGTGAGTAGGACTTAATTAAGAAGTTATACAAGCACACATAATGAGTTAGGTTACAAACTGTTTTCTTTCAACAATTTTAATGGCATAAACTCATAATTAACACTGTTCAAACTGTTATATTTTTAACTATGATATGAGTAGGCAAATAATTATTACAATTAAAGCACAAAAAACTTTAAGTCTTTTATATTAAGTAAATTTTATTACATTATTAAAATCAAGGTGTGAATCTGAAAAAGTTTCTTATATGTATGTTTTGATTCAACTAGAAAAAACTTTCAACTCAAAAGCAGGTTGAATAAGCCCCAGAAAATATAGGAAAGAGAGGGGATTAACTCCAATATGGCTAATTGTCAAAGGATATTACTGTAAGAAATATGATTGGTGAATAATGTATTAATACTAAGTGACACAATCAAGCTGTTACAGGCCTGGACCAGAGTTTGGGAATCTAGGTTATGTGTGAGTCTCAATGCATGGTTCTTATATGAGTAAGCAAAAAGTGTTGGTAATGATAACTGTTATTTTTCAAGTAAAGATTAAAAAATCTAATTATCAAACAATCCTATATAGGATAATATTTTAACAATTTTAGTGAGACGGCACTATAATGAAATAATTAAGCAATTTTCTATTTGGTCATTCTTGGCCACTGACATTCAACTTCAATTTGTTGATTGAATTTTAAAAATGAGTCTAATATTTCTTTTTTAGTCATAAAATAAATTATCTTCTGCATTGTGTTTATTGAACCATAGTATGTATTATGACTATTTAAAACTCTCTTTTAACTATTTAAAATCATCTTTTAATAATTTCAAATCATCTGTTATATGCCAATAGATAAATATCAATTATGTTTCCATTCAAAAATTAATATTGCTTAAATTCTTTGGACTGAAAAATTTTATAGTTGCATAAATAGTATATATCAGTTGAGGTTCTCAGGATAGAAATGAAATCTGATTGAATTAAGCAGAACATGAACTTGTTGAAAAGATATTGGATAGCTTATAGAGTCATCAGGGGGCTTTCAAATGAAGAGGACAGACTGAACTACAGCTGAGAGCATGGTATGGAACTGGCCCTACAGAGATACCTCTGCCACTGAGCACTGGGTAATGTAGCTTGGCCCTTTGATATCATCCATGGGACCCCAGATCCTGCTACTTTTACTACTACCATTTCTGCCTCTAGAAATTGGATTTTATTTTATTTTTTTGAGACAGGTTCTCACTTTTGGCCCTTGGTAGAGTGCTGGGTTGTCATAGCTTACAGCAACCTCAAACTCTTGGGTTCAAGCAACTCCCTTGCTTCAGCATCCCAAGTAGCTGGTGCCCCACCACAATGCTCAGCTATATAGAGATGGGGTCTCACTCTTGTTCAGATTGGTCTCAAACTCATGAGCTCAGGCAGTCCACTGGCCTCGGGCCTCCCAGAATGCTAGTATTACAGGCATGGGCCACCGTGCCTGGCCCAGAAACTGAATCTTTTAGCCACTGCTACCTCCTCTAAATTAAACCCCTCAATATCCCTGCTCCTCAGCATCAGGAGCCTTTGGCTCAGAATCCTGGTAGCTCTAACTGGCTACCTATGCCACATGCCTATGCTTACATAAAGTGTACACAGGTCGGCTGTGGGATTTAAACATTTCAGAATCTGATAGTTTCAGCTTTTATTTTGAGAGTCAGTCTATTTCTCCCCCAAAGACTTTTAAGACAGGGTTTTCTCCTGAGCATAGGAAGAATTTTAAATGCTAGGCTAAAACAAAATGAAAACAAAAAGCAAAGCAGACACTTCTGGAGTACTGCTGACATCACAATGCCAGCTGGACCCAGTGGTGTGGCCAGATCCCCTGCACTATAGCTCACGTGGTATCCTACACCTTGGGTAACCAGGAAGTCTGTCCCCTGGACCAAATGGACCTGACAGATATTGCTAGAACATTTTATCCAATAGCTACAGAATATATATTCTTTTCATTAACACTTATCATGTTCTCCAGAACAGACCATATTTTAGGCTAAAAAATAAATTTCAGCAAATTAATAACAATAAAACTAATAAATTATAGGATACACAATCAACATAAAAAACTGGAAGAAAACACAGAGGAAGTGCTTCAGCACACTTCTGGAACAAAGATTTTAGGAGTAAGACTTCAAAAGCACAGGCAACAAAACCAAAAGTAGATTAATGGTACTATATTAAACGGAAAAGCTTTTGCACAGAAAAGGAGAAAATCCATAGAACAAAGAAATGACCTGTATTCTGGCAGAGAATACTTACAAACTAGACAAGGGACTAATGTCCAGACTAGGATAAGAAACTCAAACAATTCAACAGTAAAAAATAAAACAAAACAGAACAAAGCAGAATGGAAACCCTCAAATAATGTAATTAAAGTGAAAAAATAATCTGAAGGGATATTTTTCACAAGAAGACATGTAAATGGCCAAGAAGTCAATGAAAAGAAAGCACTCAACCTCATGAATCATCAGGGAAATACAAATCAAAACCACGATGGGATAATGTATCATCTTACTCTGTTAGAATGGCTACTATCAAAAACAAAAAATTAATAAAGGCTGGTGAGGACATGAAGACAAGGATGCTCTCACACACTTTTGGTGGGAATATAGAGTAGAGTAGTACAACTATTGTGGAAAACTATGTGGTGGTTTCTTAAAAAACTAAAAATGAAACCACTGTGCAGTCCAGAAATTCCACTCCTGGGTGTTTATCCAAAGGTAATGAGATCAATGTATATCAAAGGGGTACCTGTTCTCATATGTTTATTGCAGCACTATTCACTATGGCTAATACAGAATCAATGTAAGTGTCCATCAACAGACAAATAGATAAGGATATTATGTTCTCTATACACCATGGAATACTATTCAGCCATAAAAAGAATGAGCTCTTGTTTTGTGGTAATGAGAATGAGCCTGGAGAGCATTATGTTAAGCAAACTAAGTCAGGCACAGAAAGATAAACAATGTGTGTTTTCACTCATATGTGGGACTAAAAATAAATGTGAGCTCATGGAAGTTGAGAGTGGAACTGTGGATATTAGAGGCTGAGAAGGGTAGGATGCAGGAGAGGATGGGGACAGAGGTTGGATCACAGATGCAAAATTCCAAGTAGGTATGACTAATGAGTTCTGGTGTTCTGCAGCTCTATGGAGCAAATATGATTCATCATCTTCATATATGTATATTAGACAGACTCTCACTTTGTTGCCCCAGGCTGGAGTGCCATACCATCACAGCTCACAGCAACCTCAAATTCCTGGGTTCACACTATCCTCCTGCCTCAGCCTTCTGAGTAGCTGGTATTACAAGTGCCTGCCCTAATATCTGGCTAGTTTTCCCTATTTTTAGTAGATATGGGGTCTCACTCTTACTCAGGCTGTTCTCAAACGCCAGAGCTGAAGCAGTCTACCTGCCTCAGCCTCCCAGAGTGCTAGGATTACAGGTGTGAGTCACCATGCCTGGCCAGATTAATCATAATTTATTGTATATTTTTAAAAGTCTAGAAGAGAGGGTATTGAATGTTCACAACACAAAGAAATGATACATGTTTGAGGTAATGCAAATGCTTATTACCTTGATTTGATCATCATACGTTATATACACATACTGAATATCACTGTGGATTCTATAAATATTTGCAATTATTGTGTGTCAACTAAACATAAAGAAAAAATGTTTTAAAAAGCAAAGCAAAGCAAAACTGAACAAAATAAAATAAATTGACACACACACACATCCCTAATAAGGGACTATAAGTAAACTAAGCTCTTGTGAATATATCATCTAGACACTGTACTTGATTTAATTCTAACATAGAATTTGAATCTAATTGAATTACTGAAGCAAGTAGCTAATTGAATATTTGTAATTTTTAAACTTACTGATAAGGAAATTAAAAAAAACCAATTTTATTAATTTTTCTAAAAGTCACATTTCCATATGGGATCTTGTATCGTGTGTTGAGAAATCTGGGGTATTTTTTCTCTTTGGGGTTCCTGAAAAATGGTTAGGGAACACTGGGGACCTAAAAAGCAGATCTTTGCAGTGGAGAAATTTTGAGGGTGTCTTCACGCCCTCCCCATCCACATCTTCTCAATCATGGCAATGTTGCTGTGCCTAGAATGCCTACTTATTTATTTGTGCATTGTTGATATATTAAAAATTTGAACTTACAGAAGAGTTTTGAAAGAAAATAGTACAGAGAGTTTCTATATGCCCTTCTGATTATCTCCTCTACATAACCATATCACATTTATCAACACTCAGAAGTTATTCTTGGAACAAAACTACTAATTGGATCATTTATTTGGATTTCATCAGTTTCTTCACCAAAGTCATTTTTCTATTTTAGGATCCCATATTGTGTTTGGGAATGTCATCTTTTTAAATTATTCTAATGCTATGTAGAATATACACATAGAAACTTTACAGATCTTACTTGGGTTAGTCACAGTAAATACTGAGTGAGAATTAATAAGGTCAATTGACTTTTAGATGTATAAGGGAAACATTTCCTTATACATTTGTATAAGAATTAAAGCACAGGAGTGAAGGGCACATATGACGTGGAGTAACAGAGCGTGGAGAGATGCAGAGGACTGGGGATGGGACTCTTTCTTTAGTATTATATTTTACAGAATTGCAGAATGGAGTTAAGAGAAAACGGAAAGATCATCTTGCCATCAGGCTGCATTTTGCAGACAAAGGAACTGAGATTAGGAAAATTAGGTGATTTGCCTTTAAAAAACATGGTTTCCTGTAGAACTCAGGTCTTCAATCTACTGGCTGTTTCACTGCACCTGCAGTTCTCAAAGTGTCATCCAGGGACCCCTGGCAGCCAAGACTCTTTGGAACACTATGAGGTCAAAATTACACTGATAATAATACCAAAGCTTTGTCTGCTGTTCACTCTCATTCTTTCACAAATGTTCAGTGGAGTTTTCCAGAGGGTGCATTCCATATGCTATTGCAATAGAATGAATTCAAAAGCACAGATGAGGTTCCAGTGGTTACCTCTTAAGCTAGACATTAAAGAGAATGGCAAAAAATAAAAAATGGCATCAATTTTCTATACTTTGTGTTTTAGCAAATATAGATATTATTAAAAATATTATTTATGGGGTGGTGCCTGTGGCTCAAAAGGATAGGGTGCCGGCCCCATATGCCGGAGGTGGCAGGTTCAAACCCAGCCCCAGCCAAAAAAAAAGAATATATATATATATTATTTATGTTAACACATATTATGTTCATTAATATTACATATTTAAATATAGGGTAAGTATTAATTGGCATAACTCATATAAATAGAAGCTTTCCAGGGCTGTCAATAATTTTTAATTACTATCCCAATAAATAGAAGGGTGTAATTAGTAAGAGAAAAAAAGATGGGCCACACCAGCGCCCAAATTTGTTAAATTGATAGTGTTATAGAAATGTATTCTGCGGCACTCTCCTTCTTCTCTTAAAAATAGCTTGGGCTGTTTTGGAATAATTTTTAACTCATTATATGTGATTGCAAGCTCCTTATGTGCTTTGGAATTCAGAATTTCAGGCTTCCACATTCACGACTGACTTTATTTAACTTTACAAAGTTCGTGCTAAATATATAAATGCTCCAGGAGATGTGCGTATCATTGAAAATGCTAAATTAAAATGATTTCAAACTAGATTTCTACTCTATCAGCTTTACATAATTATCCTGTATTTTTATCAGGGAGTTGCATTGTTTCCTACACATTGCTTAATTAGGTTTAAACAAGGGGCGAATGGCAGGAGAACTGGACTTCTCAGAGCAAATGAAAGGGACGAAAAAGTCCTTCAGGTTTCCTGCCATTAGATGTTTCCGCTCAGACCACAGGTCATTGATCCTCTGCTTGCCCCACCCCCCAACTATATATGTATTTCTTAAATTTCAGGTTTTCAATCTCAATCCTGTAAACAGATCTATCATTTCCTTAGATACTGAGCTGTCTAGGAAGAAGCAGGAGCTGGGTATATGGAGGGGACTTTGGGGGGCTTCTGTGAACAGGTGTTCTTGAACTACCAAGATAGTGGAAGTATTATTCTTCATAATTTTTTCACATTTTCTTTAATAAAGGGTGTCAGTGAAGCCTTCCCATGGGTGTGTCACAGTTGGATGCACTGTAAAGGAAGAATAAATCCATGTAGTTTCTAGAACAATCCCAATTCTGGAGAAAGCTCTAAGGAGAAGTATTCTTCTGTCATGGTTTTGATGGCCTTATGCTGACCTGAAACCATATTTTTGTAATTGATGGAGGTTGTGGGAAAGACTGTTCCCTTTTTCAGACTCTTCTATTATTCACAAATTATTTATTTTCTTGGCTCCACTGGGCATGTTTTTATGTATTTTTTTTCTTTAGCAGTTAGTGCTGGGAAGGTGAAAAGTTTGTGTTTCATACACTCTACTGTAATGTATAATTACATAAACATAAAACAAAACTAGAATGATTGTGGCTTCATTTTCCCTCACAATAAAAGAATGGGTTTAATCCTCTACTTAATTTGCATCCTTTGCGCCACCAATCCTGTTCAATAATTCATTAGCAGAGAGTAACTTAGTCGTAAACAACATACTGTTTCCCCTTGTTGGTACTTAGTAAACTTTAGCTTCTGCAATCTGTTCTCATAAAATGAATCCCATAATTCCTTTAATCATTTTAGTCACTCTTCTCTAGATCCATTCAATTAGATTACAACTTTTTGGCAAGAGAAGTACTTGAGTTGAACAATCTTCCCATATGTTATCTCAGAAGAGTGGTAGGGGAGAGGCTTAAATCTTTTACGTTTATGGCTGAATGGCTACAGACATTTTGACTGATGCAGCTCTCTGAATATAATAGGTATTGAACAAATACTTGTGAATGAAAAATGTTGAATATGGACTTATTGGCAATTAATTATTCACATCTCTCTCTTAAACTCTTTGCTGACATATAGCTTCTCCTCTGGAAAATCTGATTTTAAATAACTGTAAGGCTTTTAATGTGAATCATGATAATATCACAGATTTAATTATAATATGATATGTCTAAGCAAGCTTTAAAATGCTTTTTGCAAAAGTGGGCATAAGGGATATTAATGGCATTGGTTTGAAATGAAGGGCCTGGGAAAAACACTTGGACACACATTGAGAAGAGGAGATTGTCAAAATCAGGTAAGGAAAAGAAGATGAAATAAAACAAGTTGCATATTAGGTGATGATAAAATTATCAGTAGAAAATGTGGGTAACTCATGCTATAAAGAAGGGACTTTGGTCTTAACATGTCCGAATATGTAACCCAACTTGCATATTTCTTTTCTTTGACATAGGGAAGCATTTCAGAAATGAAATTTTTTCATAAGACATTTTTTTCTTAGCACCATGGTACTTATTTTGCATGTAGATGAGACATGCTAGAAAAAGTTATAAAAATGGAATTAAGTATAATCTCAGATGGGCCTGCTAACTAATACAACCTTTTTGGAAAGAAGTATAGAGACTCCTCAAAGAACTCAGATTAGACTTCCCATTTGATCCTGCAATCCCATTACTAAGAATCTACTCAAAAGAAAAAAAAAATCATTTTACCATAAGGATGTCTGCACTAGATTGTTTAATGCAGTTCAATTTACAGTTGCCAGGATGTGGAAACAAGCTAAATGCCCACCCACCCAGGAGCGGATTAACAAGCTGTGGTATATGTGCACCAAGGAATACTATTTGGCATTAAAAAAGATGGAGGCTTTACATCTTTTGTATTAACCTGGATGGAGGTGGAACACATTGTTCTTAGTAAAGTATCACAAGAATAGAAAGAAAAGCAAGAATCCAATGTGCTCAATTCTAATATGAAGTCAGTAGATGATCTAATACACTCCCACATAAGAGAAAACTCAAATCAATTCAAGGTGGGCGATGTGGGAATGAGGGAGCCAGGAACCAGGAGGGAGGGGGATGGGTGTGTTCCCACGTAACTGGCAAATGTTACCATGTACAGCACACCTCCTGGGGGTGGGCCACAATTATAAGAGGGACTTTACCTAACAAATGCAAACATTGTAACCTAATTCTTTATACCTTCAATTAACCTGAAACAATTGAAATAATTTTTAAAAGGTAAACAAAAGAAATACTTCTGATAGCATAAAAATATATATATAATCTCAGAATAGGACAGACAAAAACCAGGGGGAAGTTCTGGAACAAGGCATTGTGGGAATTAAACACCTTACCAGACATCTGGAGAAAAGCACCAAGAGCAAGTCCAATGCTGGGGTACAGGACCTGGCTTTTGTTCTTGGGGAGGTAAAGAGCTCATGTTGAGGGCAGAGTGCCAGGTGGGAGCCAGCAACAGAACTAGGTCTGCGTCGAAGGTCTCGATGTAGATCAGGTTTCATAGGGCAGGAGCTTTAGAATCAGTCACAGAACTAGGGTCAAATTGATGGAAATAGACACAGTTATCACTGTTCTTAGGAAATGAGATTTTTGGAATGGACTGAGAGTTAAGTCTGTTTGACTAATTGGAGTCTGGGCTTGGTCTTCCTCAGGCCCAGAAGACCTGGACAGAAGTGATCAGCCATGGGGAGCACATACTTCTCTGTGACAATGCTTAGCAAGGGTTTGGTTTGATTTAGAAGAAACTCCCTATCCTCCCCCACCAACCAGGTACAACTGAAGTTGATGGCGGCAGACATGCAATTTTAAACTTCTTTTGCTGGAGAAAAGAGAGCATTGTCTGTTCCTCTGCCTCTGTTAAGATTGTTTCTGGGACTCTACGGGGAAGCCTGTAGATGATTCCATGTTCACTGTAGACAGCTGGGCTGGGCTGGGAGTTGTCAGAGACTGACATTTGGAGAACTGGAAGGCTAAAGAAAGCTAGCAGCAGTTACATAAGGAACAGAATTAATTTGGAGGCCAGGAGGGACCCGGAAAAGAGAATAAAAATGGCAATTATAAATGAGTGTATCTTTGCCATTCGTAAAAATCTGGGTCATTTATAGCTGGGTTTTTGTCTGTGGGCTTTGATAACACAGTTGCCCAATCAGTGTTTCATCATCTGATTTTCACAATAGATTTCATTCCAGAATACAATTGTTATATAACGAAAATAATTCAGTATGTTGGAGAAAAAAGTCAATCAACACCGTTTGAAGCTTTGTATGTCCTTTGTTGGCGGGGAGTCAGGCGTGAACAGGCATTGTCATCGGACTCTTCCAGACCATTTCCAGCACACTGTGCCTTGGGCATGACACATCAGAGCCTGTTGTTTATCTTGTATTACCTTCCAGACCCCTCTGGAAAAAGCCTGCACAGAATTCCTCATCTGCAGTCTTTGTTGTAGGTGTGCATATAAATACGTGGTGAACGTATTTGTTGAGCACATTACAGTTTCGAAAGCTGACTTCAATAAAAAGGTATTGAGATGAATGATGAAGGCGATCCTCTTCAGGAGGTAGGAAGCTCATAATTAAAACGTTATTTACCAAAGTACTGACAGCAAAGCTTTTTCTTTTTCTCTGTCTACTACTTGAGTGCCAGTCAGAACAAGGATATCATGACTATCCTTGTTATACGTTTGCTTTGGAGAGGCTTGTGAAGAAACTTGCTACTGTACAGTGAGTTTATAAATATAATATAAACTAAAGAATGCAAAACTTTTATCTAGGAAAGCTCACTTAGTCTGAGTAATCATTTAAATTAACTTTCTTAGGTTCTGAGTCTCAGCAGCATAAGTATGCTATAAAAATTTTTATTCCTACTTTCATTGTTATTGAGAGAGCAATCTTTGTTTTTCTTAAAGCTCTGGCCTTATACTAGTAAAAATGCTTTGAAGTTAAATGACTAAAGTTGAAAACCTGTTTTCAAATTTTATTGGAAATGCACAGCATATTAAATAGTGATAGCCACTGATTGGGTTTAAAGTCTATTAAAGTAATTGATTACCAACAGGTAGCAGTTCTGAATGTGCCTGTCCCCAACTTCTGTTCTTGTATTTCTGGTAGACCATTCTGAAAGACTAAAGTGTAGACTCAGAGACAAGCTGAGGTAAAGACTGGGAGGACATGGGTTGTCTTTACGTGAAGTTAATAAAACATAATGCAAGGTGCACACCTACAATGCGCAGAGTATGGTGGAGCCCCAGTGCATGGAGTATGGAGCAGTGGTGTACAGAGAATTGATCTGCTCCCCGCTCTTTCATGGTGTGGGAAAGCCAGCTGAAGTCTAAGGAAGATCTCACCGCTCTCTGTAATGTACATAAGCAGTGTGCTTGGAGACGAGAACGTCTGTACCTTCCCCAAGGGAGCTGGGCAAGGTTGGGTGGAGAAGAGACTCGAGGAGGAGGAGCTGTGGCTTATCCTGTATTGTTACGTCATTGTCACAGGCATCAAATGATGCACATGCTTGTGGAAGACAATGACTTTAGCTGGGAGTAAATGTGAACTATAAACACAGGCTAGAGAACGACTGAAGGTGATTGGCATGTCCAGCATCAGTTATTTGGGATTTTGATGTCTGACTATTTAACTTCTCCTTGGATTAGTTTTAACTTATTACTCCCGAGCCTACTGCAGAACTATGTTTTCTACCCAGCTCCCCCCACTGTAGGCAGGATTCTGGGGGATACAGCCGTGGAGATCCTGAAGGGCCACACTCTCTTCAAGACCAGCCCAGACCAAATATTGATTGTTCACTCTCAGCAGAATGAGAAAACCTGACAACAGGATCTGAAAGTACACAGTTTTCACAGCAAGACATATATTCTATGTTTTGGGGAAAAGCTTCTCATCACTGGGATAGAACATTACACGTAATGGACGGAGTAAAGGTGAACTTTTGTTGGCCACTCGACTCAACTCTCCCCTGAGTAAGCTCCTTCCTGTTCTCCTGCATGTGGAGGATTAAGTAGGAGTAAGAAGATGGGAGGAGGGAGAGCGATAGCCTGTGCCATTCCTTCTCCAGCTAACTAAGGCCTGGAAAAGGACAAGGATTGTGTATAAGCCAGATGCTCAGGTAAGGTGAGCAACAGCCACATGAAGTTAGCTGTGAACAAAAGACCTGCTGAGTTGAGAAGGGCCCATTGTGCCCGTGAAGGAAATGCCTCGGCTGATCACTTCCCCAACCTGAACAATTTTTTTTTTTTTTTTGGTCAGAATCCTCAGTAAAATGAACACTTTTGAATCTTAGTTCTGATACTTCTCTAAAGAATATTTCACTGAGGTTCTCCGTTCAAAACAATGCCATAAAGTCACGCCAAATTCTTAGCAGTGGTGAACAGAAAATAGATGAAAACTGCAGTCTTATCCTTCAGAGTAGCCCCCATGGATGTATAAAGTTGGGAAGTCGAGGGAAATGGCAAAACATAATCCTAATTAAAGTCTTTTTATCAAGAACCTTCTGTGTGGCGCTGAGCTGGGTGATATGCCAGTGAGTTGGGTGAGATCTGTTCTCTGTTTTGTAAATATTTATAACACAGGACAGAGGACACTGGCACAGGTGGATACAGGGGCTGAGGTTTCCAAGTCCTAGAAGGAATGAGCGCCATCTGGGGAGGAACAAGAGTCACCTGGCTATGCAGCCTTTGTCTGTTGCGGATACAGAGTGCAGACCATGGGAGGCCCTGACTCTCCATCCAATGGCTGTCCCCAGGGGCTAGAGAGTTCCCTACCTCAATTGACCCTGCAGTCCCTGGTTTGTGACATTGGCGTTTTAAGTCTGTGTGACTCTAGAGGCTTCCTGATCTTTTTCTTTTTAGTTTCAATGTGTTTTGTCTCTTAGGATTCAGGATTTTTGCATCCACATCTCAAGGTTTATAATTCATTTTATACTTATTTTTATTTACCTCAAACCTACCTACATCCATTTAAGAAATCTTGATGTTAAAAACCAGGTTTTTGGGGCTGGGCGCCCATAGCTCAGTGGTTAGGGCACCAGCCCCATACACCGAGGGAGGAGGGTTAGAACGTGGCCCAGGCCTGCTAAACAACAATGACAACTGCAACAACAACAAAAATAGCCAGGCATTGCAGCAGGTACCTATAGTCCCAGCTACTTAGGAGGCTAAGGCAAGAGAATTGCTTAAGCCCAGGAGTTTGAGGTTGCTGTGAGCTGTGATGCCACAGCACTTTACTGAGGGCGACACAGTGAAACTGTCTCAAAAAAACAAATCAGGTTTTTCTTTCGAGCGCAGAGGTTAAGCTCACATTCCCTGAAATCAGAATGCCTGTGTTTTCATCTTGGCTCTGCCACTTAACAGCTGTGTGACATGGGGCAAACTATCAGACTTCTCTGCACCTTATCACTATGTTACTAGTGCTGACAGGAAGAGATTTCCCAGAGATTAAATGAGTTGATACATGTGAAGGGCTTAAACACAGTGAGCACTCGTTAAAAAGCAGTCATTCACTGGATACTTAATTATGTTATACTGGCCAGTAGTAGCTACCCTACGTTTTCATTTTAACAGCCATAAAGAATTTTACACATTTTCCTTTATATGATAGAATTTTATTTGTGCATGATAATAATGATAAAAATTATATATGATATACATGTATTTAAGTAAACACGTATTTATCCACTTCTAGCCCATTAAGGCCTTCCTAAAGCTCTGTGACTAGAACTAGTTTTAATACTCTAGTTATAAGCATGTTGTAATTTTTAAGGGCTGGAATGGCTTCTCTCATATTTAAATTATTCCTTTTGATGAGGCCCGCAGTTTTATCTGCAGCCGCTCATTAGCTGATAGCTTCACTAACCGTTCTGTAATGTCGTGGGATCTTTTTTCAGACTCTATTCCAGACCCCCTTATCATACATATATACTTTCGGCACATGCAGATTTAACTTTTTCCTATTTCTTTTCTTACCTTTGAAACATATTTGTGGCTTTTTTTCTTTCCCACAAAGCCTTCACAAATCACTTTTGTTCTATCTACAGAGATAAACATACGTTTAGCTGTAAAATCTTAATCTCTCTGGAAAACATCTTTTTCAGGTCACTTACAAAACTAATAAGTTAAAGCAGTATTAGTACCAAGCTTAGAGAACGGACCAAACTTTCTGCTTCCTTTATTATTTCAGTATTTCAGTTTCCTTTATTATTCTTTGGCTTCATATTATAAAAATCACCTGGTGTTGGACCTTTATAAAATTATTTTTGTTCCTTCTTTGACAGTTTGGCTAGGTATACTTTACTTGTAGACAATTTTTTTTTCTTTTTTGAGACAAAGTCTCACTATGTCCCCCTCAGTACAGTGCTGTGGCATCACAAGACACAGCAACCTCAACTCTTGGGCTTAAGGGATTCTCTTGCCTCAGCCTCCCAAGTAGCTGGGACTACAGGTGCCTGTCACAGCACTCGGCTAGTTTTGGTTGTCATTGTCGTTGTTTGGCAGGCTGGGGCTGGATTTGAACCCACCAGCTCCGGTGTATGTGGCTGGTGCGCTAGCTGCTGAACTACAGGTGCCGAGCCTTGTATACAATTTTTTATTGCAGATTTTATATTGCCTCAACCCCAGAGGGGAGTTTTGTCTGTAGGCTTTGTGCTCCCATTGCCTATTTGCCAACATTGGGAATGAAGCGAGATCCACAGTTCCTCATGCCGAGAGCAGCTACATCATTTCCATTCCGGCATTTCTTTCACGCAGAGGCTCTTGACAATGATAATTGCCCTGTAATTCTCAGTCAGATGTGAATGTCCCATCTGATCTTCCAAGTTGGATCTCAATTATTTTACTGCAAAAGGGGTATGAATTGACAAATTGCAAAGTTGCTGGTAGAACTGGAAATGGTCCCAGTTGACCCTGACATTTGGCTGTCTAATCTCTTTACAGATGTGCTTTGGGGAGGATAGCCAGCATATTCCAGATAGCCCATCCCATTTCAGACCCACTATATGAAGTAACATTTTGATTCTCTGAAAATTCTGAAAACTTTATCTGGATTTTTCTTCTGGTGCTTCCATTTTGGCTCGTAGAACAGAGATTCTATTGCATTTTCACTTGCAATGTGAAGTTTTTCTTTATTTTTATAAAGACAATTTTCCTGATGCCTTTTCTAGAAAATGACTGAGCATTTAATATTCTTTAAAGGGCAAGATCTTTAGATTTCAGTATTTTGTCACCTAAAAAGTTTGTAAGTAGCATGAAATGAAAGAAGGCTTTCAAAGCACACAGATTTGGATTCTGCTACTTCCTAGGTGTGAGGTCAGGCCAGTGGCTGCGTCTGTCAGAGCCCTGGTTGCTGCTTCGGAAAAATGGTTCTAGCAGCTTCCTCAGTTATATGACACATGAGCACACACCTTTTTAATCAGGCGTTATATTTACAATCCATGGAATGGCATGTAATAGATGTTCATTTCTTCTAGAACATCCAGACCTGAGACTGACTTAACCTAGGTATTCATGAAGTACTTGTTGACTAAATGAACATAAACACACAGCAAAATGGTTCTAGTGAATAACTTGCCAATCAGGGATACGAATGTACTGTATCTGCTTTTGTTGATTTCTAGTTTTTATATATTTCAAACTGGGTCTTGTCTCAATCAGTGCTGACACATTACATTTTACTAGAAACAATTATTAAAGAATTTATGTTAGGGGCAGTGCCTGTGGTTCAGTGGGTAGGGCGCCGGTCTCATATGGGTTTGAACCCTGCCTCGGCCAGATGAAACAGCAGTGGCAACTGCAACAAAAATAGCTGGCATTGTGGCGGGCACCTGTAGTCCCAGCTACTTAGGAGGCTGAGGCAAGAGAATGGCTTAAGCCCAGGAGTTGGAGGTTGCTGTGAGCTGTGATGCCACAGCCCTCAGACAGCTTGAGACTTTGTCTCAAATAAAAAAATAAATAAATAAGAGAATTTATGTTAGATTATGAACTGGTACAATAATTATTTGTAGTTACATTCAGGAACAACTCCTTCTAAAAATTTACTTATCAAAATATCTAAAGGTTAACTTTTATCTTTTATAAAATTTTGCATTTTAATTTATGAGTTTCGGTGCCTTCAGATTTTTGCAATCAGGATCATTACATTTGTAACAGAATGAAATGTAACAAAAATCTCTAGATTCTGTCTTTAAAACAATGAAGGACTACTTTTTAGCATAGGTAGCTCTGTGGGCAATGCCGCCCTCAGAAAATTCTGTTTCCTCTCCCCACCCCAATTTCCTAAATGTTGGAAAATGTTGATCTTCTTGGTCCTTCTACCTAATGGTCTCAGGGACTTTTTAGTTCAGTATAAGACTAAAGAGACTTTGCAGAAACAGTTGGGCTGAAGAAATGAATCACTTACTGGACCAAAAAGAAATGTTCCAAGTTTTCAGAGAAGCTCTGAATGATGCTTATTTATGGCAAAAGGCTGGTAGCCCAACAACTAAAAAGGGAAACGCTTTGCCAGGGTTCTCAGCAATACGTGGAACAGATAAGGCCTGCAAACATGATCACCAGGACTAGAGAATGTGTATGTTTTGTAAGTTTTTTTGTTTTGTTTTGTTTTGTTTTGTTTTTGAGACAGAATCTCACTCCATTGCCCAGGAGTAGAGAGTGCCATGGAGTTATAACTCGCATCAACCTCAAATTCCTGGGCTCAAGAGATACTTTTGCCTTAGCCTCCTGAATAGCTGGGACTTCACGTGCCCACAAAGCCTAGCTAATTGTTCTATTTTTAGTAGAGATGGGGGTCTCACCCTTGCTCAGGTTGGCCTTGAACTTCTGACCTCAGGCAATCCACCTGCCTTGGCCTCCCAGAGTCCTAGGATTGGCCAAGTTAGGTTATTTTTAATGTCTCTGAATTTTGTTTACTTTCCTTTATTAATGTCACATATATTGTTCCTTAGTGTTTAGCAAATTCTTATGAATATCAGCATGTATTAGCTAAGGTATAGAGAAGCATGAGAACTAATATTTTTTCTGTATCTTAAAGTAGAAAAGGCATGATATTGAGGATAACTATAGCGGGAAAAAACCCTAATGAAATTCATGAATTTCAGAATGTTCCAAGTCATTGTAGAATAGCTTTTTACTGGCATGAGGTTCTCTTTCTCTAAGCCCGTGTAAGGAAAACTCTGAAGGAGTCCGAAATATTTTATTCAGGAAAGCTGTTCTGTGTACAGGAGCCTGTTCGGCAACTCTCAGGTCCAGCTGAACATCCAAAGAAGTCTCATTTAGAATTCTTTATGAAGTAGAAGTCTGAGTCACGTATCCCTCTGGTGCTGGTTGTCATTCATTCATCCACTAGCAAATTATTTATTCAGCTCCTATTTTATGCCAGTCAATATATTATTCACAAGGGTCCACCTATAATGCGTCTTCCAGGAATCTCCAGTCCCTCACCAGGTTCCCGCCGTTGGCCTTTCCTGACTTCCCTCCCCATTCCATCTGTCTTGGACTCCGTATCCCAAGACAGATTTTGTTCTCTTTCTTGCCAAAATCCTTCACTTATTTTTGTCATTGTCCTCCTGCGTTTGTGTCCTCACAAAACCTCAAGGCTCTGTTTTTTCACATCTCTAGCTGAGCTTTTCTGGAGAAACCATTTGCCTGCGCAGACTGGTGTCACTACAACTTTAAAGTCTCAAATTCCGCCTGGGCCCTCAATCTATTTTTTTTTTTTACTGAGTTGGCTCTTTCTCATTCTGTGTGTCCTTAACCCTTTCCAACTCCTGCATACTGGAGCCCTTCTCACCATAGACAGAACTGGGAACTGTGCAACTGCCCACCTTCCTCCTACAGAATGGATAAGATAGATCAAAGGTTTAAATTCAAATTCTGTAACTTACTGGGTGAAAATCTTCCTGAGGCTCAGTTCTCTCCTCTGAAAGGCACTCATTAAATGTGGCCAATTCTCTTCTCCCTGTCCTCCTCCTCCTAATTCTCCTCTTCCTCCTCTTTCCACATCTTAGTTTGATCTGCTGTCACAAAGTGGTCTCGATCGGGTGGCTTACACGACAGCCGTTAATTTCTCACAGTTCTAAAAGCTTTAAGTCCAAGTTCAAGTTGCTGGCAGACTCGGTGTCAAAGGAGACCCCACTTCCTGGCTTGCAGACGGCCGTCTTCTGGTATCCTGACGCTGCAAGAGCAGAGAGAGAGGAAGCAAGTTCTCTCCTGCCCTTTGCTTTAGTAAGAACACTAATTCCATCAGGAGGCTGTATCTCAGGATCTCATCACCTTACCCAAACCCCGCCCCCCAACACCATCCGGCTGGGGGTTTGGCTTCAGTGTGGCGGGGCACAGGCGTGCAGTTCCCAGCTCTGCTCCTTCCGACGTTCTGTCCTCTTTCCTTTATCTGAGCATCCAAGGGTATCAAAGTTCATCCCTTCATTTCAACTCTACTTTTCATCCTTCCTGCTCTCTCAGGGACCTTATTCTTTGTCTCCTCTCAGCAATATCGTTTTTCTGGTTCCTTTCCCTAAGGATTGAAACGTGTGTAAGTCTTTCTTCCCTAAAAGCAGCCTCAACTTTTCTTGAACCTCTCCGTGTTCCTCCCGTGGCCTCCCTTCTGTCTTCTTCTCCTCATCTGTTGAGTTGCTATTTCCTGCCTTCACTTCATCCTATTTCTGGCGTGCTTACTGTGCGTGGATCCTGGGCTCCACACCTTCCATTCCTCCTCTTCTTCCCTTTTTTTTTTTTTTTTGAGACACAGCCTTAAGCTATCCCCCCCCTGGGTAGAGTGCAGTGGCCTCACAGCTCACGGCAACCTCCAACTCCTGGGCTCAAGCAAATCAGCCTCCCAAGTAGCTGGGACCACCAGCACCCACAACAATGCCTTGCTATTTTTTGGTTGCAGCCGCCATTGTTGTTCAGCAGGCCGGGGCTGGATTCGAACCTGCCACCTTAGGTGTATGTGGCTGGAGCCTTAGCCACTTGAGCCCCAGGTGCCAAGCCAGTTCTTAGAGTTTTAATGAATATATTTGCCACGTTTCTCCCATCGTAATTAAGACATGAAGCATTTTAATTCTCCCCACATGAATAGCCACTAATCTGAGTTTCAGAACTCTTTTCTCTCAGAACTCACTCAGATGGAATTACACAGCATGTAGCCTCCGAGCCTTTCTCTGGTACCACGTGTTTCTGAACTCCACCTGTCTGTGTGGTGTCTGTCTACCGCTAGGATTCTCGAGTGGGAATCATTACACGTGACCTTTTACATCTAGGGTCTCTCCCTACTTTGCAGAAGTTTACAGCCAAACACATTAGAAGGGGAGCAGGGAACACTGACCTGGGATTCTAAAATGGGACACAGGCAGTAAATGTTGGGGCCTTGACAGCAGCCAAAGTGGACTATTCTGTGGCCAAGGAAGACATCTGCAGGGGCCTTAACACTGGGGTCCAGGCTGAGTTGGTACAAGGGTGCCTGGGAATCCGCATAAACACAGGCTATTGGATAGTTGTTGCTGGGGGTTCTGGGTTGTGTGTACCTGTCTTCTTGGGAGGGACTGCTCTTGACTCCACCCTCGGGCTCTGGCTGCTGTGGAGCTTGAGGTTGTTGCATTTTGCTTTCTTGAGTTATGCTCTGTGGTTCTTGAACCAAACCTGTAATACTGTTGGATGTATGTCTATTTTTTGAGGCCATCTCTTTCTGAAGGCTGGGGTTTGGGTATGGGTTCTTATCATACAAGACTTTCAAAGCTTCCAATTGCTTCTCAGTGAAAATGGTTCATCTCCTGTGTGAATGCATCTGGCGGTTGCCTTTTGGAAGCTCCTCCATGCCTGACATCTGCTGATCCAGGTGTGCTCCTCTGACCAGACCTGGGGATGATCCTTTCATTCCTCTATAACTCACTGCATGTAGCTCCTGCTCACACGCTTCCCCTGGAACTGTTCTTAACAAGGCCTCCAGTGACGTGGTCCCAAAAAGCATCGGATGAGTCTTTTTTTTTTTCAGATTAATTTGAGTGTCATACGATTAGGCTACTTTGTTTGCATTTGTAAGGTAAGGTCCGAGTTGCAGTTGAGTTCTTCACCCAGGTAGTGTGGCATAAACCCCTATGTTGTACCCATTAGGTGGGAATTTACTGAACCCCAACCCTCTTCTGGAATTGAAATGTGTTTTTTCTCACGTGGGCCTATAGTTGTTCACCTGCTAGTTTCAAAATAGTATTGAGTACATGGGATGCTTGCTTTTCCATTCTTCAAATGCTTTACTTAGGAGAGTGTTCTCCAAATCCATCTAGAAAAATAATGCCAAGTCCCCGTCTTCTGTATGGCTGAATAGTATTCTGTGGTATGCATAGATCACAGTTATTAATTCATCCCTGTGTTGATGGCATTGGATAAGCCTTGTTTATCATTTCAGCAGCATGATCCTCTGGCACTTCCCTTTACAGTAGGGCTTTCAGTATTTTCCCTCTTAGGTCTCTTGTCTTTTGGGTGTCCTGGTTAGAAACCTGTCATCTTCGACCTTTCTGTCTGCCACTTCCTATAGCCAATCAATAACGAAACTGCCAAATCTCCCAAGTTTTCTGATTTCCCCCAGCCCCATTCCCACAGCAGTTATCCTGTTCAGATCAATGTACTCTGTATCCTAGATTGCCCAAGCACATACTAAGCTCCGAGTAGTTCCCTGGTTTACGGGATCCTGACCTAGCTGTAGTGTTTCTTAATTGTCCAAAGGGTGCCTAAAGATATACATGGCACTTAAGGGATCATCATTCCTGGGTTAAACTAATAATTGCCTTTTGGCTTGGAGTAAAATGTATGTAGATGGAAAAAAAAGCCATTTTAATTATAAAGAGGATTATTTCATATTATTTAGTAAATGGGAGCTGTAAAGGAGGATGATACAGTTTACTAATTGTAATGAAAATAACAAAGATTCGGAGTTACTTGAATAGGTCACAAACTTTAATAAGGGCTTTGCTTTCCCTGGGTACTTAAAAACATTAACCATCTATTAAAAATAGAAGTACCATATAATCTGGCAATCTTGCCACTGACTCTATATCTAAAGGGCATGAGATGAGCATGTCGAAGAGGTGTCTAACTTCCGTGTTTATTATTATTATTGCAGCATTATTCACAATAGCTAAGGTGTAGAGTCAACCTAAGTGTCCGGTAACAGATGAACGGATAAAGAAAATGTGGTATATATACATAGAGAAATAGTATTCCGCCTCTTGGAAGGAAATCAAGTTCTTTTTTAGAGATGAAATTGGCTTTTATTCACAGTTCATGAATCAGGGCAGTCTCTAATGCTACAAAGGAGAATGAGGGTGCTCCTTGGTCAATAGCAGAATGAAGGATTTTGTAAGGCAGGGACAAGAAAATAGAATAGGAAAAAAAGCTGATTGGTTAACATTAGATTCATTCCGGGTGATTTTTAAAGATTCAATAGATTTATGAGTCTAAGTGATTTTTAGTCACATAGATTAATTGCCTAGTGATGGTATCTGGGTTTTGTGACCCATCACCTGCATTGTGTTTACTGGACTGGGTGGTAGTTTTTCATCCCTCACCCCCTCTCACCCTTTCCCTTCTGAGTCTCCCGGGTTGATTAATGCACTCTGTGGGACCATGTACACCCATAGCTTAACTCTCACTTGTAAGTGAGAACGTGCCATTCCTAAGTTCCTTCACTTAGGATAATGGCCTCCAGTTCCGTTCGGGTGGCTGCAAATGACTTTATTTCATTCAATTTATGACTAATAGTATTCCATGTATTCCAAAGTACATTATATAAAATGTATTTTTTTTTTTGAATCCCCTCATCAGCTGATGGGCACTTAAGTTAGTTCCACATTTTTACAATTATAAATTGTGCTGTGATAAACATGAGCACATGTCTTAATGTACTTTTTAATACGATGACATCTTTTGGGGGGTAGCAGTGACATTACCAGATTCCTAGCAGTGACATTACCAGATTGAATGGTAGATCTCCTTTCAGTTCTTTGAGAAATCTCCGTACTATTTTCCACAGAGGTTGTACTAATTTACATTCCCACCAACAATGTATAAGCATTCCCTGTTCACCCCATCTACGCCAATATCTATTGCTTTTGACTTTGTAATTGTGGTTGTTCTCACTGAGGTGAGATGGTATCTCATCGTGGTTTTAATTTGCATTTCTCTGATGATTACTGATGTTGAGCCTGTTTTCAAGTGTTTGTTGCCCATTTGCATATCCTCTTTTGAGAAATGCCTGTCAATGTCATTTGCCTGTTTCTTGGTGGGGTTATTTGGCTTTTTTCTTGTTGATTGGTTTCAATTCCTTTTATATTCTGGACATTAGTCCTTTGTTGGATGTATAATTTGTTGGTAAATACTTTTTCCCGTTCAGGAGGTAGTCTATTTAATCTCTTGATTGTTCCTTTTACTGTGCAGAAGCTTTTTAGTTTATTTAAGTCCCATTTATTTATTTCTGTTCATATTACATTTGCTTTGGGGATCTTTGCCCCCCCTTTTTTTTTTCTTTGCCTAGGCCAATTTCTATTGTTTCAAGTCTGACATTTATGTCTTGGATCCATCTCAAGTTAGTTATTTACGTATGAAGAGAGACAGGAATGTAGTTTCATTCCTCTGCGTATGGCCATCCAATTTTCTCAGCACCATTTATTGAATAGTGTGTTGTTTCCTCAGCGTATGTTTTGTCTGCTTTGTCAAGGATCAGTTGGTTACAGGTATTTGGATTTATTTCTGAGCTCTCTATTCTCTACCATTGGTCTATGTGCCTCCCTTTATACCAATACCATGTGCTTTGGTTACTATTGCCTTGTGGTGCAATTTGAAGTTTGGTAATGTCATGCCTTGAGGTCTGTTCTTTTTGCTTAGAGTTGCTTCGAGTATTCTTGGTTCCATGTGCATTTTAGCATTGTTTTTTCCAATCCATGAAGAATGACATTGGCATTTTATTTATTTATTTTTGTAGAGACAGAGTCTCACTTTATCGCCCTCTGTAGAGTGCTATCATGTCACAGCTCACAGCAACCTCCAACTCCTGGGCTTAGGCGATTCTCTTGCATCAGCTTCCTGAGTAGCTGGGACTATGGGTGCCTGCCAGAATGCCAAGCTATTTTTTTGTTGCAGTTTGGCCAGGGCTGGGTTTGAACCAGCCACCTCTGGTATATGGGGCTGGTGCCCTACTCCTTTGAGCCACAGGTGCCGCCCTGACATTGGTATTTTAATTGAAATTGAATTGTATCTGTAGATTGCTTTGGGTAGTATAGACATTTTTACAATATTGATTTTTCTGATTCACAAGCCTGAGGTGTTTTTTCACATATGTGTGCCATGTGTGATTCCTCTCATTAGTGTCTTGTAGTTCTCCTTGTAGAAATCTTTCATCTCTTTGGTTAAGCATATTCCTAGATTTTTTTTTTTTTGGTAGCTATTGAAAATGAGATTGAGTTTTTTTTTTTTTTTAGAGGCAGAGTCTCACTTTGTCACCCTCGGTAGAGTGCTGTGGTGTCACAGCTCACAGCTCGTGGACTGAGGCGATTCTTTTGCCTCAGCCTCCTGAGTAGCTGGGACTACAGGTGCCCGCCACAACACCCCGCTATTTTTTTGTTTCAGTTTGGCCAGGGCCAGGTTTGAACCTGCCACCCTGGGTATATGGGGCTGGTGACCTACCTACTGAGCCATGGGTGCAGTCCCAAGATTGAGTTCTTGATGTGATTCTCAGCTTTGTCACTGTTGGTGTATGGCAGTGTTATTTATTTGTGTACCTTGATTTTGTCTTCTGAGATTTTACTGAATTCATTTATAAATTTTAGGACTCTTTTATAGGGTTTTCTAGGTCTCAGAGCATATTGTTGACAAATAGAGATAATTTCACTTTCTTTTTTCCAGTTTGGATGCTCTTATTTCTTTCTCTTTTCTGAGAAAGAAAAGGTGCTCTGGCTGGCACCTCTAGTACTATGTTGACTAGTGGTGGCCAAAGTGGGCACCCTTGTCTTGTTCCAGTTCCCAGGGGAATGCTTTCACTTTTCTCCATTCAGTATGATGTTACCTGTGGATTTGCTATATATGGCTTTTATTAATGCAAACTATGTTCTTTCTGTGCCTAGTTTGTTGAGAGTTTTTTTTTTTAATCATGAAATGATGCTGGGTTTTATTTTTCTGAACCTATTGAAATGATTACATGGTTTTTGTTTTAAATTGTTTCTGTTGTGAATCATTAACTTGTGTATGCAGTACCATTCTTGCATATCTGGTATAAAACCTGATCTTGATAAATTATATTTTGATGTGGTGTTGGATTCTGTTTGCCAATATTTTCTCGAGGATTTTTGTTTCTATGTTCATCAAGGATATTGGTGTATAGTTTTCTATTTTTGTTGTATCTTTTCCTGCCTTTGGTATCAAGGTGATGCTGACCTCATAGAATGAGCTAAAGAGGATTCTCTCTTATTCTTCTGGAATAGTTGTGGTGGAAATAGTATCAGTTCTTTTTTGAGTGTCTGGTAGAATTTGGCTGTAAATCCTACTGGTCTTGGGCTTGGGAGACATTTTATTGCTGATTAAACCTTAGTATTTGTTACTGATCTGTTCAGTATTTCTGTTTCATCCTGATTGAGGCTTGAGGAGTTGTAATTTTCCAGAAATTTAACTATTTCCTCTGATTTTTTTAGGTTGTATGCATGGAGGTATTCATAGTAGTCTCAGATAATCTTTTGTATTTCTGTGGGATCAGTTGTAATGTCTCCTTTTCCATTTCTTTTTCATTCTTTCTTTCTTTCTTTTTTTTTTTTTTGAGATAGAGCCTCACTTTGTTGCCCTTGGTAGAGTGCTGTGGCATCATAGTTCACAGAAACCTCAAACTCTCGGGCTCAAGCAATTCTCTTGCCTCAGCCTCCTTAGTAGCCGGGACTACAGGCACCCGGCACAACGCCCAGCTAGTTTTAGAGATGAGGCCTCGCTCTGGCTCAGGCTGGTCTTGAACCTGTGAGCTCAGGTGATCCACCCACCTTGGCCTTCCAGAGTGCTGGGATTCAAGGTGTAAGCCACCAAGCTCAGCCTGCTTTTTCATTTCTGATTGCGCTTATTTGCAGCTTCTCTCTTCTTTTCTTGGTTAACCTATTTAGCAGTCTACCAATTTAATTTATCTTTTCAAAGAACCAACTTTTTCTTTTCTAGATCCTTTTTAAAACATTTCATTTAGTTCTGTTCTGACCTTTGTTATTTCTTATCCTCCTACTAGTTTTCGATTTGGTTTGTTCTTGTATTTCTAGCTCCTTGAGGTGTGATATTGGATTGTTAACTTGTGGTGTTTTTGATGTAGGAATTGAATGCTATATATTTCCCTCTTAACACTGTTTTTACTGTATCCCAGTGATTTTTGGCAGCTTGTGTCATTATTGTCATATATTTTAAAGAATTTTTAAATTTCTATCTTCGGGTCATCATTGACCCAAAGATTATCTAGCAACAGGTTAATTTCTAAGTAACTGCATAGTCTTGGGAATTCCTCTTGTAACTGATTTCTAATTTTATACTACTATGATCTGAGAAGGAGTTTCATATGATTTCAGTTGAAAAAAAAATTTTTGACCTATTTTATGGTCTAATGTATAGTCTATGTTAGAGAACATTTCAAGTGCTAATGAGAAGAATATATATTCTGCGGTTTTTGGTAGAATGTTCTGTAAAGTCTGTTGGGTCCATTTGTTCTAGAGTCGCATTTAAGTCCAGTGTTTCTTGGTTGATTTTTTGCCTCCATAATCTATCTAGTTCCATCAGTGGACTGTTAAAATCTCCCACAATTAATGTATTGCTGTTTATTTCTGCTGTGATGTCCAGTAGTATTTGTTCTATAAATCTGAAAGCTCCAATGTTAGGTGCACAGATATTTAGGATTGTTTTACTTTCTTGTTGAATTTATGCCTTTATCATTGTAGAATGCCCTTTTTTAAAAAAAAAAAAAACATCGCTAATTGAAAGCTTGCTTTATCTGATATAAAAGGAGCCACTCCTGATCACTTTTAGTTTTCATTTACTTTGTACCTTTTAACTTTGGGTTTATGAGAATCTTGTAATTTAAGTGGGTCACTTGAAGGTAACAGATACCTGGCTTTTTCTTTTTGAGACAGAGTCTTCCTATGTTGCCCTTGGTAGAGTGCTGTGGTGTCACAGCTCACAACAATCTCAAACTCTTGGGCTTAAGTGATTTTCTTGCCTCAGCCTCCCGAGTAGCTGGGACTATAGGCACCTCCACAACAACTGGCTATTTTTTTGGTTATCATTGTTGTTTAGCAGGCCCAGGCTGGATTCAAATCTGCCAACCCTGGTGTATGTGGCCAGCTCCCTAACCATTGAGCTACGGGCACCAAGCTCAGCCAGCTTATGTTTTTTAAATCCATTCCACCAACTATCAGTTAAGTAGGGACCTGTAGACAGCTTATATTCAATGGTAACAATGACTTGTGAGATTCTGTCCCAGTAAATATGGTGGTTGTTATAATAGTTAGTTACTTTGCATTCTCATTGTGTTATTTTGTTTTCATTTCTTTCTTTTTTTTTAATACAGGATTTTTTATACTGGTGTCAACTTTTCATTTCAAAGCTTAAAACTCCTTTGTGCATTTCTTATAGGAATAATCTAATAGTGACAAACTCTCTTAATGTTTGCTTGTCTAGAAAAAGTCTTTGTTTCTCCCTTATTCATGGAACTTAGTTTTGCAGGAGACAAAATTCTTGGCTGAGAGTTACTTGTTTATGAAGATTAAAGATAGGATCTTAATCCTTTCTGGCTCGTAAGTTTCTGCTGAGAAGATTGCTGTTGATCTGATGGGTTTTCCTTTGTAAGTTATTTGATGCTTTTATCTAACAGATTGTAGGATTTTCTCATTCTGACTTTGGCAAGACTGATAACAATGTGCTTTGATGATGTCTTATTTGCAATGAATCTTCTAGAAGTTTGATGACCGTCTTGAATCTGGATGTCTGTATCTCTAGCAAGATCCAGGAAAGTTTTCTGCTATTATTCCCTCAAATAGGTTTTCCCTGATTTTTTTGTTTTTCTTAATCTCCCTAAAGGATACCTATAATTCTTATGTTTGGAATTTTACACCCTAATATTTCTTGAATAATTTACTCATTTATTTTAATTCTTTTTTTTTGACTGGGTAAATTCAAAAACCTTATCTTCAAGCTATGAAATTCTTTCTTTTGTTTGGTCTAATCTGTAGTTAAAACTTTTTATTGTATTTTATGATTCCCTAAATGAGTCTTATTTTTATTTTTTTTGAATCTCCTTTTTTGGAGACAGTCTTGCTCTGTCTCCCTGAACATAGTTCCTTGGTGTCATCATAGCTCATTGCAACCTCAAACTCTTAGGCTTAAGTGAGCCTCTTGCCTCAGCCTTCTGAGTAGCTGAGACTACGGCATGTGCCACGATGCCCACCTAATTTTTCTATGTTTGGTAGAGATGAGGTCTTGCTGTTGCCCAGGCTGGTCTTGAACTCCTGAGCTCAAGCAATCTTCCTACCTCAGCTTCTCAAAATGCTAGGGGTACAGGCATGAGTCATCATGCCTGACCAAGATCTGTTTCTTGAGTGAATTTTTCATTCATATCCTGAATTTTCTTTTTATTTCTTTGTGTTGGTTTTCATCTTTCTCTTAGATCTCATTAAGCTTATTTGTGATCTACATTTTTAATTTGTGACCTCATATTTCAAAAATCTTCTTTTTGTTGTAATCCATTGTTGGAGACCACGTGTAATCCTTTGGGAATGTTATTCCATTCTGTTTTTGTTTTTCACATTCTGTTTTGTGATACTGCCAGGGTTTTTGCACAAGTTCCTTATCATCTGAAGAAGCTACCATTTCTCTATTTTCTTTTTTGTCCTTTTGAGACAGAGACTCTGTCACCCTGGCATCATAGCTCACAGCAACCTTAAACTCCTGGGTTTGAGTGATCTTGCCTCTGCTTCCGAAGTAGCTGGGACTATAGCCACTGCCACAGTGCCTGCTAGTTTTTCCACTTTTAGTAGAGATGGGGTCTCACTCTTGCTTAGGCTGGTCTTGAACTCCTAAGCTCAAGCAATCCTCCCATCTCAGCTTTCCAGAGTGCTAGGATTACAGGTGTGAGCCATGACACCTGGCTCATTTTTCATTTTTGACTTTACTTTTTTTTAGGAGAAAGTGAAGTTAAATCTAACATACAGCTTGGTGGTGACTGTTAATAACAATATATTGTCTGCTTGAAAATTACTACGAGAGTAGATTTTAAGTCACCACCAAAATAAAAGGACTTTTTCTTTCCCTCTTAAGGTTATGACTGTAGTGTATGTTAGGTAAGGACCTTTGGTTTTGCTTGTGGATACCTTCAGATTGCCAAGGCTCTGAATAAATTCCTTAGTAATGGCCTTAGCGTGGCGTTCTTCTCAAATGTTAGTTATTTGTAAGCTATAGTGGTGATGTACTATATGTGGGTGTATTCCTTGTCTCCTGCAGAGAAAAATAAATAGAAGTCTCTGGAATCTTATCTCTTTCTCCAGCCTCCCATGCTTCTGACAGTAGAATTATATCTAGATGCCCAGTTTTGTCTTGAGGCCAGCAGGTGGCACTTCTGGGTAAGAGTTAATAAGCTCTGTAAAACTGAATAAGCAAATGATGAAATGGGCTGTATAAGTTGATCTCCCGGCTAACAGGAGGTACTGGCAAGAGAGACCTAGATGTGATATTGTCTGTTGAACCTATGCCTTGCTCTAGTCTATCAAAAGAAGCACTGACATCCCAGGCAATGAGTGGAGCTCCCAGGCAGCCTTCTCTTGTGATCTGCCAACACCCAGGTTGTTCTGGTAGATGGGTGAGAGGATATGGTGGGCCTGGGTTGAACAAGTCTGTGTCTGGGATCCCTCCAGGTTCATATAAGCATTATCCCAATGGAAGTCAAAGGTCAGTTACCAGGCTGCTGGGGTCAGCCTAGAGGAGGGGTGGAGGTACCTCCAACATGCCCAAGAACCTGCTCATGGAACAGGGCAATATAGAATCCACAGTTTTGCAGGTGGAAGTGGGGTTCAGATTCTTCTCCTCCCCTGAATTGGTGGACTTCCCTGTAGCTTCTGGCCAACAGCAGCTGGCCAAATCAGCCAGGCCAGCCAAAAGGCACCTGCATTCAGGCAGCCCAGCTGGACTAGACTGTTAGTCTCCCCAGTCAGGAAAGAAAGTTTGGCTGATGTTTCTGAGGGAAGTAGGGTATCTCATGTGAGCACTGCAGCACAAACACACACTACACTTTCAGTTCTGTTCACCTGGGCCTCCTCTCTGCTCAAGATCACTCCACAAATCTCCCCTCTGGGCCCCTGAATACTTTGTGCTATGACAGAGTCCTGGAAGTATGGGAATGGTCCCATGCCATTCCTAGATCCCTGAGCCCAAGTGCTAACCCTGACCAAGAGAAGCAGGCTGGTCCCGGCCTGCCTAGCAAAGGTTCAACCCAGCCACTTGGAGGTTGGTTGCAGTCCAGTTAGGGGCAAGATGTGGCTGAAGCACCACACGGCTCTCCATGGAAGTAGCCAGGTGGGTAGCTATGAACAAAGCCTGCAAGAATGGAGCTCCTGGTCTGAACACTCCTTAGATCTGCCCCAGTCTACGGCTGTAGTGGTGAAACTCAACCCTGGGGTGCAGGAGATGTCCTGGGTTCTTGTCTCTCTCCCTGACACAGCAGCCAAGATGATCTGCTTCAGGGCAGGGCCAAGAGCATTGCAGGCGGGACCCTTAGTTTGTTCTGGGTACCAGTGCCTATAAAATCTTCACATGAGCTCTCTACAGCACTCTGGAGGACCATGGGTGTTATGGAGCTCCTTTTAAACCAAAACTGCAAAGGTTCTTGGTGGCAGTGTGGGGCACCAAACGTTTCTTTCTTACCCTTCCCTGGGTCTCAAGTTAAGGGGCCACATAAGGTATTTAGCAGACCCATGTGGACAGTCTGTTCACAAGCTTCACCCTCAAAGTCTTCTGTTGCCTTGCTTTATCTTCAATATTTCCCCTCTGACAAGCTTTTTGAAACATGGGGTTTTAATGGATATCCTTGTTCTCTGGAGAAAAAGTACACACCTGCTGCTTGTACTCAGGCATCCTGCCTCATCCCTTAATCCTGTCATTTGTTATAACAGTAGATGAAACTGCAGAACATTATGTGAAGTGAAATGAGCCAGGAACAGAAAGACAAATATTGCATGGCTTCACTTATAGGTGGAATTTAGAGAAGTTATACTCCATGTACAAACAGAGCATTGAATGATGATTACTAGAGGCTCAGAGGTGGGGGAAATTGAAGAGATTTGGTCAAAGAATACAAAATTTCAGTTAAACAAAAGAATATCTTCAAGAGATCTAATGTACAGCATGGTGGCTACTGTTAGTAACAATATATTGTATATTTGAAAATTAATAAGAGTATAGATTTTAAGTATTCTCACCACCAAAAAAAAAAGTGTGTGAGGTAACACATATGCTAAATAGATTGACTTAGCCATTCTACAATGTATATGTATCAAAAATTCATATTGTGCACTACAAATATATACAATGTCTGTCAATTAAATAAAATAAGAAAGTTAAAAAAGAAAGGAGACCTAGGAATCACATTCTGCAATATCCTTTCCCTCATAATACTAAGAACATTAACCATCTTTGAATAGAGTGATTACATCAAACCATCTAGGGAGTTAACTTTTAGTCATGGCCAGAAAAGTAGATAATTATCTTATCAGGATAGGATATCAGGAATGTCCAACAGGCAGCCCCATGGGCCACTTGCTGATTTTGTGAGGACTTTATTAGTAGGCATGGACCTTTTATTGCTAATCAGCTTTTGTGTTTGTATATTTAATGTGTGGCCCAAGGCAACCTTTACTCTTCCAATGTGAGGCACTGGACACTGCTGTACTGTAGAAGCTTAGTATAGACTGACATTCCAGAGGACTCCTGCACATCAGACTGGGCCTCAGACCCCTGCTGTCCTGCATGCCTACAGTGGCAAGGGGGTTTGGAATATTCAGCAGATTAGATAAGAAACTAGTTTGAGAAAGGTCTAGATAGAAATCAGCAGCTTAGCTGAGACAGGATATCAGTGGAGTTAGAAAGCAGTTGACAATTACCCTTGAGCCATGACTCTGTAGCCTGTGGGCAGTAACCATTCCTCATTAAGGCCCTATGATGGAATTGTTTAATCTGTGATTTAATACTTTACTATCCTTCATTTCGATAGTCCTCTTCCTTGATCAAAAGACCACCTGTTTAATTGAGTCATGAGACTGTTAACTTCTCACTTCTTTACTTTGTTTGTGCATGTCCCTAAACCCTAATAAAAGGCTCTTGAGATTTGGTTCAGGGTGATACCTATCTGCCTCACTACTGGCTGATATGGTGTCAGTCTGTCTGGGTCTCAGCTGAAACTCTGCATGTGAATTTCTAGTTTTTTTTTTTTTTTAAAGACTTTTATTTATTTACTTTTTATTGTTGTTGTTGCAGTTTGGCCAGGGCCAGGTTCAAACCCACCAACCTCAGTATATAGGGTCGGCACTCTACTCACTGAGCCACAGGCACCGCCTGCATGTGAATTTCTTGCATTGCTCCTCTCATGTCTCCTGACCCTGGCCAGTAGGGAAAGTCCGGGGAATGGGGGAATTCTCAGTCCACTCTGTTGGGTCTCCCTCCCCCATTGCAACACACATGGCAGGGCTAAGTAATCAATAGCGGTCTAGGCAAGAAGGACATAATGTGGGCCTGAGGAATGATGAAACTAGTTTTGTATAGGTAGAGGTAGAGTTCACATGTGAAAATGGCCAGCTGTGAAGGCTGGGGAGATTGGCAAGGCTGGATTATGGAGGGCCTCAGAGAATACTAATTTGGATGTTTCTTAAAGGTAATAGAGAATTGTGGAGATATTTTCATCAAAGAAATAATAAAGCAAAAACTTTGATTTAGAGAAGTAACATGGCAACAGTACAAAAGATGGGTAGAAAAGGTAAAACTGGACGCAGAGAACAGTTAGATAAAGACGAATTGCTGGTCAAAGAATACAAAATCACAGATAGGAGGAATAAATTCTCATCAGAGGGCGAAACATTGGAGATAGCAGAGAAGGCAACAGGAGACACTAAGAGTGAAGTCAGCGGGCACACTGCCTGCATGGGTCTGCGAGTACCTGGAGTGGCTCCTTAATCAGCACCCAGGGTAAGCAGGAAACCTGCATGTGATGTGTTCTTAAAGTGTCTCTTCTGTAAATATTTGAAGTACATATTCCTCCCTTTTCTTTGAAGAACACAGTTTAAGGAAACTAAAGGCATATTGTTTTCTCTGACATATTCTTTTATCCTTGATTCTACCCAAAAGGCTGAGAAACAATGATATTCTTTTTTTTGGCAGTTTTTGGCTGGGGCTGGGTTTGATCCTGCCACCTCCAGCATATGGTGCCAGTGCCCTACTCCTTTGAGTCACAGGTGCCGCCCACCAATGATATTCTTTTAAATCAGATAATCATTGACCCTTTTTTCTCCTACTATTTCTAATAGAAGTTAAAACTTGATGAAATTTTCTTTTACTTGCTTTTGTTTTAATATGCTTTTGTCATTCACAAAATCAGAGTACTTGCTGAATACATTAACAATTATATCTCAGACTCTAGCTGTTATACAGGGGTCAAAATAAAGGTTTTTAAAGGATTGACATTAAAAAGGTAACTGTTAGAGAAAATTAAAAGTAAATGAATAAAATCAGTGATATTTAGAATCTAAATAACACTGATTTCTATATTGGAAAGAAACTTATTAGGTCAAATTAGGGTCTAAATGTAATGCCTGGCAGAATTCCTTAGGTTAAGTCTATTTCAGTTAATTTGACAAAGCTATTGAGTTGAAATGCAAAATGATAAACTTATATGAAGCCATAGAAACATCATTTCAAAAGAAATACCATGACGAGAAAAACATGAATTATGAATATGTCTTGTAATATTGTTTAGTGTCTAGTGGACCCCAACCTGGGACAGTGGTCAGCAAGGGAGATGGTGCTGAGGAGATCATGAAACTTACACCAAACTTAATGCATAAATGAGAAGTCTGTAAAGGCAAACACTGTTTCAGGTGCCTGGCGGCAGCATGAAAACAATTCAGCACCTATCCTGTTTCCCAGAATCTTTTTATTGGATACATAAGAGAGTAGATATGCAGGGATGCACAGCAAGCAGTCAGTAGTCACCAGACAAGGTTCAGAATGAGACAGAGGATATTACAGCCCCTGGGAAGGTTGGGTAAAGGCTAAGCAGGAACATAGGGTAATGGAACATCTGAAGTGGCCTGATAACAGTGCAAGCAGAAGAGAGAGGGGGAGAGCAAATCTCATCTGTTGAGGCAGACTTCTCAGCTTCTCTAGCTTAGCTATTAGCTGATGACCTCAGCTCTCCTGCATGGCTAATTTTCCCAGGGGTGGCCTACCTGCAGGCTTTAACTTGGCTTTTGAAAGGCCTGTGGGGGTCTATCTATCAGCCTACCTATTCCCACATAATATGAGACATTCTCTCTCTCTCTTTGCAGTTTTTGACTGGGGCTGGGTTTGATCCTGCCACCTCCAGCATATGGGGCCAGCACCCTACTCCTTTGAGCCATAGGCACTGCTCCAGTATGAGACATTCTTTATGGCCATTCCTGTGTATGAGACAAAGGAGCCATCTGATGGAATGATAGCAGACACATTTCTGAATTGAGAAAAGCTGCTCATGCCAGACACGGTGGCATGCACCCGAGGTCCCAGCTACTCAGCAGGCTGAGGCAGGAGAGAAGCTGCTCTGGTGGAAATGTCAAAAAGGATTAGAATCAGCCTTTTGTAGCAGAATTTTGGGATTGTCTAAATTAAGCATGAGTTAGATTTGTATATTTGTGCCATGTGATCACAGTTACACTACTTCTCTGCTCATGGTTCTTCCAGTTTAGTTTAACTCACCCCCTCTCTGCCTTTAGCTCAAATGTTCTCTCTTCTGTTTAAGCTTGGCTTAGTTTCCATGGCTATCTGAAGATTCTATTTATAAGATGGTCCACCTGTTTCATAATAGCAGTACTGTAGAATCCAAGCAAGAGTATTTCAGTCACACTGCCCCTCTGAGAATCCTCAGACTGCTTGACATGTCTTCATCACTCTGAGAGCTCCTCTTAGTTTATTGTGTTCAGAATCTAGAGATGCTCAATAAGGGATTAGAGCTGGACCCAATGAGCGCCGCCATCTCTAGGCTGGTCAAAGGCCCATAAGTAATCTAGAAATGGATGTCTTCCTAACAAAGATCACCATAATTCACAGTGTCTGGGTGTTAAAAAAATCATAGCTGACGTCTGTTTATTACTTACTATGTATAGGCATAGCTAGTCAACATAATGGGGCAACCAGGGAGAACTGTATTACTTACTACTTAATAAATGAAGTATTTCTAACTGATTGATAACAGCAGCTAGCAAGAGCCTTTTAATGGTCCCCTCTCTCTAAACTTCTCTACCTGTCCTACTATTTCTCTAGGTCCCAGGGACCTGTACACCATCGGTTAATTAAACAATTAGAGTTAGCACCTGGCTCTGCAATGCCCTCTAAGACCTAGACTCAGCTTCCTGACACCCTGGCAATGGTGAAGGGGCATTCTGACCAAGTATTCATTAAGAATTCATTAAGTACTTGGTGCTCTGGAGGCAATTGGCTGGGTTCAAATCGTAGCACCACCACTTATCACACCTGTGACCTTGAGATAGTTAATTAGTCTTTCTTTGACTCAGTTTTCCTCATTTCTAAAGCAGGGATGGTAATGTATTTATTTCAAGGGATTGTACGCAGACTAAATTGTTTAATACATGTAAAGTATTTAGAAGAGACCTGATACATAGTAGATGTAATGAAGGTGTTTATTATTGTTTATTAGCTGCCCTAATTGCTAAATATTTTGACCATTACCCTTTGGTGTTACAGCTGATTCTGGCACCAACCTCCATGCTGTTGGAGTTGTGGTGGGCAGCCACTGGGGTGGGCTTGGTGGAATGAAGATGGAGCCTTCCTTCTGGAGAGGTGCAGGGGCAATTGGCCCCAGAGTAGGGCACACTAGAGAGGGGGCTCTGGTCTCAAGACGAGGCTTTGCTAAGCAGATTGCTTCACAGAGGGTGGATGGGGGATGGGGTGTACACATGTTATGCTCCTAATTCAGGGCAATGCAGCTTCATGAATTCCCAGCAGCTCTCCAAACTGGGAGACTCTGGGATTCTTCAGTAGTAAGGACTGTAGGTGTTTGCACTGGCAGTGGGGGCTGGTGGGAACTGGAAGTCCCTTCTGGCTCTAGGCTGATCTGATCTGGGAAAGGGAAATGGGGCTGCAGAGTCCAGGTATTTCCTCAGTGCCCTCCTGGACGTCTAATCTCCATAGGTGCATTCTCCCTGCTAAACTCCAATGTTTTCCTCTGATCCTCCAGTTGAATCTTAACTGTTTACTTGTTGCCTTGTTCCTTTCTGGTGTGGATGATGACTGCCTGGTACCTCTAGTCAGCCATCTTGCTCCCAAGCTTCTGAACAAGTTATTATTAGTTATTCCTCTTGAGTCAGCTGTTGGGTTATGACAATGTGCAAAGCACCTCAAATAAAAGAGTTGAATCCGAGTTACCATTTTTCCTTACTAGGTATGTGACTTTGAAAAAATTACCTAACCTGAGCCTATTTCTTCTTTGACAAAAACATAAGTAATATTAATAATAAATGTTCCCTAAACATTATTATGAGTATTAAATGAGATATATAATATTGCCTGGTTATTAAAATGTTTTTAAAATGTAAATATACCTGTTAGTTTATTTTAAAAGAAACACTTTAGACAAATTAAACAGAATTTAATGGATCAAAGAAGGATTCATAAATTGGGCAGCCCTCAAAACCACAATGGGTTCAAAACTCTGTAGCTGCTACATGGCCAGATAACATATATAGACAGGAAAAGGAAAATGGTGTATGGAAACTAGAAGTGAGGTAAAGAAATAGCTGGATTGATTAGAGTGTAGCATTTGCCTTATTAGAACATGTTAGAACACTTGGCTACCTGTGACTGGCCAAAGTCTGTGATAAATGCAAGAGTAGGTTATAGTCTGATGAAATATCTTTAGGCCAAACTTAAAATATATAAGGATGAAGTGTTAGGCTAAACTTAACCGTATGATTATATTTATATTAGTGTTTACAGATGAGAGTACCAAGGTTCCATGAAGACTTGCTACTGTGGAAAGTCAAAATTAGATCCAAACCTCAGGCATCTTGGCTGATAGGTTCTGTTAACTGAAATATCATTCATGCAGTGCACATAAATGCAATTGCATGACTACAAAGAATAAAAATACTGCTGGAGGAGGGATAAACCAGAGATCCGGAGAGTTTATTTTAGCTATTATCGCTGATCACTCTAGATGGAAAAGCAAATTAAAGGACTGAATGTATATTTTTCATTTAACCTCCCTCCCCCCTCCCCTTGCTTTTTATTTTTAAACATTTTTATGGAGTAAGAAGCATGTACTACAACATAGGTTTAGGGTTCTTATTGGTGAAAGTCTTAGGTTAGTAACTAGGTAAATTGTCTTTTGATGTTGTCTTTAAAAACTTTTCCTTTGATCTGGTTTATATGAGGCCAGCTGAATTTTTTTGGTTTTGTTTTGTTTTGAAATTTAAAGAAAACATTTATTGAAGATCTGCAAAACAATTCCTAAAAGATCCCTTTTCCAGAAGACTAGCCACACAATGCATTGCGTCTATCGTGTTAAAACGTGCATTAGACACAAGTACAAAAACCATGAAACAAGCCACCATTCTTCAACAATTTGGGCAAAGATAAAATGCCTAAGGAACAACATGGGTGACTTGCAAAGGATAAGCTCTTTACTTTAAGAACCATTAAAAAAAAAAAAACGGAGCACAAACGGATATGTGTTCAGTTATATACACTGAATTGAACCTTTGGCAGTGGGAATCAGAGCATTTTGTCACACAGCATTAACACATATTATAAGAGTGTGTAGTGTCAAAGGAAAAGAACCACCAGCCTTGAAGAGCAGCTTTGTCAACGAGGTGATAAAACATTCTACAGCATGTCTTTCTGTTGTCCATGGCTGAATACGCTGGTAGCAACTTTGAAATGAAAAAAAGAAAAGAAAAAAGGAGCTATAACCCTTTTCATTTTTTCTGTTTAAAATCAAACAGAAAACCAGCATCAATTCTGTTAAACACTAACATCTTCAAAGTACCTCGTTTGTACAAGAGAAAGACTAAGAACAAAAATGTGTTTAGAGAGATCCAAACATAGATGAGTGAGACCGTCTCTCACACAGCTTTCCGATGGCACTTAGGAGGAGCCACTTCGAAATCGCTGGCACTAAACAAGGTTGCAGAATTCTCTGCCAGATACTTTAGGAAATCATGAAGACAGTCCAGTAATAAAGCAAGGCTGTTCTCATCCAAAAGTGTATAGGCCAACATGGCTCCAATTTGTACAAATAATCTCAGTAGATGCCGTGTTCAGTGGGACATGGGTGCATCAGGGTGATCTGCAAGAATTCCAGCAAACTGCGATCTCTCAAATTTGTACAGGAGCTGAGTGCCCAGCATTACACTGAAGTATTCTTTTATCCCAGCCCCAACTCCAGTAACAGCATACTCCTTATTATCTGTGTTTCCATGGGATTTCTTGTAATTTGCATAATCCTCCAGAAAGGAATTCACCTTTTCCTTAGCAGGAACATAAAAGAGCTGGTTTTGCCTGGTAATTAAGTCCCAGTCATCAACAAGCCCAGGTTTTAGCTCTTCAGGAATCTCTCCTTTAACTCCAACTCTGATCATGAATGTTTCTTCATTTTCATCAGTAGGATCTACCCGGGCCCTTTTCTTCCGTAGAGGCTGAGTTGTCTCACTGGTACCGCCACCATCTCCGTTTCCAGGTGTTTTCTGCTTGTCCTTTGTTTTCAACATTTTTCTGTTGCAGACCAGATGTCTCCCTCCCTGGGACCGCCCCTCTCATCTTGCCCTCTGCGCACTGCTCCCGATTGGCTTCTAGAAGTTCTGCTGTTTCTGCAGACTGGTGTCCACATGCTTGAGTACTCTGCTCTCCGGAACCCATTCATCCCAATTTTTATGCCAACCACTAATGTATAAAGTATTTTACTTGTTTGTCCTTTATGGCAACCTTTACACACTTTCATAAAAAAGAGGCCCATGAAAGCGCAGTACTCGCTCACCCTCCTGGAATTTAGGCTTCGCGTCCTGCTTTGCGCCATTTATGAGAGATTCGCCGCTTCCTCCTCCTCCTCCTCCCACCACCCCACACTACTGTCCCTACTCCCTACCCCACCCAACTGCACGACGGCAGGAACCTGAATGTTTTTTAATATGAATTTTCTCTGGGCTTGGGTCTCTGGCATTTTGGAAATCAGAAGACCTTTTTTTGTAAACTGCTTCTTTTTTTCATATTATGGCCTTGGGCAAGTTATTCTGCGTCTAACTTTTCTCATTTGTAAAGTGGAGATTTTATCACCTGAAGCCGAAAGGGATTTCAAACTTTATCTCTTCTGATTCCTTCAATTTATGTGCCAAGGGACCCCTAGGGGTCAAGCTAAGACAAATGTTAGTCTGCTTAGATTTATTTGATATTTATATACCTGGCCAAGCAGTTCGTTTTTTCAACAAGACTTCTCTAAAAGGCTGGAGATAGCTCTATATGAGAACAATTGACCCCCCCCCCAAAAAATATATATATATACACACACATATATATGATATTTCTGGAAAAGTAATTTTAGAAATAGTGAGTATACGTAGTAAGGCTTTATGTTATAGCCAGATTCTATCAGAAGTATATTAGGAAAATTTATGCAACTATTTAAACAAAATCCTAAACTACTAGGTAAAAATAAATCACTATGTCACAGAACAAGTACCACATAATCCAAATATCTGGAATGAAGGAGGCCACAGTTTTCTAATAAGTGAAATTTTTAGATCATAGAAAATATTTTGCTTTATAAACATCCTTGTTAACATAGTAACAATAATAATAATGCATCATAAATATATATAAACAAAAAGTGAAAATCCTTTTCCCCCTTTTGTAGCCTTCAGAGGCTAAACTGATTTCTATGGAGAAATCAGTCCAGTTGTTCCCCAGCACCCACTCTGAACACGTATTATATAACTTGCCTCCAGATACGGAGCCTCTCAGAGACTGCTCTGCAAAAAGACTTGAAACTCAAAACAGTTAGAACATACTTTTTGACCCTGACCTTGTCACTTTCTTTTCCCTTCAAGCCACAGGGAAGAAGTTTGCAAAAAAGAGTCTTAACAATACCAATGTCAGTTTTTTTAACATTTAAAAATATGTTTTTTTCAGCGACAGATTTTGTGACCCAAGACTGCTGGGGTCATTTTGTCCACTGTTAGCGCCAAGAAACCCAAGGTCCCCACTCCAAGCCCCTGTCTCACACCCAACTCCCTGCTGGGAATATCCTGTCAAGGATTATAACTAGATTGCACAAGTTAGATTGTTTTCTCTTGAATGTATTCTGGACTTTCCAAAGCTATAAAATAGCTTGAATGTGACATTTGTTTAATGCATATGAAACGCAATCACAAAATAGCATTTTATAAGTGTGATTGCTATTTTGAAGCAAAATAAATGTTGATGTAATAAGAATGTAGAGAAGGAAAAAGAGAGGAGAATTCAATCTTAAGCCTTTTAACAAAAAGGTTGGAAAGGGCAGTGCTTGTGGCTCAAGGAGTAGGGTGCTGGCCCCATATATTAGGGGTGGCAGGTTCAAACCTAGCCCTGGCCAAAAAAAAAAAAAAAAGAAAAGAAAAGAAAAGGTTAGAGGGGTCCTAAAAAACATAGATGGCATAATAAGTAAACTTTGTATCTGAAATTGTTTTTGTAAAACAATTTCGAAATAAATGATGAAAATTTCCCAAAGTAAAAAAATAAAGATAGAAATCTTGACTAGGGAGCTAAAGTCTTAATTTTTTAAATGATATTTTTCTCTACCCTGTATGAAAAGAGAGAGAGAAAATACAGTCTGTCTGAAAATAACGTTGGGCTTCTTCCTTTTGAGTTATCTAAGGAACTGCAGAAGTGACAAAATTTACCTATTGTCAAAGTCTTTTATGTTCATTTTAAAATCTAGCTATGGAGTTGACTTTTTGCCTTTTATGCCTTTTTGATGTCCAAGTTTCGTTGTTTGCATAATCTGTTATTTGCCTTTTTTGTCCAATTATTACAGGATACTACAAAAGATGAAAATAATGAGACCGAAGCCAACAGGACGAATAAATTGAGAAGAACAAGAAAGAAAGTCACTAAACCGCACGTTTGTTCAACGGAAGTGGGAGAAATGGATCTATCCCATTCAAACGGTATCTAAGGACTGTGACCCCTTGAAAATGCCGTGGTGAATGACCACCTCTGTTTGGTCTTCATTTTCACAAAACGTTTTCATTTTTAATTTGGGAGAAGCAGAAAGATGAAGAAAAAAATGTATTCCTACCTAGGTGACATAAAGAGCAGTTTACAATGTCAATATATGAAACCAACCGATCAAATCACTCAGAATTTAAGGAGGGTTAGAAGCAGGATGACAGTAGAAGCAAAAAAAAAAAAAAAAAAACTGAGCCACATATGAGGAGGAAGAGCACATTTCTGTGCTGCAAAGTCATTACTGAAGATGTGAGAGGCCACAAGAAAGTTGACGGAACAAGTTGACGGAATAATTCCTATTAGACTCTAACAGATTTGAAACAGGGCTAAGGAGTTAATTTAAAAAACCCAACAGACTTAATCCTAGGAAGGATGCATTTCCAAGGCATGAGCAGTAGAACTTGGCAACATATGGTATCAAGAGAAAACAGTGTTTTTGTAGATTTTATTATTGTTTTAAAATCCTCTATAGACAATGCATTCCCTTACAGTCAACGACTAGGGTGACACCTCCCATGACCTCTCATTCTGCATGTCCCTGCCTAGGAATACACTATTTTCTCCAGTACTACTCTGTATATCATACTAAAAGGCAGTTGAGTTTTTTGTAGTATTCATTAAGAATTTTTTGAATTTCTGAGGTGTCTGTTGTTATTTCACCTTTGTCATTTCTGATTGATCTAATTAGGGATTTTAATTTTCTATTTCTGGTTAGGCCAGCCAAGGGTTCATCAATTTTGTTACAGCCCAACATGAAGGGGAAAGAGGAGGGGGGAGGGGGAAGGGAGGATGGGTGGAGAGAGGGTAATTGGGGGGCCCACACCTATGGTACGCTTTACAAGGGTCCTTGTTACATCTACTACGTGTAGAAGATAAATGTCTTGGCTCGGCGCCTATAGCTCAACCGGCTAAGGCGTCAGCCACGTACACCTAAGGTGGCGGGTTCGAATCCCCAGCCCGGACCCGCCAAACAACAATGATGGCTGCAACCAAAAAATAGCCGGGCGTTGTGGTGGGCGCCTGTGGTCCCAGCTACTTGGGAGGCGGAGGCAAGAGACTCGCTTGAGCCCAGGAGTTGGAGGTTGCTGTGAGCTGTAATGCCACGGCACTCTACCCAGGGGGACAGCTTGAGGCTCTGTCTCAAAAAAAAAAAAAAAAAAAAAGAAGATAAATGTCTTAACACAATAACTAAGATAATGCTGTGAAGGCTATGTTAACCAGTTTGATGAAAGAATTTCAAATTGTATATAAAACCAGCACATGGTGCCCCATAATTGCATTAATGTCATAGCTATGATTTAATAATAATAAAAAAAGACAGTTGAAAACAATGGCGACATGTTTTTACATTTTTCCTTATTACTACAGAGAGGATGACCAACCAAATGGAGTGCCACAAATCAGGGGACACAAGCCACCCAGGCGTGGGACCTGGCTCTGCTACGTCTCATCCGTCACATGAAGATAAGGACTCCCAGGATCAGACAACAGTGATAAAACCACCGTCCCCCCAAACTTCAGTCAGTACTTCTAGTGGTGAATTAAACCCAAATTCCGGTAAGGATTTACTGGTTAAATGTTCTGGAACAAACTCGCATACAGTTCTAGTCACTAATCCTAGATATGTCACTAATCTAATTTGTATTTGAATTAGAGATAATGTGATGTTGGTTGGAGGCTGTTAGCCAGAACACTTAAAAAAATTATCATTTATAAAGTGCTTTGCTGTTTTCTTTACCCTTTGGGCTGTTTATCCAGAAAATGGAGGGTTGCAACGGAGGAAATAGCACATTTTTCTAAAGTGGTGCAATACCAGCGGTTATTCTAAGTTTCTAGCTTATGGAACATGAGGTATTTACCCTGGTACGTGAGTGTATTGATTAAAACCCTCTTAGATGCAAGTTGATAGAAACTTGTCAGAAAAGGAAATCTACCATGGAAGGGTTAAACGAATACGGTTTGAAAATATGGGTGTGAAGTTAGAGGGATAATATCTGTCATGTTACCTTCTTCTGACACCAATTTCAAGTTCTAGAATTTCCCAAGACTAACCTTAGTTCAGCTAATTTGAGAAAAGGACTCACAGAACACACTGAAAGCTCCTATACCAGGGCAGCGCCTGTGATTCAGTGAGTAGGGCATGGACACAGATCCCGAGGGTGGTGGGTTCGAATGTGGCCCAGCCAAACTGCAACAAAAAAATAGCCGGGCATTGTGGCAGGTGCCTGTAGTCCCAGCTACTTGGGAGGCTGAGGCTAGAGAATTGCCTAAGCCCAAGAGCTGGAGTTGCTGTGAGCTGTGACACTATAGCACTCTACCAAGGGTAACATAGTAAGACTCTGTCTCTAAATAAATAAAAGCTCCTACACTCAAGTCTGTGCTTTATTACACTGAAAGGATACAGAAGGGGAGCCGGGAGGATGGGTGGAGGGAGAGTAATTGGTGGGACCACACCTAAGGTGCATCTTACAGGGGTATGTGTGAAATGTACTAGGTGTAGAATACAAATATCTTAACATAATAACTAAGAAGGCTATGTTAACCAGTTTGATGAAAACAGCTCAAATTGTATATAAAACCAGTACATTGTACCCCATGATTGCATTAATGTACACAGCTATGATTTAATTAAAAAAACCTGAAAAAAAATAAAAAAAATAAAAAGAAAGGATACAGATTAAAATTAGCCATGCAGCAGTCGAGGCAGTTCTAAGCACAGAATATTTATTTGTTCTCTCTCGGTGGAGTCATGGACTGTGCTATTGTGCTATTCTCTTGGCTACGTGTGAGATCATATACACGGAGTAGTGTGAGCCCGGGTAGACCACCTGAGTCATGGCATCCAGAGTCTTTATTTGGGCTCCGTGGTTAACTGGCTATGTGGCTCACCACAGTCTCTATTTCCTCGAGGGATCAAGTTGCAATTGCATGACTCAGAGTCCCCACCATAAATGACACCGTTAGACTTTATGGCATGGCCTGAGCCCTCAGGTAAACAAAGACACTTTCATAAAGCAGAAAATTCCAGCAGCTTAGAGATTAGTTCCAGGAGCCAAGGGCAAAGGCCAGACCTCTCTTTGGGCAAGGTTAAATTCTTTGCTTACATACAGGGCCTAAGGAGGAACTGGAAGGGAGCACTGTCAGTACCTCTTCTGTATTAGATTTCTATTGCCACCATAACAAATTACCAAAAATTAGCATCTTTAAAAAAAATGCAGATGTATTAATCCATGGTTCTGAATGTTAAAGGTCCAGGTTGGCTCAGTGAGTTTCCCTGCTTTAGATTTTGCAAGGCTGAAATCCAGGTGTTGCTGTCTGAGCTTTTACTGAGAGACTCCACGGAACAGTACACTTTCAAGTTCATTCATGCTGGAGGGAGAATCCAGTTCCTTGTTACTGTAGGAATGTTTCCTTGCTGGTTGTCAACTGGGGTGACCTGTAGCTCCCAGAAGCCCCCTCTGTTGTACAGTTAGAAACAGCACTTCCAATCCTTCTCATTATTGGAATCTTTCTGAATTTCCTTTCTTCCACATTCCTTTTCTGCCTTCAGCTAGAGAAAGTTCTTGGCTTTTAAGGGCTCATCTGGATAATCCAAGATAATCTCTATTTTGAGATCCATAATCTTAATTTTATCTGTAAAGTCTCTCTTGCTTACAGTTTATTTTTTTTTAATTTTTAAATTTTAATGTTTTGAGACAAGAATCTCACTCTGTCGCTCTGGGTAGAGTGCAGTGTTGTTATAGGAGCTCACTGCAGCTTCACACTCCTGGGCTCAAGCACTCCTGCTGCGTCACCCTCCCGAATAGCTGGGACTACAAGTGTGCACCCTGACACCTGGCTATTTTTTTCCATTTTTAGTATAGACTAGGTCTCAGTCTTTTTTTTCTTTTTCTTTTTTTTTGAGAAGAGTCTCACTTTGTCACCCTTGGTATAGTGCTGTGGCATCATAGCTCATAGCAACCTCAAACTCTTGGGCTCATGTGATTCTCATGTCTCAGCCTCCCGAGTAGCTGGGACTATAGGCACCTGCCACAACAGCTGGGACTATAGGCACCCTGCCGGCTATTTTTTAGAGGCAGGGTCTCATCTGGCTCAGGCTGGTCTTGAACCTGTAAGCTCATGCAATGCACGAGATCCTCACTTTTGCTCAGCCTGGTCTTGAACTCCTGAGCTCAAGCAATCCTCCTGCCTTGGCCTCCCAGAGTGCTAGGGTTACAGTACAGGCGTGACCCATCATGCTCGTTTTGACCATGAAATTTAACATATTTCCAGGTTCCAAGGATTAAGGGATGGTGAACATCTTTTGGGGGGAGGGAGGCCATTCTGCCCACCACACCATCTCTCATCTCTGAATTCATCTCTGGTTTGGCTTCATAAATTTCTCCATGAAGTGAAGAAGAAGCATTGATAGCCTCTTAATATTGAGAGCTGTCAATATAATTGTTCACAGGGGTCAGGCAGGCCATATGGTGGCCTGGTGGAATAAAATAGGGGAGTCATCATGAAAACCAGGGAAGAGGGTGGGTGTCAAAACTTATCCAGTTTTTGTGAATAAATGTTATGTATTGTTTTTAATTGCTTTTGTGCTAAAATGGCATATTGAGAAGTTTCAACAAATACAATATGGCCTGCAAAGTGGAAAATATTTATTAGCTGGTCCTTTACAGAAAAAGTTTGCCACCCCATGACTAGAGGATGCATACCCCATCCAGGCTACCAGAGCTCCAGCTAATGGCTGCTATGCAAAAATATCCATGTGGTTTTGCCAAATCTAGTTTCAAGAGAAGTACGAACTCGAAATTTTCACATAAAATTTTCTAATAGTTAAGTGTCGCCAACTCATTCAAAGAAGTTTCTAAACGTTAGGAAGACTAATCAGAAAACCTCTGCTGGCCACATTGGCTCCTCCAGTTTGTGACCTTTGTTTTATATATTTCAGTTTTAGCAGCAAAAGAGAGACAGAATCTACCATTTCTTAGTCTTAAGTCAAAACTCTGGAGGAAAACGTTGTATCACGAACTTGCTTTGCGTCATCAATGGTGACATCAGAGCGTGGGTGTCCTTATTGACTCAACTTGGTTAGCTCAGAAGTTCCCTCTTAGGCCCAGGGTGAATTAGGTTCTCTATAGGTCCTAAGCAACAAAAAGGTTACAACCCCAACCAAACCACTAATACATAAGTTAAAAGTAAATGTAAAAATTATCCTCCAAAATAAGTGTAAGAAATCTGGACATGATACTTTCTTCTTTGGGATAACTGCAGAGAGCAGCCCTCTTTCCCTTCCAGGTTTTGTTTGGCTTTTATTCCTTTTTGTTCCTGGGTATTCTGCTTCCTGAGCTTTCCAACACTGTCCAGGCTAACATGAGGGGTCAGAGGGCAGGGTCACACTTGCACTAGCAGGTGGCTCTCCTGGTGCATGAAAGATGCAGGTCCTTCGAAATAAGTACAGCTGATCATTCCAGGCATGCAATAAGCTGAAGGTGTTACGGAATGTCTCTCCGATGCACTTTCCCCTTATTTGAGCTGGTATTTCTAAAAGCCCAATGCCTCCTCAATCTGTCTCTTATAAGTGACCATATTTCTATAACTGAAATATGTCCTCATTATCACTAAACATGGGTAACGTTTCTCCAAGGCTTTCTAGTTACCATAAAGCTTTGAGGGTTTATTTATTTTTTAATATTTTCTTATTTTTCTGCTGAACATTCACAGCAGCAAAACTTCCTCTGTAAGAACACATTGGTTTAATTTATTAGTCTTCTGAGGGGACAGGGAAGGAGAACACCTCCCAGGAACCACACTGTAAGAAAAACAAATGAGCCCCTGCACTGGCAATTATCTGCCCGCTATTCATCATGTACAGCTGGGGAAGGCTGACCGAAAGGTTTAATTGTAAGTAACGAGTATGATTGATTCGAAGAAGAGAAATTCAGATAGTGCAGTAAGACTAGCTGATGCCTTGAAAATGAAAATTAGAAATTAGATAGGGTTCTGCTAGTTGGTGAAAGAATCAGACTTTTATTTATTTATTTATTTATATTTATTTTTTTTAGCTGTAAAAATACCTTTACTGGCCCCCAAATTTTCCATGCAGGGAACCCAGGGCCAGTGGCATCACGCTTGTTTGTGGATACTATAGTTTGTACAGAAGCTTTCTGTGGTAACCATTTAGAATTTCTATTACTGTGAACGTGTACATGTTATTAATCAGGGAATTAATCATCCCTGTTCTCTTTGATTAAAAGTTACATTACCTTGAAAGGACACAAGGTATTGTCGAGTGGGCGAGGCAGATCATGTGTGTTCTCTGTTATTGGCCTCCTTGTTTTTCTATTTTCTATTTTTTATTCAATCATAACTTTGTACATTGATGCATTTGTGGGGTTCAGGGTACTGCTTCGATATACAATGTGAAATGCTTACATTAATCTAAGTACCACATAGAACCAGACTTTTAAATGAAAAATTGATATTTAGGATACATATTGAAATATATAATACCAATTTTTACTTATTAATTAGAAAAATCACACAAGATGGATTCATTCATTCATTCGTTCACTCACACTCACTTGTGAAAGGAATATTTATCGGGTGCCTATGGTATGCCTGTACTGAGGACAAAGCACCAAGTAAAACTAAGTTGCTGCTCTCATGGCGCTGATTTATGAGTGGGAGAAGACAGACCGGAGACATAAGAGCGTGCAACGTGGCAGGTGGCAATAAAGATGCTGCAGAGAATGGAAACAGGATGACACGCTGTGGGCTGACTCTCATCTCTCCAAAACTCTTATGACAAAGTCCTAACCTCCAGTGCCTCGCAATGTGACTGAATTTGCACAGAAGGTCTTTCAAGAGATAGATAATTAAGGTTCAGTGAGGTCAGTAAGGTGACCCTCATCCACTATGACTGATGTGTTCATAAAAAGACTCCGACACGCACAGAGGAAAGACCACGTGAAAATACTGGGAGAAGATGGCCATCTATAAACCTGGAAGGCAGCCTCAGGAAAAACAACCCGCTGATGTCCTTGATCTTGGACTTCTACCCTCCAGAACTGTGAGAAAATAAGTTTCTGTTCCAGCCACCTGGGATATTTGCTAATGGCAGCGCTAGGAAACTAATACATATGTAGTACTCACCGTCTAGCCTCAGGGCAACTTTAAGTTGAACAGTGAACCAAGGGTTAGACCTGTCCATGTTTTGACCAAGTCTCATACAATCAACACTGCAGGTGACTATGGTTTATTTTTTTCAGCATATGAAGTTTTGCTACCTTGCATTTGATGGCATATTTGTTTACTATAGTCCCCCTGCTCGGGCATCTAAAGTTTTACAAGGGCAGGGCTGCTTTCTAGATATACATCTGGTGTGTGCAGCATGCAATGACAGAAAAAACAAAACTATCTAGAGTGGATGAATATATAAATTCTTATTTTAAAATGATACATATTTATTATAGAAAATTTAGGAGATACACATCCAGCAAAAAAACAATAAGATTATCCATCACGTTATTGCTGGTGAGCCAATAAAACTTACCTTTTCTCTTTTATAGGAGATACATTCTTTACCAGCTTTTATATAATTGCTTATGATGTTTAGAACACTGATTATCTGAAATTTTCCATATTTAAAATACTTATACGTTTTATTTTATTTACAAAGCATCATTCATCTTGGCCTAAACACTGAAAATTTCAGAATAGATTGGGAATACAGCAACTGTTAATTTCGCACGAAACAATGTAATTGCTACAGCTTAATTGTTTGTGTTAAATGGAAAGTAGTAATAAGGTCTCAGGGAATCAGAGTAGCCAAATGTATCAGTGACGGGACATTATCTTTAATATATTTGCATTGGTGGAACCCGTAATTTGTTTTCCTCACGGTTCACACGCTTAAAATCTACTAAATCTGTATTTTTAAACTGTCAATCTTTATATTCATTTTTAAAGCCTAACCCTACTTGAAAAATGATACTTAGGTATCACTTTAAAATTCTAGCTGTTCAGTGTCAGCAGCGTGATAGACTGATGGGTGTCTGGATGCAGACACAGTCATGGTACTATTTGCGAGGGTTGGAGTAGTTGTGTTCACTTTCCATGGTTAAGTAGCACTTATGCGATGCTTACTGTCTGCCAGTACCTGTTAAATAAATTGTTTAATCCTCATAACAAGTTCATAAACTAAGTAGTATTTTATCAATGAGACAGTAGAGGCACAAAGGGGATAAGATGGTTATCGGGCAAAGGCAGGACTTGCAGGGGGGCCAATGAGCTTCAGTGTTTTGTGCTGAATCAGTACACCCGCTGCCTCTCCTAAACGTTCAGCCAGTAACTAACATTTGTAATGTGTACTACGTGCCTGACCCGTCTATGTGTTACAGACATATTCGTTCAATTTGTTCTCCACTAGGACTTAAGAACTCTGAACTCTCGGGCAATGCCTGTGGCTCAGTGAGTAGGGCGCTGGCCTCATATACCAAGGATGGCAGGTTTGAACCCAGCCCTGGCCAAACTGCAGCAAAGAATAGCTGGGATTGTGGCAGGTGCCTGTAGTCCCAGCTACTTGGAAGGCTAAGGCTAGAGAATCACCTAAGCCCAAGAGTCGGAGGTTGCTGTGAGCTGTGACGCTACAGCACTCTACGGAGGGTTACAAAATGAGACTCTGTCTCTAAAAAAAAAAAAACAAGAGCTCTGAACTCTAGTTTCAATTTTGGCAATGAATTGATAGTGTGACTTAGAGCACCCTATTGTGCCACTCAAAGATTCAAGCTAGTGAGTTGGTTAGATGGGAGGATTTATCTTTGAAGTCTCTTCCAGCACTAGTGTTTTAGATTTGCACACTATCTTAGAAGTCTTGAACATTTTTTTTATGTTACTAATTTTAAAATTGAGTATGCAGTCCAGATTTTTCATCTCCTATGCTCTCATTCTTAAAAAAAGATGCTTGGTTTGCTTACTTAAACAAATTTTAAATTTGACAGAGAGATGTAGACTTCTTAGATTCAGATGCCATTATAAAGACATAAAGCCCTTTCGTTTTTTTACAAAAAACAAAAACCCCGAAACCAAAAAAATCAAAACAAAAATCAAATAACAGAAAATAAACAAAAAACAAACAACTTTACCTTCAATTATGTAGAAACTTTAAATTTAGGAATTAACAGTTACTTTGAGAAACCCAAAATTGTTCTGATATTTGTCAAATACATACAGACATCTGTGCTGTGCCAGTGAGGTCCAGTTATGCAAATATGTTCTGATTTAAATAAACAAAAGGATTTTTGTCAGCACTCACATATGATATTGCTATATTCTATTACAAATAATGTTAATTTGGGGGGAGGGAGAGAGGAGGGCAGGGGGGTGGGTGATTGGAGGAGTCACCTCTATGGTTTATCCTACAAGGGTACAAGTGAATCTTTCTAAAAGCAGAGTATGAATGTCTTAACTCAATAACTAAGAAAATGACATGAAGGCTACGTTAATCAGTTTGATGAGAGTATTTCAAAATATATATGAAAACACCACACTATACCCTGTGATTGCATTAATGTACACAGCTATGATTTAATAAAAAAATCTTAAAAAAAAATAATGTTAACTTTAACCTCCTCCCAACTGATAAACGATCTTGCATTGTTGAGACACATAGTTTTGGAAAGATATTAAAAGCCGAGTAAGAAAGGTAAGAATTCAAGTCTAAGCCATTGCCACGAGCAACATAGGACGTTTTTGCTGTAATCATCGTGACTAATTCACTCTCTTTAGTCTCTTTCTGTTTCTTAGTCCATCCCGATCCAGTGACTTAGAACCTCTCTTTATTTTACAGATTGTACCAGGGACATCAATCAAATTTTGACCACACCTCAACTCTCTTCTAGAATGAAACACATTAAACAAGCAATGGCCAAAAATCATCTGCAGTTTGTGCGATTTGAAGCCACAGATCTCCACGGCGTGTCCAGGTCTAAGAGTATCCCTGCACATTTTTTCCAAGTGAGTTTTACACACAGTGGTGATTAAAGGTAACTTTATGACCATTAGGAAGCAAGTGGTTCTTATTATTCTTCCTTATTTTCTTGCAATTTATGCAGTAATTCAATCTGAAAATCAATCATTTATTTTGTTTTCTCCCATCCCTCCCCAAACGCATTATTGCTCCCCAAGGAACTGTACATATATTCTCAGCTCTCAAACACCCATTCCTTTACCCAATAGAAATACAAAACTAATTAAGACCGGTAATTTTAGCCTTATGTCTTGAATAATTTCTCTCCACTGAATTGTCTCTTCTTTCTTATTGCAATGATGAAGATAATTTTTTACTTGACATGAGAAAATTGCAGCAGAAGACCCAAGAGCAAATAAAAAAGGGAAAATGATTAAATAGAATTTGTTAGATGAAAAGTGTATGCCTTTCAGCTCCTAATTCTGTTAAGAATTGTTGCTGGATGACTTAATAAATATTGTTAAGTTCCTGAAAGTGCTGACATCAAGAAACATCATATTTTGGTTGTTCTGAGACTTAGATTTAGTTTGTCAGTTTATGTCGTGTGTTTTATTTTGATGACTGATTTGTTGTGTTACTTATCAAATTTCTTAGGCAGGGACATTAATCAGTACCATGGAAGGAAGTGTTAAAATTAAGCATCTGCTCTGTTTAACTATTTAAAAATGAACGTGTGGTATTTTTAGTACTTTAATATTAAATTATAATTTTTCTTATTTGCCTTATTTTGTGAAAAATTGCGCATCTTCAAAAATACTTTTTAAAGAATTTCAAGAGATTCTAACCTGTTTCATAAGGAATTCTTCAGACCTACCTATAAATAGATATTGTTTCCTCTTCAGATAGTCAAGAATACGTGTTGATTTTTATAACAAAATGTGAAATTTCCTGTGGACAGGCCCAGAATATGATTCACATGAATCTCTTTTAATCAGTAAGAAAACATACCTAACATTTCGGGCATTGTCAGAGATCTTACTATAAAATTATTTACTATTTCATTTTTGCCAAATTTTAATCATTTCTATCACTAATGGAATCGAAAAGCTACATATGTAGAACATAGCTCTATTTCCTTAGTCGAATCCTTTTATAAAAATAAAACTTAATGTGCGGAGGATTGATATTATTTTTTAATCTTAGTTAAGGTGGTGCAAGTGTTTGTGTTACATGGCTAACTTGAATAATGCTTAAATCAGGTCTTTTGGTGTGCTCATCACCAGAATAGTGTTCACTGTACCCAACACGTAAGTTTTTATCCCACATTCCCTTTAGATCGTTTTCTGCCCTTAGGCATCCATTGTTCATCACCCACTTATTAGTGAGAACAATTCCATAGATATTTCACTCAGGATAATGGCCTCCAGTTCCACCCAGGTTGCTGCAAACAACATTATTCCAGTCCTTTTTATGACTAAGTGGTACTCTATGGTGAATATACTGCGTTTTCTTCAACCCCTCATGAACTGAAGGGCATCTAGGTTGATTCTATCTTTGTAATTGAGAATTGTGCTGCAATAAACATTCGAGTGCAGGTGTCTTTTTGATAAAATGACTTTATTTCCTCTGGGTAAGTATCTAGAAGTGGGATTACTGAACTGAATGGGGGGGTCTACATTTGTTTCTTTGAGGAATCTCCAAGCTGTTTTCCATAGAAGTTGTACTAATTTGTAGTCCCACCAGAAGTGTGTGAGCATTTCTTTCTCTCTGCCTTCACACCAGCACCTATTCCTTCTTGACTTTTTATTAATGGCCATTCTGATAGGTTCACTGTGGTAACTTATTGTAGTTTTCATTTGTAGTTCTTGACGATTAGTGATGTTGAACATTTTTTTTTTTTTATATGTTTGTTGACAACCGGTATACTTTTCAAAAACTTCTGTTCATGTATTTTGCTTATTTTTTGATGGGGTTTGTAGGATTTTTAATCTGATTTAACTGAGCTCTTTGTAGATTCTGGGTATTTTTTGTTGGATGTACAGTTTGTGAATATTAACTCTGTGATTATTTCCTTTCCTGTGCAGAAGGCTTTAATATAATTAAGTCCCATTCATTAGTTTTGTCATTGCCGTATTTATCCTTGGGGTCTCAGTCATAAATTCTTTGATTAGGATGATGTCTACAAGAGTTTTCCTCCACTTTCTTCTAGAATGTTTATGGTTTCATGCTTTACATTTAAATATTTTATCCATCTCAAAGTCATTTTTGTGTATGGCAAGAGATAGGGGTTTTATTTCATTCTTCTGCATGTGGCTATCTAATTTTCCCAGCACTGTTTATTGAAAAGGTATCCATTCTCCAGTGCATATTGTTGTGTGCTTTGTTGAAGACTATCTGGTTGTAGGTAGATAGTTTTATTTGTGGGTTCTCTATTCTGTTCTATTGGTCAATGTCTGTTCTGTTTTACTTGTATCATGTTGTTTTGATTATTATATCATTATAGTATAATCTGAAGTCAGGGAACATAGTAAATTGCACATGAACTTTATGGAGACCCTGTATAATGATGATATTTTTGTCCCTTTTTTAATTGTTGATTTAAAATCTATTTTATCTGATATGAGAATGTCTATACCTGCTCAATCGAGGTTTCTATTTGCATAGAATATTTTTATCCCTTAATTTTGATTTCATTGGAGTTGATTTCATTGAGTTTCATATGAGGTTTAGAAGTGTTTCTTGGAGACAGACATTTCTTGGGCTTGTGTTTTTTTTCCTTTTAGTTCATGTATGTATTTTGAGTGGGTCATTCAGACCATTTACATTGAGTGTTAGGATTGATATGTGGGCTGCTGCTTGTTCATCATGTTGGATCCCCATTGTTTTGTTTTTCTCTTGTGCTGTTGTTTTACAAGAGGATGAGCTATGACTTTTGGGTGTTTTTACACTGGTAAGTATCTATTGTGCTATTGCATGTATAATGCACTTTTGAACATTTTCTTTAGGGCAGGTCTAGAAATGACAAATTTCCTTAGTGTTTGCCTATCTGGAAAAGTCTGTTTCTCCATCTTTTATACAACTTACTTTTCTGGGATACAATATTCTGGGCTGACAATGTCTCTGTTTAAGAACATTAAAAACAGGGCTCCAATCCCATCTGGCTTGTGAAGTCTCTACTGAGAAGTCTGCTGTTAGCCTGAGGGAATTTCCTTTGTAGGTTAGTTGTTGCATTTATCTTGTAGCTCATAGAATTTCTTCCTTCATTTTGACTTTGGTCAGCCTGATACTATGTGTCTTGGAAATGTCCTATTTGTTATGAATCTTGTTAGTGTTTAATATCCATCTTGTATCTGTATTTCTGCATCTTTTGCAACACTAGGGAAGTTCTCCTCAACAATTCTCTCCAATAGGTTTTCTGTGATTTTTGCTTTTTCTTCTTCTCTCTCTGGGATACATATAATTCATATAGTAGCTCATATCTATAGTCCCACATTTCTCTGAGTGACTGTTTATTGTTTATTCTTTCGTCTAAATTTTTTACTTCCTGGGTTTGTTGGAAAGCCTTCTTTTTAAGCTCTGAGATTCTTCTGCTAGGTCTAGCCTGTTGAAGCCTTCTGCTGTATTTTGTAAATGACTGCTTCATTTCTTTTAGTTATAATTACATCTTGTCTTATGTTGTCTGTCTATGAATGTTTTTGTTTTTTACATTCATGTCTTGAAATTGTTTCAGCTTCTTTGTGTTGGTTTTCAACTTTCTCTTCAATTTCATTTATCTTGCTTGCCATTGCTATTCTGAATTCCATTTCTGACATTTCAACTATTTGCTTTTGGTTGAGATCTTTTTCTGTGGCTTTATTGTAATCCTCTGCTGAACTAGCTTAATTTTTCATGTTGCCAGAATTTTTTTACTGGTTTCTTCTAATCTGAAACCACCTCTTAGCTCAGGGCTGATAAGTTTGCAGTGCGCCTATTCTGTTTGCTGGGAACTCTCCTACTTTGTGATAAGGAGGAGAGGTCCCTAGGTAATGCTTTTGTGTCCTGATCCAGAGGATTGACCTGCTGGGAAAGGGGCAGATGCACTGAGAGCCTATAACACAGATCTTCTCCTGCATTGTTTCAATCTCTGTGGTTGTTACAGTGCAAGCCAATGCTGAGGAATATTTATTAATATTGATGTATTGGTCCCCAGACTACTATTGGACGCTCACCCAGGAGGTTGCACAAGTCCCACTCCATAGAGGCACATGCCACAGAGGCATGAACTTAGTCAACAAGTGGATGGATCACAAGAACTTGGCAGATGTCTAGGTGGATCACAGGATGTTGACCAATACCTGGAAGGGTCATGGTTCCTGGGACAGTGCTGGGGGTTCTTTGTGTGAAGTAATAGGTTGTTTCCCAGGCCACTGTTGGAAGCTCGGGCAAGGGACTGAGCAATCCTTTTCCACTGGAGGGGGGGCATTGTGGGAAATTGTTCTGCTTGAGTCTCCGCACAGTGATGAGAGCGGCTGTAACCCAGAGACTGGCCATGTATGTTCTAGTTACTAGTCCCTACTCAGATGAGTAGTTTGCAAGTATCTTCTTCCATTCTGTGGGCATCTCTTTTCTTTGTTGATTGTTCCTTTATGGCATAGAAGCTTTTTAGCTTTATGTGATACCATTTGTCAATTTTGCTTTAGTTGCTTTTGCTTTGGGGGTATTACTCAAGAACTATTTGTCTAGACAAATAACCTAAAGCATTTCCCCAATGTTTTCTCTTAGTAGTTTCAGAGTTTCAGGTCTTAGATTTAAGTCTTTATTTTATTTTATTTTAAATTTTGTATGCTGAGAGATAGGGTTTAGTTTCATTCTTTTGCTTATGGATATCCTATTTCCCCAGCACAATTTACTGAAGAGACTGTCTTTTCACCATTGTATATTCTTGGCACCTATGTCAAAGATAAGTTCACTATAGATGTGTGGCTCCAATACTGGGTTCTAGTCTATTTTTTTTGTCTGTGTATCTGCTTTTATGCCAGTAGCATACAATTTTGGCTACAAAAGCACTGCAGTGTAATTTGGAGTCAGGTAATGTGTTTATTCCAGTTTTGTTCTTTTTGCCCACGTTTGCTATTCTGAGTCTTTTATGGTTTCATATAAATTCAGAATTTTTTTTCTACTTATTTGAAGAATACCATTGGTATTTTGGGAGGTATTGCATTAAATTTGTAGCTTGCTTTGGGTAGTAAGGACATTTTGACAATATTGATTCTTTTAATCCATGAGCATATAATATCTTTCCATTATTTTTGTCCTTTTTAATTTCTTTCATCAATGGTTTATAGTTTTAATTATAGAAATTTTTCAGTTTGGTTAAGATTTTTTTTTTTTTTTTTGAGACAGAGTCACATTTTGTCACCCTCAGTAGAGTATGGTGGTATCAAAGCTCACAGCAAACTCAAACTCTTGTGCTTAAGTGATTCTCTTACCTCAGCCTCCCAAGTGGCTGGGACTACAGGCACCCGCCACAATGCCCAGCTACTTTCTTGTTGCAGTTGTCATTGTTGTTTAGCAGGCCTGGGCTAAACAACAAATCTGCTGGCTTCAGTTTATGTGGCTGATGCCATAAACATTGTGCTATGGGCGCCAAGCACTTTGGTTAAGTTTATGTAGGTATTTTATTTGTAGGCATTATAAATGAAATTACTTTCTTGGTTTCTTTTTCAATTTACTATTGGTATATAGAAATGCTACTGATTTTTATATGTTGACATTGTATCCTGCAACTTTACCAAATTTGTTTATCAGTTTCAACAGTTTTTGTGTGTGGAGTCCTTAGGTTTTTCTTCATATGATCTGCAAACAAGGATAATTTGATTACTTCTTTTGCACTATATGCTCTTTCTTTGTTTCTCTTGTCTAGCTCTAGTTAATCCTATGTTGAATAACAGTGGTGAAAGTGGGAATCCTCGTCTTATTCCAGGTCTTAGAGAGAAGGCTTTCAGTTGTTTTCCATTTAGTATGATACTTGCTGTGGGCCTGTCATATATGGCTTTTACCATGTTGAGGTGAGTTCCTTCTATACCAATTTTTTGAGAGTTTTTATCATGAAGGGATGTCAAGTTTTATTGAATGCTTTTTCAGCATCAATTGAAATGATCATGTAGTTTTTGTTCATTCTGTTGATATGAGGTATTGCATTGTTTGATTTGCATATGTTGAACCATCCTCCCATCCCTAGGATGAATCCCACATGATCATGATGAACAATCTTTTTAACATGTTGTTAACTTCAGTTTCCTAGTATTTTGTTTAGGAATATTATGTCTATATTCATCAGAGATATTGGCCTCTGTATAGTTTCCTTTTTTGTTGTGTCTTTGTCTGATTTTGGTATCAGGTTGATACAGGCCTTATAGAATGAGTTTAAGAGTATTTCCTAGGCCTTGATTTTTTGGAATAGTGTTAATAGAATTGGTATTAGTTCTTTGTACAGTTGGTGGAGTTTGCCAGTGAAGTCATCAAGACTTGGGGTTTTCTTTGATTAGAGATTTCTTATTATTGTTTCTATCTCATCACTTGTTATTAGTTTATTTGGGTTTAGTATCTTCCTGGTTCAATCTTGGTAGGGAGGGTTTGTCTAGGAATTTATTTCTTTATTCCAGGTTTTCAGACTTATGGCCATATGGTTGTTCATAGTCATCTCTAATGGGTGGCATCTGTGGCTCAAGGGAGTAGGGCACCAGCCCCATTTACTGGAGGTGGCAGGTTCAAACCCAGCCCATCCAAAAAAAAAAAAAAAAAAAAAAAACCAACCAAAAACCAAACAAACAAAAAACTACATAGTCATCTCTAATGATTTTTTTCTATTTCTTCAGTAGCAGTGGTAATGTTTTCTTTTTCATCTCTGATTTTATTTATTTGTGCTTCTTTTATTCTTGGTTAGTCTAGCCAACAGTTTGTCAATTTTGTTTATATTATTAAAAAACCCAACTTTTTGTTTTGTTGTTCTTTTGTATTATTTATTTGATTTCAATTCCATTCATTTCTTTCTTTCTTTTCTTTTCTTTCTTTCTTTCTTTCTTTTTTTTTTTTTTTTTGATGGACTCTCATGCCCTTTGTAGAGTGCCATGGTGTCATAGCCACAACAATCTCAAACTCCTGGGCTCAAATGATCTCTCACCTCAGCCTCTCCAGTAGCTGGGATTGTAGGCGCTGGCCACAATGCCCAGCTATTTTTAGAGACAGGGTCTTTCTTTTGCTCAGGCTGGTCTCCAACTCCTGAGCTCAAGCAATTTTCCCCCCTTAGCCTCCCAAAATGCTAGGATTATAGGCATGAGGCACCACATTCAACCCAATTTTATTCGTTTCTAATTTTTATTATTTCTTTTCTTCTACTAATTTGGGGTTTGGTTTGCTCTTGTTTTTGTAGTTGAGATGCTTTTCTACTTTTTCAGGTAGGCACTAATTACTATAAACTTCCTTCTTATTACTGCATTGCTGTATCCCATAGGTTTTGATATGTTGTGTTTTCATTTTCATTTGTTTTCAGAGATTTTTTAATTTCATTCTTAATCTCTTGATTGACTCCTAGTAATTCGGGAGCATATTTTTTGCTTTCTCTGTGTTTATTTTCCATGGTTCCCTTTGCTATTGATTTCTAGTTTTACTCCATTTTGTCAGTGAAAATACTTGATATGATTTTGGTTTTTTGAATTTTTTGAGACTTTTTTTGTGGCCTAACCTATGGTCTATCCTTGAGAATTACCTATGAGTTGAAGAGAAAAATGTGTATTCTGTAGTTGTTGCATGAAATGTTCTGTAACTATCTATAGATTCATTGCGTCTACAGTGCAGATTAAGTTCAATGTTTTTTGCTGATTTACTCTCTGGATGACTTGTCCAATGCTGAAAATGGAGTGATGAGGCCTCCAGTGACTGTTACCTGGTTACCTGTGATGTTTATTTAAAGTCCCAGGGCTCTTAGTTAAAAAGTGGTGAATCTGCCATGAGTGAATCCTTCTCTTCCAGGCAGCATGTTTCCTTCTGGCCCAGGGTGGGTCCAGAATTGTCATCCAGGAACTAAGGCCTGGAGTGAGACACTATAGGAGTAGGCTTGGTACTTCATTTTATTGTGGCTAAGCTGGTACTCAAGGCAAAACAAAGCCCTCTGAATTCTTCTTTCCTTTGTCCAAGTTCAAGGAGACTCTCCCTGAGCTGCACTGCTTATATTTGGGGGTGGGGTGACATAAACACTGGCTTGGCTGCAACTGCTGCCAAGATTATGTGCACCCCAACTTCACTGGCTCCAAGTCAGCATAGATGTAGAAATTGCCCAAGGACTGTAGTTTTTGCGGCCTAGCTGCCTTACTTATCTAGTTCAGGATGCACACTGCTTTTTGTCAGCTGATGGTGTTGCTAATTGTAACTTGGGTTTTGGGGTGGAGGATTTCCCTCTGTGATGGCTGGTCTAAAAGCTTGCTTGCGGGCACTGGCAGAGTTCCCTTGTGCCAGGTGCCTCTGCATTTTAATGTGAAGTCTCACAATCACTTCACTTTCCTGGGCACACAGATTCTATCTTCACTTGGGTGAGAAATGGCACAGCACAGTTAAGGAATGGGGAATGGTGTAGGTAATGCAAGAATGTCTTCTCTTCCCTTTTCAGCACCTCTTTCCTTGAAATAACATCAAAACCGGGTAGTATGATCATCCATCTGATTTTTGGTTTTTCTGAAGTTGCTTGTGTGTGTGCATGGACAGTTGTTGAATTTGGTGTTCATTTGGCGATTGCTGGAGATTTCTGTTTGGTCATCTTACTCTGTGCTCTCTCTTGAATATTTGTAATTTAAAATTAAGTCATTTATTTTGGAAAATTTGTTGTGAATAGGCATTAAAAATAGGTACATTTGTGCAAGATTATCTCAGCAATACACATATGTGAGCCAGATAACTAGGTCTGTGAACTTATCCTGGAGAAAGTACTACATACCTCTTTGGTAAATATTACTATGGTTACCTTTGGAGTTCTCCTCTTGGGAAGCTATGCAGTGCCAGTGCCCAGTCCAGACTTCAAAGCAATTTTGGAACTCTATTTCTGGAATGGCCATCAGAACTAATGTCGTGTGAGGTCAGACAGGTAAGTTTGGGAACTCATCCTAGAAAAAGTGCTACCAGCAATACCTTATTGCTAAATATCACTATAGTCACGGTCAACATATTCCCCTTGGGAAGTTATGCACTGATGCCAGCACCTTTAAAGTTCACCCTTCAAAGAACTTTTGGAAACTTTTTCCAATAAGGTATGTAGCACTTTTTCTAGGTGAGTTCCCAAACTTAAATGGTCCCACCCTTGTGAGTATATACACACAATTCTTCATGGGAAATTCATTGAAGAATGAAATCAATAGTTTCAGTCTTCCTTTGGCTTAGTAAAAAGTAACTTTAGTCTTTATAAAAATAACTAAGTCTTTTCTGTTTGTAAAATATAAAATATCACTTTGAAAATTATCATTAGACCATGAATGCAAATAGGAGATAATATACTCCATCTTCTTCATTTATAAATGAGGAAAGTGAGGTCCAAATTAGGAATGGCTTTCTTAAAATTATGTGAGCAGTTAGTAGCAAAGCTTGGATATTAATCTATGACTCCTCATTTCCAGTTCAGTGATTTTTCTCATTGTCCCTACTATCTCCATCTCAGCTTTAATATTTCCTTTTATTCTTCATTTGAGCTAAGTGTTCTTTCTTATTAAATTGAAAAAATATTGATTTTTTTAAAAAACAGAGCATTTTCCATTCTAGCAGTGGAAAAAAAGACTGTTATGTAATTGTGAAAGGTCAAATAGAGAACCTATGAAAAATGGTATCTACTCTTTTTAAAGAATTTACTGTAGGGTGGCACCTGTGGCTCAAAGATGTAAGGCGCCAGCCCCATGTACCAGAGGTGGCGGGTTGAAACCCGGCCCTGGCCAAAAACTGCAAAAAACCAAACCAAAACAACAAAAAAGAATTTATTGTATACATGTCTCTGTGCTAAATGTCTTACAAACATTAGCATATCTAAACCTTACAACTAACTTATACTGTCATTGATCAAACGGTTGATTTTTATTTAAATTATATGCAGATAATGTGAGTTCTTTCTATCTTTGATTGATTGAAACATGAAGTATTGCCATAGAATTCATAACTCATTTTTGGCTTTTTTCTTTCTTTTTTTTTTTTTTATTAAATGATAGCTGTGTACATTGATGCAATCATGGGGTACAGTGTGGTGTTTTCATATACACTTTGAAATATTTTCATCAAACTGGTTAACATAGCCTTCATGTCATTTTCTTAGTTATTGTGTTAAGACGTTTATATTCTACTTTTAGAAAGATTCATTTGTACCCTTGTAAGATAAACCATAGAGGTGATCCCACCAATCACCCTCCCTGGACCCATCTATCCCCTCCCTCCCTCTCCCCCTCCCCATATTCTTAGGCTATAATTAGGTTATAGCTTTCATATGAAAGCTATAAATTAGTTTCATAATAGGGGTGTGTACATTGGATACTTTTTCTTCCATTCTTGTGATACATTGCTAAGAAGAACATTTTCCATCTCCATCCATGTAAACATGAAGGAGGTAAAGTCTCCAATTTTTGGCTTATTTCAAAAGGTAACTTTTACTATGGAATTTCAGTTGCCATAGGAGTTTAAGTTATTCTGCAAAAATGTTTGTTGTATCCATAGAGATCTGTATTGGAATGTGAAATTATCCCTGTGTTTTAAATCTATAAATATAATTTAAGATAATTTATTGTCATGAATGTGTTCATATGTTTATATATTTCCTATAACTAATGGAGAGTAATTTGAATCTACATGTCCCAAAATGAGTAAAGCAAATAACAGTGTTAAAAAGATTGCTCAGAAAAATATGGATTAAATAGCCTGAAGAAAAAAGTGTGACTCTTTACTATTCTTCTAGTCCGTGAAGAACTATTTGAGTGAAATGGTAACCAGCTGTTCTCTGCTATTCACAGCCAAGCGAATACAAACACAAATTTAAATTGCAGAAACTCTTAGCAGTCTCATGAATAAAATACATTCTTTCTCATTTTAGATACACAGAAAACCAACAGATTTTCAAACGAAAATATGGACAAGCAGGGAAATCTCATTATCTCCTACAGTAAAAATTTGAATTAAAGGATTTTGTACTACAGTTTTCTAAGATCCTACTGTATGTGTGTGTGTGTGTGTATGAAGTTTACATATACGAGTCCTTGACTGAACCAAAAAATTAAGTAGCCACTGGAACAGTGCTTGGCTCACTCAATTTTATTGTTGGTAAAAGCAGAATTCGATCAGTTAAGTAAAAATGGCATTTGAAAATATATGTAGATAATCCCAAAGGTATAGAATAAACCTAAGTGCTCATCAATTGATGAGTGAACAAAGAAAATATGGTATATATATAGCATGAAGAACTACCCAGTGATAAGAAACAGTGAAATAATGTCTTTCAAAGCAACTTCGATGCAACTGGAGGTCGTTATCCTAAGTGAAGTCACTTAGGAACAGAAAAGTAAACATGTCCTCACACACAAGTGGAAGCTAAATTATGGTCACCCAAGGACACACAGAGTGGTAAATGGACAATGAGGTCTCAGAAGGGGAGAAGGTGAATAGGGTGATGAATGAAAAGTTACCTATGGACTAGCACTCTGGGAGGCTGAGGTGGGTGGATGCTTGAGCTCAGCAGCTAGAGACCAGCCTGAGCAAGAACGAGACCCCATCTCTACTAAAAATAGCCAGGTGCTGTGGCAGAAGCCTGTAGTCCCAGCTACTCAGGACGCTGAGGCAAGAGGATCCCTCAAGCCCAAGAGTTTGAGGTTGCTGTGAGCTATGACGCCTTGGTCCTCAATCCCCAGGTGACTGAGGGAGACTCTGTCTCAAAAAAAGAAAAAGGAAAAGGAACGTTACCTATGGGGTACAATGTCTACTATTTGGGTTGTGGGTACACTAAAATCCCACTCTTCACCACTGTCCAGTGTATGCATGTAATGGAATTAAATTTGTACTCTCAAAATCTATTAAAATTTTTAAAAAGAAAAAAAGAATAGTGTCAGTAATGAGCAGAGATGGCAGGAGTTTAACAAGACAGTGGCTCCTGATCAAAGGTGGCAGAGTGGAACAATAGATTGCCTCTTCTGGGACCGGCCCCTCCTAAGTAACCAAGCTCCGCAGGGTCTAGAGGTAAACCAGAGAAATCGTCTGGCTTATAGAATGTTAGGATTGTTTGTTAACCTCAAGATGCTCACTGACCTGACGGGAACAAGACTTTGTAGTCAGGGCTCTTCACCCATTACTGTAACATTTAACCTTGTTGATATTTCTAATACACAATTTTTAGGAATTGTTTTCTGTGTCTTTATAACCTCATCTCTTCTCTATGGCCCAACACATAGCAAAAGTTAAATAAATGACCAAATATGTTGAATCCTGGAGCTATATGGCTATAAAATGCCCCAGCAATCACCTAGTCTAAAACTTTTTTTGAGACAGAGTCTCACCACACTAATTCTAGAGTACTGTGGCACCACCCTGCCTCACAGAAACTTCAAACTTCTGGGCTCAAGTGATTCTCCTGCCTCAGCCTCTCAAATAGCTGGTACACTAGGCTCCCACCACAACATCCAGCTAATTTTTCTATTTTCAGTAGAGATGGAGTCTCCCTCTTACTCACTCCTGAGCTCAAGCAATCCTCCTGCCCTGGCCTCCCAGAGTGCTAGGGTTACAGGCAGGAGCCACTGTGCCTGGCCCAGTCTAACACTCTTATTTTTCAGGCCTGGAAGCTGAGACAGATAGTGCAGCAACTTGCTTAACTTCACAGAAGCGATTAATCAAAGAGCTAGGGCTAGAATGCAGATTTGCTGACACTCAGTTCATGCTGACTTGATTTAAAGCCATAACATTTTAAAATCCATAACTTCAGAGCTACAGGTCCTCATTCATGGGACTCATTTCTGGGACTGTGATTCGTTCTTAAATGAGTTGTAACTGTGAAGAGAGGAGAGAAGCTATCAGCCACTCTATCTTCTCTGGTGTCAGGACAACCCTCCCACGTGCCATGGGACTGACCACAGTCTGTGACAAAAATTGAGGATTCTTTACTGTAAACCTTGAGAATGAGTTAACTCAGGATTGCAATAGAATAAACCCAAGTAAAGTTTTTTCTGAAGTGTTAGCAGCTATATTCTAAAACAGGATCTTAAATAAGTCCATAAGGCTTTACCTTCATCTTTTGCTATAGAAAGATTTTCTGTAACATTCTATCTCTTATTTATAATGCCTATTTTCAGATCTAAGAGCACAGAAAGCCTCCAAGGCTTACAATAGAGAGTTGCTTATAAAGGTACCTTAGGGGGGTTTATTTTTAAATATTTAAAATTTATCCGATGTCAAGTTAATGGAAACCAACAGATTAAAAACACATTTTTTTCTCATTAGTGAGGCTCTTTTTCCGTGTTTGTTTTCATGCTTTAAACCCTAATTATTCTTATTCTTTTTCCTTTTTAGGAAAAAGTGGTCCACGGTGTGTACATGCCCCGAGGTTATCTGGAGTTGATACCGAATCCCAGGGACAATGAAGTGAACCACATAAGAGCCACATGCTTTAACAGTGACATCGTCCTTATGCCAGAGTTGTCAACCTTCAGAGTTTTGCCGTGGGCTGAGAGAACTGCCAGAGTGATATGCGACACCTTCACTGTGACCGGGGAGCCTCTGCTGACCTCCCCCAGGTACATTGCAAAGAGGCAGCTGAACCGGCTGCAGGACGCTGGCTTTTCCCTGCTCTCCGCCTTCATCTACGATTTTTGCATTTTTGGTGTGCCTGAAATTATCAACTCAAAGACCATATCTTTTCCGGCAACTACGTTACTAAATAACCACGACCAGCCCTTCATGCAGGAACTCGTGGACGGCTTATATCACACAGGAGCCAATGTGGAGAGCTTTTCCTCCTCTACCAGGCCCGGTCAGATGGAAATCTGTTTTCTGCCCGAATTTGGCATCAGCGCAGCTGATAACGCGTTTACTCTCAGAACTGGCGTCAAAGAAGTGGCCAGGAAATACAATTACATTGCCAGCTTTTTCATCGAGACCGGATTCTGCAATTCCGGAATTTTGTCCCATAGTCTTTGGGACGTGGGTGGGAAGAAAAACATGTTCTGTAACAGTTCTGGAATTGAGCAGCTCACGGTCACCGGGAGAAAATGGTTGGCAGGACTCTTGAAGCACTCCGCAGCGCTCAGCTGCCTGATGGCACCTGCTGTCAGCTGCCGCAAGCGGTACTCCAAGGAGAGCAAGGACCTGAAGGACAGTGTGCCCACAACGTGGGGATACAACGACAACAGCTGCGCGTTTAACATCAAGTGTCACGGGGAGAAAGGCACCCGGGTAGAAAATAAACTAGGCTCGGCCACGGCCAACCCTTACCTGGTGTTGGCGGCGACGGTGGCCGCAGGCTTAGATGGTCTTCTCGGCAGCGACGAGGCCTCGGCTGGTCCCGAGGGGAACACAGACCCTTACCAATCCAAACCTTCTGAGATCCCTTTGAAACTGGAAGATGCCCTCGTGGCGCTGGAGGAAGACCAATGTCTGAGAGAGGCCCTAGGGGAAACTTTTATTCGCTATTTTGTTGCCATGAAGAAATACGAGCTGGAAAATGAAGAAACAGATGCTGAGAGAAATAAATTCTTAGAGTATTTTATTTAGGATAGAGCGCTTAACTATTCCTTTAGAGATATGATTGCTATAGCTAATCTCCCAGAATGAAAAGATTGAATTTTTGTAATTAATGACAAGATTACAAATGCTTTTGTGATTTTTTTTTTGTCCCATAGAATACTTGCCAGATGACGTGGGACTGCTGAGAGGATTTTGATAACAGAAATAAACAATAAAGTTGTGGTGAAGCTGTAATATGCAAATTGACCAGATTTTGACAGTTAGTCATCATTTTTGTGTATGTTGACCTAGATGCGAATATTCAGGGTTTTTTGGCATTAATATATGGGCACATTTTAAAAAAAGACTTCAACACTGGAAAGCAAAATTTAAATGACTAAAAGAAAAATGAAAAGAGGTTATTTCAATTATACACTTAGGTTGTGACTGCCAGGGAGGCAAATATACTAACGCCATCTCACTAATCAAGATACAGTGAGGATCTAGGTTGGAAACATCATTATAATCTTTCTAAATGAGTTAAATAAGTTTCACAAAAATATGTCATCATGACAAGTCAGTAGAATTTTTCCCATAAATCTCTTCTCTTTTCTTCCTTCTCTGTTAGTTCCTGACAGGCTTAGGAACTTCAAGGATGTAACGTTCTCAAGTAACAAATTCATAAGAAAGAGAAGTAGATTGAGCAGAATGAGGTCAGATTTTAAAAATAGTCAAAGCCTTTCTTTAAACAATACTGAAGCCAGCCGGGCACAGGGGCTCACAGGGCTCACAGGGCTCACAGGGCTCACGCCTGTAATTTTAGCACTCTGGGAAGCCGAGGTGGGAGGATCACTGGAGTTCAGGAGTTCAAGACCAGCCTGAGCAGAAAGAGTGAGATCCCCATCTCTACCAAAAATAGAAAAATAAGCTGGGCATTGTTGCAGGCATCTGCAGTCCCATGTGGGAGGCTGAGGAAAGACCAACACTTGGGCCCAGGAGTTTGATGTAGCTGCGAGCTAGGCTGATGCCTCCCCACTCTACCCAGGGTGACAGAGTGAGACTTTGTTTCAAAAACAAAACAAAATGAAATTAAAAACAATGCCTCATGTAGAAGTTTGATACCCCAAATATATAGAGAATAGAGTATGTGTGTGTGTGTGGGGGGAGATGGGTGGGTGGGTGGCCACTGGCCACTTTGCTTGGCTCTTTGAAACTAGACGTCCCCCTGAGCCCTCCAGTGCTCTGGGAAGTGTGAACCACTGCCTAGTCAGGCAGGGCTGTGTTCACAGATGCATTTTGTATTTAAATGACTAATTTTGATTCCCACAGAGGTTGTTCTTTCATCAGAGAATCTTAAATGTTACCGACCTTTGTTTGAATAATAGAATACTGTGACTATCATTAAACTTTAGCTTCTTTTGGGAAGAAGTCCAAAATCTATCAACTGGCAAATGAAAACACTGTTCTATTGCTTAGGATCAAACAGGAGGTTTGGTGTTCAATTAAAACTTACTGTGGTCTCAATTTAGATAGCAAACACACAAGCAGAGAATTAGAATTTGGCTCAGCTCCTCCTATGAAAATTCTTAGTACTCAGTAGCTTCAATAGCAAACATTGGTCTGTCCTTCAGTAATTCCCCTCCTCTTTTCTCCTTTGAGCAGGAGAAGTGTGTCTGGTACATAAGAAGGTTCTTGTGTGGATTCAGGTGTAGAGAGAAAGGTAGGGCAGGGTGGATGGAGAGGGAAAGGAATCTGCCTGGAGACCTCAGGGAGAATGAACAGCCACACATCACATCGCCTGGGAGCTAGAGAGGATTCCCACGGCGGCAGGCTAGCTGTCGGCCAAGGTTTCCCCTCTGTTCTTAGTAATAAAACCACAATGTGTCTGCTGGAAACACAGTGAAAAATAAAAATGGCATTTCTGAGGCTTCATGCTCGAACGTGGTCATGTTAGTAGGCTGAGGCCAAAGCAATGTAAATGAGGGCTTCCTAGATGGCAGCTCTGGGAGATTCCCTGCAAAGACACAGGCTGTGAGCCCTGCCTTTTCTCTGTCCTGCCTTAACCTTCCTGCGGACTGGCCTACAGATAACATGGCTAGCTAGCATAATCTCCTTGGGAAGGGAGATTCCTGCACAAGACAGAGGGAATGAAGTGGAAATCTGCTTTGCTGAGTAGTTTGACGAAACCGCTTGCAGATTTTTACCCGAGAGAGAATCAAACTTCTATCTCCTGTAGGCTACAGTGTTTTAGGTTCTTTGTAACTTGCAATGTAACTCTCTTTCCTCTGTCTGTGTGTGTGTGTGTGTGTGTGTGTGTGTGCGCGTGTGTGGTCAGGGGGGACATTTGAGAGATTGGGGATGAAAGAACAAAACTAAAAGAACCAATGAAAGAACACTTTCTCCATGTTTCTACTGCTAAAAGTCAGAATCTGAGTTAGGGGGATCCACACACTCGAAAAAATCACATGGTCTCTCATCCTAATGGAGCCGCAGACCCCTCCACACTCCTCGGGCCTTCCCGAAACACGTCTAGGGCTTCAGCTTCATTTTCTTCTAACGAATAAAAGATGCTACAAAATCCGTGCTGATCACAGTGTCTGTAGCCTTATTTTTTTTCCCCTTATACATTATTAGCATACAAACACAATACTCAGGATGCTAGTGTGAAGAAATTATATGGCTGGGGACACAGGCTTCGGCGTTAGCTGTATGGCAGCGAGCTGGCAGGAAATATTCAGCCTCAGATTACTCATCAGTGTATAGCGGGGGGCAGTGGCCGTCTCTGCAGGATTTCAGTTCAGTGTGTGCTGATGTATATTCTTTTTCTTTAAAGCAAGCCGAAAGGAAAGACTGGTCAAGACGAGGGCTAAAGACAAATTGGCTAGATAGATGTAAAAATCCAGTTGTCGGCTTTTCTATTTCTTTTATCTGTTCAAAGGGTTTTTATTGCTGAGGGGACTTTCTGTGGATGTTTCTACCTTCTTGGTTTAGGTGAAAAGGGTCAGACATTTATTCAACAGCATGTCTTGAGCGCTTTTTGTGTGCTGAGGCTTCTGCGGGGAGCCGTGGTGAGAAGGAAGACCAAGGCAGAGGGAAAGAGCTGACACTGAAGGAATTTAGGCTCTGTGTGTCTTAAGCAGAACAGAAATGATTTTTTTCTGTAGGTCTAATGCTGGAGGAAAAAGAAAAACTATTTAGAAGGCTGCTTTATGACTTGAAAAGGGTGCTTTATGCATCTCTCGGAAGAAATTACTTTCTTATTTTCATTTACTATAATTGTCCTAATCAAAGCTTAGGGGGAAATGTGATTACTGAATTTAAAGTTGGTTATTAAATGAGTATACATAAGAAATGTAAATTAAAAAGGATAACGTTTTAAGCCTAGCAATGAAAACAGTAGTATCCTAGTAAGAAGTTTCTGTTTTCGAGGACATTTTATGATCTAAAATTCCATGTTACAGTGTCTGTCTGAATAACAACAGAGTTTGAAATGACGATTTGAAGGCAATGAAAGCTTTTCAAACTTTAATATGAGTAAAAACCAAAAGCACACAGTAAAGTCTGGGCTTATTAGCAACACAAAACCGTCTACTGAAATATCTCTAGTTGGCCGTTTAACAAAATAGACTTAGTACGATGTTTATAATGCAGTTATTCTTCACAATACCCTTAACCTTGGGATTCCTCCTATAGATGTCAGAACTGTGTCTTTAATCATTATGTGCACAGGACCTTCCCTGTTACCAAGCTCTTCTCATGTTGCCTATGTTTAGCGGTTTACATGGCATTTCCTGATAGGATGCAAGTGCAGAGAATGAAGGGAACAGATCTTCCTCCTGTTTATGTTATATTTCTTGTTCCTTGCGTATGTTCTGGAATTGAATAAGTGCTCAATCAATCAATCAGTCAATGCCTGTGGTATATGCATAATGCCATACAATGCTTGTCTGGTGTCACACACATATTCACACACCCGGAGAGAGACAGAGGGGTAGAGATGGAGACACTGAGAGAATCAGTACTCTGTGGTTTGTGATTGGCCCTCCAAGTTCTGCCAGTAGTTGAACATCTGTGGGTTTTCTTTTTCTGGAGTAAACAATTTGATTCACTTGATGGGAATTTCAAAAGAAACCAAGCAGGGTGAAGTGGTCGTGCTTTGGACCACGCGGAACTTTCATAGCTTTTTGTGGAATTCCTCCCCTTAGGACGCCTGTCTCCCAAAGTAGGAGTCAGAACCCCACCTTTCCAGTTTTTCTTGTGGCTGCAGTACAAATATTGTATTAGTTGGGTTGAGTTACAAAACCCTCACCCATTCCACTCTGGCTAAGCTTCAGGGAGGCCCAGCAACAGGGGTTCCAGTCTGAGCATCCTGGGGTGGATTGCTGGTGCCCAGTGTTAGTGGCTACAGAAGTGTCTCCGGAACAGTCAGGCAGAGCTTCCAAACTCGAGTTTCTGGCCTTCAAGAAACTACCTAGTATCTTTAATAAATTTCTTTTCTGTGTAACATAGCTGGAATTAAAAACAAAAACAAAAACAAAAAACCCAAAGCCTGATTGAAAATAATATATAAAAGGACATCCAAAGAGCAAGGAAACTTCACTATGGAAAAGTCAGAGAATTTGCCTTAATCAGAAGACTAGGACAGATTTCATGCTCACATTTGATTTGATTAAACAAAGGTTTATTAAGTTCCTTGCAGATAGCATCCATCATGCGGGTGCCTTCTCATCCATTGCCTTATTTCATGCTCTCTACAACTTTATGAGAGTGGTACGCTCATTATTTTAAAAGCAAAAGATTTAAGGCCCAGAGAGATTAAGTGCTGAAAGAACTGGGAATCCTATCTTTGAGTTCCATGGTCTGTATCCAAATGCTGTTTGCTATACAGTCCCAGCTGAGCAAAACCCTGAACATTTTGCTGCATGTTATATTTTAATTTTAGTTCTTGGTAGCAACCTGCATGGAGGTAGTTACATAATTGGACCTCTCCTTTCTGTTAATATGCAGTTCAATTTAATATATTTTTATTGAATTGTAATAGGTCAGAAACACAGACAAATTTCAGAAAGTGGATGTGGATTTGTTCAGAGAAGTAGATGCCTGCCTGCTAACTACATCCAGGCCTGAAAAATCTCATCACAAAGGAGCTTCATGCCATAACATCGTGTCAGAACTTTTCTCAGAACCCTAATTCAAGCCTTAAAAGTTTTATGGCTTGTTGCCTATAGCTCAGTGCCTAGGGCGCCGGCCACATACACCCGGGCTGGTGGGTTTGAACCCGGCTCTGGGCCTCCTAAACAAATACAGCGACAAAACAGTTTTATAATTTTTTTGAACATAAAGAAGACCTGGTTCAAATTTCTGACAGTTTTCAGAATTTGAACTAGTGCCATTTAAATTATTTTGTTCCAAGTTTAGAAAATTCTCTGACAAGAACTCAGCATTCATCAAGAGTATAAAAGATTGAATGCTCCTTCTCTCCAGCCGCTTAAGGAATAATCGAGAAGAAAGTACATTGATTTTTGAAAACAACCAGCCTCCATGAAGGGGAAAGGTATAAATTAAGGATTTAATTTATGGGCTGAGAATCTGCCATACAATGAGATAATAGAGGTTTTTTTTTCTTCTCTTTCCCCTTTTGGACTTTTTCTTAAGATTATGAAGACAAAAATGAAAAGAAAAGGAGCACTTTAATTAATAATCCTAAAAATTTAATTTTTATAGAACTGCTAATAGATGACTTATTAAAAACACATGGATATCAGTTTATTGGGCATAGACAAGAGACTGAAAAATTTGTCACAATGTAGGGAACCTTTCAAACATAAGCTAGAGGGCAGCAATGTTCCATTAAACAATCAGTATTGGTGGCTCAGAATTTATCCCAAAGCTGAATATTAAATGTGAAAGTAACTAGGTCTTAAATGAATGAAAATTGAAAAAATGTGTTAGAAATACTAACAGCAGACAGGCGTTCACAACCACATGACTTATATTTGAATCTATTTAGGTTAACTGTTATTAAATACAGCCTCAATATCAGAGGGGAGGGGAGGGAGGAGCCTTGGAAGAATGTGATATTACTGACACTGAAGAGTATATTCAAGAGATGTTAGAAATATGAAACCATGGAAACATTAGCTGAGTTATGCGATGCCTAAAATTAATACAGGCTTCTTAAATTCTGGAGGACTCTGCAATGGATTTGAAATAAATAGATCTCTAGAACACCAAAACAGAGATGTTTAATATTTAATAAGCTATGCAAATTATAAGTGAAAATATAGCAATAATTTCTTACTTATGAGGGAGGTTCATTTAAATGAATTGGGCCATAAAAACTTCTAAAACATCTATAAATTAAATAAATCCTACAGAGGGCTATTTTCTTTCTGTGGTAACTAGAAAACCTATATAGCAACTCACATTTTATGAGGTAAACAGAAAATAATGATTAAGAAATAAGTGTGTGATGTGAACAATATTAAATTGTTGTTGAGTTTAATACTAGGTAGCATTTCTATTCAATTGATTAAATAACTGCTTTTGAGAATTGTTTGTGTGTAAGTTACTGACAGGGAAGGCGCCAATCCGGACAAGGCACGTTTCTCCCCCACAAAGAGCTTTCAGCTTGACTGAGAGACTAACATAGGTTTGTAAATGTCAATGGCGAGAGGACAGAATTTAGGAGTGTTGAGAAGGAGAACAAAGAGCGCAGAGGAAGATACCACTGATCAAGTGATAGGAAGGCCTTGGCGGGTCAGATTCCCTTGGCTCCAGACACATTTCCCCAGGATGGCCGGGTTATCAGGTCCCACGTCTGCAGAACTCGAAGGAGAAGTGTGGAGAGGGAAGGGAGGAGGAAGTTGCAGTAACAGGGCTGTGTCAGGAGCCGGCTTCCTTAATTCCTGCCACGGAACAGGCATCTCACCTCCATCCTCTTCACATCTCTTCCTTCCTCTCACCTGAGTGTGGGAGATGTTCCCCAGGTGTCTTCAGAATCCCGCCCCTGGGCGGTCTCAGGCCCTGAGGCGACCAGCCCCCTTCTCCGTCCTATCTCCAGGATGCAGGTCTCCTTCTGTTTCTCTCAATGGGAATTTAAACACATTGATGGGAACGTTTCCAATGTCTCTCTCTCACCCCAAATCGGAAAAACCTCTGTTAGTCCAAAGTATCCTTTTCACTTCTCTCCTACTCTTTAAAATCAAATTCATTGACTGCATCTCACGTCCTGTATCTTTCTACTTTCTTTTGCTGTTGACTCCTCATGGCTTGCCAACACCACCCCTAAATATTTTGGTTTCTACTTCCATCATTGTACTCTAACTGCTCTCCCCAAGGTTCACAGTGACCTTCCTTAGAGCTAAATCCAGCAGCCACATCTCATTCTTTACGTTTTAGGACAAATAGGAAGAATTGGACACAGCTGATCTCTGCCTCTTAAATGAAAGAATTTTTTTTTTTTTTTGCAGTGTTTGGCCGGGGTTGGGTTTGAACCCCCCATCTCTGGTATATGGGGTTGGTGCCTTACTCCTTTGAGCCCCAGGTGCCACCATTGGATGAAATGTTTTTTTCTTGACTTGTAAGATGGTGCAGGTTCTGGGGGTTCTTCTGTCTCTGGTTCTTCTCAATCTCTGTGAACTCCTGTCTTGATTAAATAATTTAATGAAATTTAATGTTGGATCCTTCCACTTTCTGTCTCCTCACTCTAAAAAGCACACACACGATGTCTTCTATTATTAATATTATTTTTTGTGGATTAAGACTTGGTTTGACATAATAAAAATGAAATAGAACTTGGCTAAACAAAAAAAGAGTTTGTTTTTATTTTTTTTCCTAGAGCTAGGAATGGATGCCACTAGGAACTGACACACTACAGATGACCCAGGACATCTCTCCTGTCTGCCTTCAATCCCTTGCTTCTTACCAAGCCAGCATCGCACTTTCCTGTTGTACACTGGCTTTCTGATTGTTTTACTACATGATGGAAAAATGACAAAAATAGCCAACATTGTATTGTTATTGTTTTTTGTTGAACAAGCAACCTGTTTAAAGCTGGACTCTCCTAATTGCGACTTCAAATTCCTCAGTTCAGTTTAGGCAACAAACCTACTCATTCCTCATCCAGTTCACTGTGGCCTGAAGGGCGACATCACAGGGTGTGAACACGGCTGCCCTCACTGTTACAATTTGGGTGGGTCAGGCAAAGGGAATCGTTGTGGGTTGGCATGAAAACGCGGTGGGTGCTGTTGGTAAGTCCTGTGTATTTAGTTTCTATTTACAAGCAGGCGATTGCCAAATTGATTTCGCCACTTTCATGACCCACAGACATGTCAAACTCAACACATCCAGTGTTTAACTTACATCCTCTTCCTTATTCTTTTGTTTTAACCATCTACATATTGGACCTGTGCTATTGCTTAAGTCTTCACTGACTGCCTTTTAGGAGAAGTCTCTTGTTGCACCTCCAGGGTTATCTGCTGCTCTCCGTTGTTTAGGCCTGGGAGGGCTGCTGAGACGCACTGTCTCTTCACATCATCAGGGCACCCCTCCCCCAGGTCCCTCTCTTCTGCTGACTCAGGGCTATTTCACCCCTTTCTGGCACTATCAGCCCTCTAGTCCCAGCCATGTCCCCCAACCAGTGACGAGGGCTGTCCTCTGGGCAGTGTGAGCTGTGGCTTCACCTCACCCCCTACCTGGTGGTGTGCAGTAAGACTGCCATCTCTCAAAGTTCTCAGAATGGTCTTGAACAATAACTTAATTTTTTGAGCCTTAATTTCCTCCATCTATAAAATTAGGATATATTTTCCCCCATAACAGCAAATCTGTTACACTAATTGTTTTTTAACTTAAAAAAATACTACACCTAAAGAACATATTCTCAAGATGCTTCACAAATGTACTAATATTATGCAATTTAATTAAAAAAAATTTTTTTGAGACAGAGTTTCACTATGTTGCCCTCAGTAGAGTGTCATGCCATCACAGCTCTTAGCAAGCTCCAACTGTTTGGCGTAAGTGTGATTCTCTTGCCTCAGCCTCCCAAGTAGCTGGGACTACAGGTACCCACTACAACACCAAGCTATTTTTTTGTTGCAGTTGTTTAGCTGGCCTGGGTCAGGTTTGAACCCGCCACCCCGGTGTATGTGGCTGGTGCTGTAACCACTGTGTTATGGGCGCCAAGCCTTTATTTTGAATTATTATAGGTACTTGCCATATTTTTCTGTGTGTAATGTGCTCCCATGTATAAAGTGCATTCATGTTTTTGGTCCAAATTTTCAGGAAAATGCCCGTTAGAAAACTGGATGGCTCTTGGCAGCCTTATTTTTCCCTCAAAAATTTTGACCAAAAATGTACCTTATACATGGCAAAACATGGTAATAGTTACATATATTTATGGAACACATGTGATGTAAGTGTACAATTGTGATGATCAGATCAGTCAGGGGGGTTTCCATCATCTCGGACATTTATCACTTCTCTGTGTGATGAATATTTTAATTTGAGTCTTTTAGTTGCTTAAAAATATACAATAAATTATTGTTAACTATAATTGCCCTATTGTGCTACCAACTACTGGGTTTTAGTCCCTCTATCTAACTGTATTTTTGTACCCATTAACCATCTCCGCTTTCTCCACCCCTCCCCACTACCCTCCCCATCCCTGGTAACCATCATTCTACTTTGTTTTCATGAGTTCTTAGCTGCCACATATGCGTAAGAAGATGTGGTATTTATCTTTCTGGGCTGGGCTTATTTTACCTAACATAAGGACCTCCAGTTCCGTCCATGTTATTGCAAATGAGAGGATTCCATTCTTTTTTTTGTGGCTGGATAATATCCTGTCACGTATGTGTACCACATTTTCTTTATCCATTCATCTGTTTACGGACGCTTAGGTTGATTCCACATTTTGGCTTTTGTGAATAGAGCTGTAATAAACCAGAGATCACAGGTAACATTTTGATTTGAGGAGAATTTGGTATAATTCTTCTTACAATACATACTCCACAGTGGAATTGCTGGATTATATGGCAGTTCTAGTTTTAGTTTTTTTGTTCCTTTTTTCTAAGACAGAGTCTTGCTCTGTCATCTGGACTGGAGTACCGTGGTCTTGTGGTTTGAGGTAGCTCACAGCAACCTCAAACTCTTGGGTTCAAGCAATACTCCAGACTTAGCCTCCCGAGTAGCTGGGCTTACAGGCTCCTGCTACAATGCCCAGCTAATTTTTCTATTTCTATTAGAGATGAGGTCTTGCTTTGCTTAGCCTGGTCTTGAACTTTCTGACGTCTAGTGATCATGTTAGGATTACAGGCGTGAGCCGGAGCTGGGCCCCTCAGGTCTTAGATATGTCTAAAGAGAGCTGTTTCTCTGTCTCATTAGTATGAAAGGTGAGAAAAGAATAGTGAGAAGTGAAGTAGTTTCAGGAATCACAGTGGCTACAAGGGTGCTCTAAAACAGCAGTGTTCAAAGTGGCTTACAGAGGGGTCCTGGCAGCCACAGAAGCATTACCCTGAGCTTTTTAGATGTGGAAACTCACAGGCCAGAAATGTGTTTTCAAGAGTGCTCCAGGCAATTTCTCTGCATGCTTAAGTTTGAGAAGCACTGTCCTGCAAGATCAAGACCTGTCCAATAGTTCACAGAAATTTACATAAGCCCTGAATCTAAGGAAAAAGAAAACTTCACAAAGGCTTTTGCTGCTTTTAAGATGCTACTTCCAAGCTTCTAGTTTCTTACGTCCCTGGGGCTAACGTTCGCTCTTCCAAACTGCTACAGAAGCCAGACAGCTCTTCTCACACTTAGAATATCTTCTTAATACCCAAGAAAGGCTTTTACATGCTTTAAAAAAGTATGTTATCTGCTGTGCTATTAGGTCCAACGCCATGACTATTAATCAAGTCTGCAGCAGAGACAGTTAAAAGCTCCTTGACACGAGAACGATCTCATTTCCCTTCATCATTTACCCCTTTTAAGAGAGAGAGAGACGCTCTACGAGGAACAGTCTCTGATTGAATGGATTCCAACGTACTCGGTTTGGGATATTTTTAAGAATAGGATTTTGGCAGCACATTTAACCTTATTGAGCTATCTGATATTCCCAGGAGGGAAAGTTCTTGCCAAGTGAAGCAGTCATGTGGTTTTTGTTTGATACTGGCTGGAATTATATACTGCTTCTTAATTCTCTTTAATTGTAAGTTCAGTTTTTCATAGGACAGAAATAGCCGTGTCAGAATATATACTTATAACGGGAAAACAGATTTTACAAATTTTATTTTTATTGATTTATTTTTTGTTGCAGTTTGGCTGGGGCCAGGTTTGAACCTGCCACCCTCAGTATATGGGGCCGATGCCCTACTCACTGAGCCACAGGTGCTTCCCTTACAAATTTTATTTCTGTAAAGGATTCTGAAATGCTTATTTACTCAGATTGGCTTTCTCTCTCTCACACACACACAGAGAGTAATGGGAGAGAGGGGAAAAATGTGTTTATCATAAATCTAAATCTCTACCCGAAAACACACACAACTGTACACCTGAAAAAGTCACAGTAATTGTGCTTATTGAGCTAGCTTAGTGTAGCCTGTTGAAAACCAGACAATTAAGCTTGCAAACTTGTCTTAACAAAGTGCTATGTGCCTCATGGTTTGAATATCACTACGGTCACCTTCAAAATACTCCCCTTGGGAAGCTGTGCCCTGATGCTGATGCCCAGTTCACCCTGCAAAACAATTTTGGGACTTTTCCCTGGAATGACCATCAGAGCTATCATCATATGAGATCTGACAGTTAAGTTCACACAAACTCATGCTAGAAAAAGTGCTTTCTGATATACCATTTAGAACATCCTATGTTTAGTTTCTGCATCTGTAAAAGGATCGTGATAAAAGCCCCAAATCAATGTGAAGATTAAATTAGTTAACACATGTTTCTTTAAACAGACATGGAGTGTTTGCAAGTGATCTACAGATTTTTTTTTTCTTTTTGTGACAAGAAAGAAAATATGAATTTCTCTTTACTTTGCCCATGCAGTTTGAGACCTTGTCAAGTTGTGGGCTATAGTTTAAAAAAGGCTTTTCCTTGGGGAAAGATATAGCCTGGCAAGATAGGGAAAGTGAGTGCAGAGACCTTTTCTAGGCTTGTAACCCCAGACTTCAGGTTGCATGCACTGCTTTCTGTTCTCAGTAATTGCTCTGGACAGAATAAGTGGGCACTTTTTTATGTGTCTGTGTGCATTTTTTAAAAGTTTATTTTATTACTCGTAATGGACTTCAGAAGTATTTAGTCTTTGGCTGACAGAACATATAATATATTAGATTCAAGCAGTCCCTCAAACACCATTTTTCACCATCATATTTGATACACAGAAGAACAGAATCGTCACAAATGGAACCTTCTGGTAAATCTCACGTCACATGCATTTTTATTTTCCTATAAAGTTGGAAGGAATCTTTCTGGCACACTAAATCATAATGTATTTCTTGAACAACAGAAAGAATTGAAATGCAGGGCTATTCACTCATTTTCTTACTACTAAGTATATTTTTACGATAAGTCAGAGAGGAAATGTGCAGGGTTAAGAGAAAGGCAGATTTGAATAATTTATACAAAGGACAGAAATCTATCATATCCAAAAAAATGATGCTTGACACTGAGGTTTCTTCTGAGAAGAGCTCATTTTATTAGATTTCAGGGAGTGTAAGGCTGTTCTAATGAGTGAAAGATTTATGATAACCTTTCAAACAAAAATTCTTTCTCAAGAAGGAGTATGCATAATTAAATTTATAAAAAATTATAAATCAATAATGGTCTTTAAATTGAGAAACATCGTGCCGTTTTATTCATTTTATGGCTTCTTTTATATAATTTTCAAATTTGGAAATTCTGCCAAAGAATATCCATTTCTTTTTTCCTGAAGTCTTTAAAAAAATTCCAGATAATAGTCTGTCTGCTTCATTTTGTGCTGCCTTGTCCAGTTCTATGGTTCAAATAATGATAAATATACTTTTATAAATGTAAATTAAAAGGTGGGCAAATTAAAATATTCACAAGCAATCTCAAAGTAGTTATAAAATACGCCTAATCTTAAAGTAGATGAACACTGAAGATGACCATTTTGTTATTTTCCCTCTTGGATTTGGGATATTTATACTATGAAGTTTGTTAACTAACCATTTTTTGATTAAGGGCAAGATCTTTCATCTTTTTGTCAAGAAAAAGATCACTAATCATCAGGGAAATGCAAATTAAAGAGATAATAATGAGATGCCAGCATACCCCTGTCAGAGCGGCTGTTATAAAAACGTCAAAAAACAACAGATGCTGGCATGGATGCAGAGAGAAAGGAACTCTTGCACACTGTCAGCGGGACTGCAAATCAGCTCACCTCTATGGAGAACAGTGTGGAGAATCCTCCAAGAACTGAAAGTGGATGCACCATTTGATCCAGCAATCCTACCACTGGGGACTACTCAGAGGACAATAAATCATTATATATGAAAGACACCTGTATTTTAATGTTTATTGAAGCATTAGTCCCAATTGCAAAGATAGAGAATCAACTTACATGCCCATCAACTCACGAAAGGCTAAAGGAAATGTGGTCCATGTAAACCGTGGAGTACTACTCAGCCATAAAAAGGAAAGCAAGAATCAACTTACATGCCCATCAACTCACGAATGGCTC
>NW_003852430.1:7822931-7899443 GCF_000181295.1 Otolemur garnettii | reverse complement strand
CAAGGAAATGTGGTCCATGTAAACCGTGGAGTACTACTCAGCCATAAAAAGGAAAGCAAGAATCAACTTACATGCCCATCAACTCACGAATGGCTAAAGGAAATGTGGTCCATGTAAACCATGGAGTACTACTCAGCCATAAAAAGGAAAGCAATAATGTCGTGTGCACCAACTTGGATGGACCTGGAAACCATTGTCCTAAGTGGAGTATGTCTAGAATGGGAAAATAAACACCACACGTTCTCACTAATAAGCGGGAGCTAAATGACGGGTCTACATGAGCTCGGAGAGGTGCAAAGCATGCTGGCAACCTGACAAGCAGGGACGGTGAAAAGGAGAGGAAGATAAAAACTTACTGACCAGGTACAGTGAAAGCTGTCTTGGTGAGGGAAACACTGACTCACCATTATAGTGTATCCATGTAACAAAAAGTTTGTACTCCCTAAACGATAATTCTTACCCTGCCTACATCACAGCACTCTTATTAAAGAGAGAGAAAGGTCTCTGACAGCACCTGTTCAAAAGTATAATAAGCATGGACACTATTATTAAAGGATAACATGATACCAAAAAATAAAAATTAGAAACAGAAGCAAACAAGATTAGTAACTCCCGTGTCTTAAACCAGAAGCTGTTCTGAGTTTGCTTTTTCTGACTTCTGCAGAGGAAGACTGAGCACGCCAATGTCTATGGTTGGCTAAAGCCCCGTCACAAGCTAAAGAGTGCTTCTACTGAGAAATTCACAATGAATTAATGAAATTGTAAGTTTTATTACCCTAGCAAGAGACAATAACATCCTTTGGGATCCATATTAATTAGAGTTTCAGCACAAAATGAGTCAGTTGGTTTTCACTGTATGTAAGAGTCACGATAAAGCTACATGTGAACTTCTGTACATATCGTATAGTAAATCAGCAGTGTTTTCCATCAGAATTACACAGTAAGCTTCTCTGTGCTTTAAGTCAAAGGAGAGTCACAGTAGGATTCACCTTTTAGCTTCTATGAATTGCTTGGCAAATTGGGAGCCTTTATTCATTTGAAAATAGGGTAGTTGCCATCTCATTAAATAGTAAACTAAAGATGTACAGTTTCTGATAAGGATGATGTCAAATATTGAAATCACATAGAGGAGGAATCAAACCTACTGGAAGGGGTAAGGTGATTTTCTGAATAACAGACTTGTGAAGAAACTGAGAGCTAGGAGGAGTCTTTCCATTGCTGGGTGTAAGATAATGGTGGGAAAAAGGATTCAAAAGGGATAAAGAAGTTACAAGGAGGAAGAGGATGGTTTGCTGGTCTAACATTGGAAAATCCGATGAGTGGTAAAAGTCTTACTCTTTCTTGCCAAAGATAAACAGTTATTTGATTTCATGGTTTTCCTTAATTGAAACATTTTGGGGGGATGTGGTATTAAGGAAAAATGATTTTGTACAAATATTTTACCTTGACACATTTTCTCCATTCCAGAAACTTCCTGCCTTTTGGTAGAGCACAATTAATTTTCTACAGACTAAAAATTCAAGTTGAGTAAGTTCAGGTTGGGTTTTAGGTATGAATGGGGGAGGAAATTATAAGTATAAAATTCAATTTTAAAGTCATTTCACGTAACATGTAGACCTTTCAGACAATGCAAATTTTGAAGATTCTGAGACATTTGGGGGGACATAAAAGATATTGATTCTTACTCTTCTTTTAAGTATGAAGTAAATAAGTCTCAGAAAATGTTGTGTGATGATTAGTTCCTGATTGAACTCAAACTGTATCATGATCTGCTAATTTCCAATTTGATGCTTTTTTGTTTTGTTTTATTTCTATGCTGTTACCATGTCATCTTCCTACTATCTCACATTTAAACAGAATTTCTGTGCTGTCACTGGAACTTGAAAAATATTTTTACCCTTGGATCTGCCCTCTTATTGGCATTTTTCCATGTTTTCTTGTCCTATTGCTTCTTTTGCCTAAAGGAATTTTGAATTACATCGTCTTTTAGGTTCAAAATTTGTTTTCAAACTCATTTTGAATTGGCTCATAAAACTTCGAGCTTGTCCTGCTTGCGTTTGGGCCCATCCCCCGATTTAAATGGACTTAGACATAAACTGGAGATCATTTTCAGTCGTTCTCCGCTTTGCAATCACTAGACTCTTGCTATCTTATTTTGTATTCTTAAGACAGAAACTGAGGAAAGCTTCCCAACCTCCGAGGTGATTTTAGAGCTCCTTGGACCAGATTCTAACACATTAGGAGAATAAAAAAAAGTGGGGATAGATTTTAGATAAAAAATGTATTCAAACCACTTCCAGACAAAATGCCAGCAGGTGTCGATGACTCATAATCCTCCAATCCTCTATACCTCATTACCTTTGATTGCCTGACCCTGGATGCTCACTGTTGTGTCTCCTCAGTGGCTGGTTTCCTATTTTCTCTGAGGAATCTGAATTATCCCCTTGCTCAACTCAAAGCTTCTCTTGAGAATGCCCCTTGAAAATTGGATTGTCAGGGAAGTGCTACATAAACATGTTGCATCTGTTTTTGGCACCTTTAACTCTAACCTTCAATAATCTTTGAGATTTTAATTTTATCTATATGTGTTCAGTCTTACACAGACAGAACAGTCAAAATTATTGGGAGCCTCGCTCTCCTAAACATTCTGCTCACATTTCTTCTAATCGCAGTCCTGAAATACACAAAGGGGAAAACTTTTAAGCAAGAGTTTGCAATGCAGATGATAGAACTCGCTGTGTGTTTGTGTGTTGTGTGTGTATCTATCAGAGTTTGTGTGTGGATATGTGTAAGCAACTTAGAAATAGAAAACCATCTATGTTTTTTGTTTCTTTTTCATTTAATTTTTTCTTCTGAGACAGGGTCTCTGTTGCCCTGGCTGGAATGCAGTGGAACAATCAGAGATCACTGCAGCCCCCAACTCTTGGGCTCAAGCAACCTTTCTGCTTCAGCCTGTAGGTGGGACTACAGGCATAAGCCTCCTAGCCTGGCATAAAATTATCTCCATTTCTTTAAGTGAGTGAAAGGTAATGTTTACATTCAGCTTAAATATCTGTTGCATAAATGAAAGAAATTAGGATACTTTTTTTTCACATTCCTGTTTTGGATACTTAAATTTTTTGATCCAGTGGAGGACAGGCCACTCAGAAGCTGCAAAGCCAGTTCCCTGTTCCCAGTTGGAGCTACAGTCAAACTGCAGACAGACGTTCACAAGTCATCACATTCACGGTGACAGCTCTACACCTGCAGCCCGGAGAGTGAACCAAGAACAGAGAAAGGTGAGCTGGGGGATAAACAAAAGAAAACAAACTCAGCCTGATTATTTCCATCCTTTAAAGCAGTGGCTGTCAACCTTGACTCTACATTGTAGTTACTTGAGGAGCTTTAAAAAATACTGATGCTCAGGCCCTCCCTTCAGACATCCTGATAGGACTGACCCGGGCTAGGACCTGAGGATCAGGATTTTTAAAAATCTCAAAAGATGATTCTAATGTGTAGCCGAGTCATTCTTAATCTCAGCCTTAAGGAATTACTGACTATCAATTCTCAATTCTGCTTTTGCTTTAGCCAGTTTTTATTTTTATTTTTATTTTTGAGAAAGTCTCACTATGGCACCTTAGGTAGAGTGCCATTGTGTCATTCCAGCTCACAGCAACCTCAATCTTTTGGGCTCAAGCAATCCTCCTGCCTTAGCCTCCTGAGTTGCTGGGAATACAGGCACTCCCCACAATGCTCAGATAATTTTTTTATTTTTAGTAGAGATGAGGTCTCACTCTTGCTCAGGCTGGTCTGGAACTCCTGAGCTCAAGCAATCCACCCGCCTTGCCTCCCAGAATGTTGGGATTACAGGCGTGAGCCACTGCACCTGGCATTAGCCAGTGGTTCTGAAACCTGCCTGTGAACGTGAACCACCTCAGAAGGCTGTCCCAGAGAGTCCCGGAGAATTCCGAGGCTTCTGCTCAGTTCTAGTAAACAAATGAGTTGAAGGAGGCACCCCTGAAATCTGCATTTAAGAATATGCCTTTCTGGGCAGCGCCTGTGGCTCGAAGGAGTAGGACGCTGGCCCCCTATGCCAGAGGTGGCAAGTTCAAACCCAGCCCCCGGAAAAAAACTGCAAATAAATAAATGTATATATATTAAAAAAAATGTGCCTTTCTGGTGATGTTTTATGTAGCCAGCTATGGAGAAACAGGTACTTGTTTACTATCGGCCCTGACAATTACTGAATTAGTTTCTGATGGCTAGAGTCTGGAGGCTCCATAGCAACTTCAGCTGCTGGTATATTTGCAGCTGATGAGGGTCAGAGGCATATGCTGAGAAGGGGAAGTTATGCTGAAGAACATCCTCCCAATGTGAAGAAGAATAAGGAGGAAATATAGAAAAGGAGCAGACAAATTTTGAACAAATTTAAAACTATTTAGTAATAAACCGACTTTTTGCCTTATGTAGAAATTGACAACTCTCTAGTGCCTAGAAAGAGCCGATTTGCACCTCATCTGCCTGTTGCCATCACGTAAACTGGAGGGATCTGTGTTTTCAGCTGTGAAATGAACACTAGGACACCTTTTTGGGGAGGTGCTTGTGTAGGCGAAATGCCTATATGCCTCTGGCCAAAAAAGCTATTTGAAAGAGAGCAGTGAAAAGACTTTGTGCAGGCATAATTGTAAGAAACGGAGGCAGAATCCCACGTGGCCAGGTTGGTTGTGAGCCTAACATGACCAAGGCTTTGGCTGGAACAGACTGTGCTAAGGAATTAAGGTTGACTATATAAGGCCAATGAAAAAGCCCTTTGGAAAACTGGCCAGATACCCATCAGTAACCTCACCTGATCTGTGGTAAGTAATGAAGGTGGCTTGCTGATGGATCTAGGAATAAAGTAACCTTTCCTGATCTGTGGTAAGTGACGAAAGTCGCTTGCTGACAAGTCCAGGAATGGAAATGTGCTAGGCAACCTCAAGAAGAGGAATTTACCCAATGCATGCAGGTATCTAATGGCACAGATGAAACCTGGGCTCATGAAAGGCTTTTGAGAAGTCCAGCCTGAGAATTCCTTATAAAAGGCTCCAGCAAAACCCCCCTGACTTAAGGCCTACAAGGAAGAAGAGGTTTTCACACAAATTCCTATATGCCCAAGAAGTTTCTCTATGCTTTGCTTAAAGATTCAAAGTAACTGCCTCTAAATGGCATGGTCAGTAGAACAGACATTCAAATCGTCTCTTTCTCCTGTAGCCTCAGGCTTCATCAGATAAGAAAAAAGAAGTAATGGCTAACAACATGTTTTTCATTAAGTTATGTTAAATTGGGTTATGTTGAAAGGGTTATGTCAAAAGTGTATGTTGGGTGGATTATCAGATTACCAGGGAGGAGCTACTTACAGGGCGGGTGGTCATAAGATGTTTAAATGGATTAATGAAGTCATTGATGTCCAATGCGCATGTGCAGAGGGATTGCAATGAATGTTAATGAGGTCATTGCTGAATAGTGCACATGCACAAGATTGCCTATATAAACCAACAGCAAATAAAGAAGGCTTGCCTTTTTGCAGTGAGCAGATGGTCACTTTTATTTAAAACACAATTTCCATAAGCGTGCTTATTCTCCACGACATGGCTTTTCTGCGAGACCCTTGTGGCAGCATGCTTGTGAAATGACATATGTAAGGGGACCAGTACAGTGTTCATGTGGGGGATACTCAGGAAGAGGCAGCCATTATTTCCATACTAGATACAGAAATTTTTTTTGAGTGATAATGTGCAGAGGATGACAGGAGAGAAGGATAATTAAGTAGAAGAATATCGAACCTGGAACAATTGTAAAGCTTAATTGTTATCTATTAAGGAAAACAAAATTTTCAATGTTGTTTTTTATTTTAGTCATATCATATTGCTTATAAAAATGTAGACGGTCTTAAAAATGAAATATGTTGAAACATTTTCTTTAAAATTCATTAGTGTCTTTTAGCTAATCATCTGAAACCTTAGCAATTGTCACCAGTATTATAATCATCATCCACAGTTATTATTTTTCCATCTTAGATATGCAAAAATAGCCCCAAAGATCAATTTTGCCTCATTCTATTACATATTCTAACACTCTACACATTTAACATGATAAGTGAAATTCGACTCTGAGATGTATTAAATATCTATTTGATATTATACATCCATGTTGCTATATTTGGTCCTTTGAATATTATATAAGCAGCAGACTGGATATAGTTATTTTGCTTTATTGGTAAAGTGTATGATTATAAATGGCAATAAGACTTAAAATATTTCCTTATATGGTCGTAGAAAATCATCCCATCATCTCATTTACTATCCTCATTACCTAGTTTCAGGTGAAGTAGAGAGAGAGACACACATACACAAAGACAGAGATGAGAGAGAGAGAGTGAGCAAGGAAGGAGTGTTACTACCTACGTCAGGCATTGCTTAATGACAGGGATGCAGTCTAAGAAATAAGTAATTTTGTCATTGTCAAACATTATGGAGTATACTCACTCAAGCCTAGATGGTGTGTCCTACTACACAGCCAGGCTATATGATGGAGCTATTGTTCTGAGGTTACAAACCTGTACAATTTGTTACTGTAAAAATAACTGTAGCCAATTATAACACAGTGGTATGTATTTTCTATATCTTTTTTTTTTTTGGAGACAGAGCCTCAAGCTGTCCCCCTGGGTAGAGTGCTGTGGCATCACAGCTCACAGAAACCTCCAATTCCTGGGCTCAAGCGAGTCTACTGTCTCAGCCTCTCAAGTAGCTGGGACCACAGGCACCCGCCACAACGCCCGGCTATTTTTTGGTTGCAGCTGTCATTGTTGTTTGGTGGGCCCAGGCTTCGAACCCGTCACCTTAGGTGTATGTGGCTGGCGCCTTAGCCACTTGAGCCACAGGCGCCAAGCCTATTTTCTATATCTAAACATATCTAAACACCAAAAGGTACAGTAAAAATACTATATTATAATCTTATGGGGCCACAGCTGTGCATGTGGTCTATCCTTGGCTGAAACGCAATAACAGGGCACAGGACTGTATGGCAGAATTCTACCTTACTTAGCATGACCCCCAATAGGCAATGTCCTAAGACCTGCAAGTGAGTCATAATACAATAGTCTCTTTATAAAAAATATACATTAGTGATTTATTTTTAAATCATCCTTCATCACTACCACAGGTACAGAAAAGCAATTAAGAATTAAAAAGAGAAAGAAGATCACCGAGGTCCCCCGTGGTAACAGGTGTGGGAACCACAGACGTACTTTCATCTAGGTCTAAGTAACTTCAGTGAGAGAAAGAACAGAAGAAATGGAATTCACAAATATCTTAAGATTATGGTATAACAGCTTCGAAGTTTAAGGCAAGATATTAATTGGTTTAAAGATAAGGAGAAAAGGAAGACTTTCCTTCTCTGATGAAGGAAATTTATAACATTGTATAATATGATGTTGATGGCGAATAGCTTATTAAAAGTAGTTTGTATTTCATTAGAATTGTAGAATAATTAGCTTAATTGTGTGGTTCCTTCACTAATGATTCTCACACTATTTCTGAGAGATCACCAGGGTGAGATGGACCAGAGCAATTACGTGTGGTAGGACATGCTAAAAGCACCAGGCATTTCTCACAAAACCCAAACAGCAGTTGTTGAGTGGGAGTTTAATAGGCTTTCCATTGTTCATGCAAAAGTGTAATGTGGCTCTGAGATTGGACCATAATTAATGAAAGGACAGTTTCTTCCAGGCTGGAGGATTTAGGTCCTCTCAGTGGGTGAGTTCTTCAGAGAATTTTTCAGTCCAGAATAATGAATAATCCAAGAGGCTACTAACGGTTGAGTTTTCCCAGGGTGATATAGACCTGGTAGTTCTTGATAGCAAAGTAAGTTTGATAACGTAGGCCCCAATTCCCGTTCCGTGTTTCCTACTTTGGAATACCAGAGTTATATCTTCTTTTAAGTTTCACGTGTTTATGTAGTGACATCTTACACACATAGTATTTTTTTTTTTGGCCTGGGCTGGGTTTGAACCTGCCACCTCTGGTATATGGGGCCGGTGCCCTACCCTTTTGAGCCACAGGGGCTGCCCCACACAGTATTTTTTTCTCACTGTCTACTTTTCTACTAATGTAGAGGAATGGACACCATGCTTACAAGGACAGTCACCGGTTCTTAACACATCTAAGGAAACGCTGAGAGCAGGACAGTCTCCTGGCAAGCCTAGAGAAGTCTTGTAGCTTAAGGGCAAGCCCCCAAGGGACTCAGTGTTCCAGAATGAGATAAGATCGGCCACTCATTAGTAAGCAGGTGTTAAACCTTGACCATTTTACGGTGCTTCATTGTGGGGGTTATGGGGAAAGAGCACTTGGCCATCCTTAAGCAGGTAGCCCTTGTGCATCATTACTGGGCACCCCTGCACCTGTCATTCTCTCAATAACTAGCCACTGTGGAGGATGCTTGGGGCTCTCCTGCACCCCTGATGAGCCTCGCCTCTTGCAAGCTTGTACTTTCAATCTGCATCCTGTCTGCTTCCTTTGAGCAGCTCCAACACACTAATAATATAGATATCCTTCTTACACCCAGAGTAATTCTCTTAAAATGTAGTTCAGGTATTATAACACCCTGAACAAAAATCAACAGTGGCTGACAGCTACCTATAGAAAAATATTTGTATTTTTAAGCTTTCAATTTGTACATTCCCCTTCAGGACCTCAGAGTCCAGCACAACTGACCTATTTAAAGTTTTGTTTCCACGAGGCATTTCTCATCGTTGTTCCATGTTTGCCCTTGGTATTCCTTTCCCATGAAATACCATTTATCCACTTCCCTGTCTGTCCAGATCTTCTATCCTTTAAAAGCTGGTTAGTAGGATCTCTTCTTCACCCTATTATTCCCTTTAAACCAAACCCTTAGTTGAAAATGGTTTTTTTTGGGTGGCGCCTGTGGCTCAGTGGGTAGGACACCAGCCCCATCTACTGAGGGTGGCAGGTTCAAACCCAGCCCGGGCTGAACTGCAACCAAAAAATAGCTGGGCGTTGTGGTGGTTGCCTGTAGTCCCAACTACTTGGGAGGCTGAGGCAGGAGAATCACCTAAGCCCAGGAGCTGGAGGTTGCTGTGAGCTGTGTGATGCCATAGCACTCTACTGAGGGTGATAAAGTGAGACTCTGTCTCTACAAAAATTCTTTTTTTTTTTTTTTTTACTGGTCTAGCTTGCACAGTAAGGAGAGATTTTGTGGATGTCACAAGCTCCACGTTGGCTCCTGTGAGTAACCAACATAACATCGTATGCCATGCTCAAAGCAGTAAATATTTTATCATATCCAATGATGTGATATGGAATATGGATGATTCCATGTCAATGTGACAATGTCTTCTTCAAAGATTTATTAGTGCAGCCCCCTTCCCATAGCGGAAAATTCCAAGATCTTATTTTGATGGGGTCCATTATGAACAGACTTAATGGATAAAGCTTTTGATGTTCTCTTCAGGTTTTTCCTCTGGTATTCTTATATTTGCACCTGCTAAGTTTCTGGTACAAGTTCCAGATATTTTCAAGAATGCCAGAATCCTTGGTCTGACGTATTCTGTGTATTACTCATTTTCCTTGTGTCTACAGTCCATAGATCAAAGGAAAATGAGACCCCACCTTACAGCGAATCTGAGGAACAAATAAGATAAAGACTTTGGAAGCTTTTCCTGATACCCAACTATAAGGTGCAAAATATTTTAAGATAAAACAGAATAATCTTTAATGATTCTGTTAATTATAAATTATAATTTATCTGTTTTTAATTATAAAACAGATAATCTTTAATTATCTTTTCTAAGAAAATGTAAGATATTAGAGAAGTTGTTATTTGTTATGTTAAGAACTTCCAACCAGAAACCACAAGGTGAGATGAGGTAGGTTGGTCAGAACAAAGCTTAGGAACTCTGAATGTTTAGCCAGGTGGTAGGATCAATCCTATCTCACTCTTTGAGTGTTCTCATTTCAAAACTTATCAGACAGTAAGTTCCTCAAGGACAAATTCTATATTTTATTTCTCTTTATGATTCCTGCAGCATAATGCTTGTCTGGCTTAGTCACTTAGCAAATGATTATTGCATTAAAAAAGGAAAACCGGTTTTGCTGTGTGGAATTTGGAAAATTTTACAATTATAAGCTTGAGTTTCCACTTGGTCATGTATATTATATGAATAAATCTGTGTTATACATATGAGAAAATCATTTAACTTCTCAAGGTCTTAGTTTAGCCTTCTGTAAAAATAAGTTAGTAATGACATTTAATTTACAGTTTTATTGCAAGAATTAAAGGATGTGCTTAAAAATTTCTGCCCTCAATTTGTATTCATCTATTCAACATACAGTTAATGAATGTCTGCCCCATCCCAGGCAGAGTTTTCTGATTTTGAGAGACATTAGTAATCAGAACAAAACTTCTGTTACTGTAGAAGTTGTATTATAGTTAGGAAGGAACAAATTTAAAAGATCAGTCAATCAATCAGTCCATCAATTGCGTAGTGTGTGAAATGCCCTGGAAAGGTGAAAAAGAACCAGAGAGAGGATGGAACACGGCGGAGTGGGGGGGGGGGTTGTGATGCAGGGGCAATTTTACGGAACAAGACAAACAAAGTGGGTTGGGAGGGTGTGGGCACAGCTAAGTGGGTGCCAGGAAGAAGAGGTTTCCAGGTCAGGACAGTCAATGTCCTTGAGCAGGAGTCTGTCTGGGGGGCTGCGTAGGGGATACAGTTGGGGGAGTGGGCAGGGAGGGGGCAGCAGGAGATTAAGAAGTAAGGGAGAGGGTGGGCAGAGGCAGACGTTCAGGGCTTTGCAATATTTGCCCTCTGTTGGGCCAGACTGGGCACCACGGCTGTTGGGCCAGACTGGGCACCACGGCAGGAACTGAAAGATGATAGCATTTGCCTTCTGTTTATTCACATTTAGGGAGAACTCAGTGCCCATCTGACAATGCTCAGTAATTAGAATCAGTATTTCTGATAACTACTAATGATTTTCTTTGGTCAGAATAAAATTTCAGCATGCCCAAAGCGAAGGATTTTCATCAGCCTATTGACAACAGTCTGGGTTGAATGAACGTGAATAAAATATTTGAATTTTTATTTTACAAAGAGTTGGATCTTAGAAAGTGAACGAATTCTGACTTGTGTAAAAGTCAGTATGAAATTTTCCATCTTCTCTTCGTGAGTGCCCTGGAAACTCGAGAGAGCTGTGGGGAAATCTTAAAGCAACTTGTTTTTCTCACAAATTATATATATATATATATATATTTTATGAAGAGAGATTTTTCTGACCTATTCCTTGTAGAATTGACAGGACAGACTTCCACTCTAGTGACTGAACGGATTGCACTGACATCAGTATAGTTATTGGATTATCTGAGGTTTAGTTGTGCTGCTTTTTCCTTTTCTTAAATCACTAATCCAGGTTTCTTTATTCCCTGTGCTGCTTGAGACTCTCAGGAAAAAAATCAGATTCCACATTTGAGATTTCACAGAGTGGTTAATTTTCTTTTCTCCTGACTTGCTGCTACTCTCTCCCAGCACCTCCTTTACTTCTAATCAAAAGAAACAATTTGAGCCATTCTTTTCTTATTTTCAAAGTGCCTTAAGGGTATAGTCACAACAACTATACTAGTTGCAATTTAATTAAATGACATTCTTTGCTGAATAAATTACTGACATCCACTGACATTTAGTCTTCAAATTATCTTTAAAGACTCATGAAGAAAATGTTTCTTACAAATTTGACAAATGCTTATGAAAGAAAGATTTGAATACCTCAATCATTAAAATCATTTTATATAATTTATGGAGACGTCTTTGGCCCATCAAATGGATGAATTTTTCTCTGATATTTATTTTGTGCTATTTAAAATATTGATGATGTATTTGATTCAGTGACAAGGAATATTATATTTTGCCTAGTTGTCAATATATTTATAAATCTTATTTATATCTTTATAATTAGTTTCAAAGTCAGTGATTAGAAAGTGATTTGCTAATACTTATACTGTACTGCACTGACGGGGACAAAATAATGATTCCCCCCATTTGTGGTAATTTATTACAGCGGCAGTAGGAAACCAATGAATCATATTTATATGATTAAAACAAATTCACATTTTAAAACATTAATAACCAGTTTATGTACTAAATATATTTGGTGGTACAAAAATAGTAAGAGATGTGATAGTTTTATTTTTATGCTGTTAATATATATGTAAAACTAAAGAACGTCTCATATCTTTTTTTTTTTTTTTTGCAGTTTTGGCCGGGGCTAGGTTTGAACCCTCCACCTCCTGCATATGGGGCCAGTGGCTTACTCCTTTGAGCCACAGGTGCTGCCCATATCTTTTGTTTTTAATTGTTGGGATTCATTGAGGGTACAAGGAGTTAGGTTACACTGATTGCATCTGTTTGATAAAGTCCTTCTTATACTTGTGTCCTGCCCCCAAGCGGTGTGCCATGCACCGGGTCCCCATCCTCTCGTATCTTTGGCATGTGTGATTATAGGCAGAGCCAACAGTTGAACACTATTTATTAGATTATCCTGGGGTTAATATTGGACTGAGATGTCAGAGACAGTTGTAGTTGAGATTGGAAAGAGGCCAACTTCATGGTTAATGCCCATCACTAAAGCGTTCCTGGGCCTTTGATCACCAGTGCTGCCTCCTCCACCTGGGCCTATCTTTTGCACACTTAGACCAAGAATGTTTGTCTAGCAAGGAACCTTGGACGATACACATGGTGTCTCCCTTCAGAGCAAAGGATAGGCATGCTTACTGAACATTACAAAATATTCAGGTTTCCTGAACTCAGGGTTTCTCCCCTGAACTACAACCCATTTTGTGCACATTTTGTATCTCTGCTGTGATATTTGGTGGCAAATTACAAATGTGCTTGCGGTCAGAAGGACTTGCTGGCCTAGGAGTAGTGAAGTCTTTTATTTTGAACATATCATTCACAATACTGTGGCAGGCTAACTTGTCAGCTTGCAAATAGGGAATAATTTTAGAAATTTTGCTGTTCTTGATACTATTTATTTTTAAATAAAAGGTGATTATTAAGCAGGTCATATCACTGTATTATCCTTTTTTTTTTTTTTTTTTTTTTTTTTTTTTGCAGTTTTTGGCCAGGGCTAGGTTTGAACCCAACATCTCCAGCATATGGGGCCAGCACCCTACTCCTTTGAGCCACAGGCGCTGCCCCACTGTATTATACTTTTTACAGATCTTTTAACATATCCAAGGCTTATGTCTTAGTTTTGTGTAGTTATAACAGAATAGCTGAGACTGGCTAATTTATAACAAACAGAAATTTATTGGCTTGTCGTTTTTGAGGCTGGGAAGTCTGAGATCAAGGGGTTGGCATTTGGTGAGCATCATCTCATGCTACCAGGGCAAGGAGAAGGTGACAGAGAATAAGGATTCCAGTCCCTTGATAATGACCCCACACCTGTGGTTACTCCAACACATTCATGCAGTTCTGAGGGTAGTACCTGTTAGGGCTGGTGGGGGATAAACAGTGTTATAGGGGTACTGAGGACAGAGAGCTGGAACTGAATTGTAGCTAAGAACGAGACTGCCACTAGGAACTGTTCTCTGGTGGGAAAGTACACAGCAAGGAACTCCTAGTGGCCTTTAACTGATTAGAGCTCAGTACCATCTAATTAGCACAGCATGGGTGGAGTTTTCCTGAAAGATTCTGGAAGGACCCATGTGTAGTAAGGAAACTGTTGTATAACCTAACCTGTTAAGGAACTTGTTATGTAATCTGTTACATGTATAACTCCAATCTGGTGATCACCCCAACTACAGTTAATCCTGCCAGGAGAAGGAATAGGCCATTGGGCGCCTGTGCCCTCCACCACTGCACTGAGAATCAACTTTCTAACACGTGACGTTTGGGGGGCACATTGACACCATAGCAGCCTGGATGAAATTGTAGATTTCATCCTACAATTGTGTGAATGTTCTATTAAAAGAATCAAGGGATGACTTTCCAATAGTTGGGTCTTTAAAATGAATCAACATTTTGAGATTTATTTGATTTCATTTAGAGACACTTATTAATAAAAATTAATGTTTCACAGTTTTGAGGCTTAGTCTCACTCAAAATTGCTTGACTAAGCCATGGGTCATACTTTATCAGTAACTAAAAAAAAAAACATTTTGGGGATAATGAACTAAAATAATAAAAAATTTATTCAGGAGATCATACACCAGATAAAGAAAAAATTACTACACCTAGAGAACCCCACAGATTAATATAGCGTGTAACCATACACAGGGGAAATAGGAACTTGTATAAACTGTGTAAATTGTATAAATAGGAAATTACATAAACTGTGTAAATAAATGTACCTTTATTTACAAAATATTCATGACAAACTTTTTTGAGGCAGTCAACAGGTAGAGAATATTTTGTAAGTATTTTGGAAATTTTGTAATGGATGCCGTATTTGGTAACTAAAAGGACATTTACTTACCATTTCCATCATCCTTATGCATGGTGACCTTTGGGACACCCCTTCTGTGCACATATATGTACATAAATATATGTTCTATACAAGAGACCATGAATGATAGAAATTATCATGTCTTCTACTACAGAAATCTAACGCCAAAACATTTATGGTGTTCAGCAATAATTTGTTGTTGTTGTTCACATTACTGGGGTTTGAGCTGATTGTGGGTTGTAAGGAGTTGGGTTAAGGTCTGGCTGTAGGTAAGATTTAGGTATCTGCCAAAATATTTTCATTAAGATCCAGATAGAAAGAGCAGATTCTATCTGGGACAGTACTTTTTCTTTTTTTCAAAGGGTGTATACAGAAGCAAGAAAGACTAAGGCAAACTATACAATTTTTTCAGAAGCTTTTGCTCAGACATGGCAAACAGTTTGTCTATGTCTATTGTAGTGGCCAAAACATCATATAACAAGCTTCAAGTCTGTGGGCTGGGGAAGTAAACTTGGCATGGCTAAGCTGGCAAGAAAATAAATAATTATAAGCAAATCAAACCTACTGCAGCAATCTATTCACGATATGTGGAACAAAGTTGTGAAGCTCTGAACTAAAAATTGTATAAACATGGATTAGACTGACGGCACATTGATTGCATTTGAGCATCAGAGGCCACTGTCCTTCCCGTTTCTCATCTATGTTATTGTATTTCTGTCGTATCAATTTGACTCTGCTACTCCCATTCTGAAATGTCACCTATAAAATTTGTCAGTTGAGAAGGTAATCAGATTTTGCATTGTTTAAACGATGGATAGTTTAATGCAGATAAGAGTTGTGTTTATATTGAGCCATGATTTCAGCTATATTAAGATTTTCAAAAGTCTTTTCAAAATACATGCAAGGCATATAGAAATTTATTAGTTTAGCGGGAGAGTAGGATGTTTGTGGATCACTGGGAAATCAGTTTGGAAAAATGGATCAGACCCAGGTTGTGTGGGCTTTTCAAGTATCCATTTAGCCACTCATTTTCAAATAGCCAAACTAAAAGAAAAAAAATCCTGTTTCATTCTCATCCTAATAGTTTACTGACTTTTAATTCAGGAAGAGAAATAAAAGTGGATCTATCCACATATACATGTTCTGTTATCCAAACCTGAGCCTATGCCTTTTGAAGACTCTATTAAAATTCTATTTAGATGAAGGAAGCTGTCTCCAGGTCAAAGTGATCTCTGTACTGCTCGAGAGTCCAAGACTTAAACTTCTTAGTCCAAGGATTGTGCTTTAGTCATTAAATGGAAGAAAGACAATAAGCTGGGAAGCTAAGAAAAATTACAGATTATAAAGTTATGTTTCTGAAGCCAGGTTTGACCCACTGCTCCCTTATTCTGAGAACAATGAAGGAGAAACACACTTTTTCCATTTTAATTTCCTCATTGTTTTTGATGCCGGTATTTAGCAGCCCTACCAAAATCTTAGGCAGGATCATTATATTTATTTAGATGTATATACTATGTATGTGTATATTGTGTATTTGGGGTATGTATGATGTACACATATACACACACCAAATATATATGCCTGTATATATACATACACCGTATCTATACACACCATTGTATTATATACAAGTTTCATTTTAGATGTTCAAGAGGAGTTATAAAATATGTATAAAAATAAGTAATTGAGTCTAAGGTTGGGGACTACTGTACTACAAGATTATACATTTTTACATGGGGGATACATTTATAAAGAACTTTCTGGCATTATGATCACGGATGGACAGCAAGGTACTGAGACGTGAGAAAAGGAACAGGAGTGACAAGGGCTTGGGCTGGGTAACTGTAATCCATTCTTAGTTTTGGTTGAACAAAGAATGCTGACACTGAGAAGAAACTTGAAAATCAGTGTTTAAAAAATGTTTTTTACAAATTATTAAAGTTCCCCCCAAAATTTAGAAAAATAGAAAATGAAAAACGTCCCTTATGATGCTGTGAGGCCTCAAAGCAGCCACCTGTGTCCTGAAATGTCGGGGTTTCCGGTGGGCACCCGATTCCTCGCTTCCAGGTGTGTTTATAGTCAAAGAATGACCAGACCCACCAAAGCAAGGAAATCATGGGGCAAAATTTACTGAGGACAAGAAAGAAAGGTTTACAGAGCAGAGTGAGTGGTCAGGTTTTATATATGTAATCGTGGGTTCATGTGTATGTATAAGAATACATACGTGGTCATTGAAATTCAATTATTATTATGTTTTAAACAAAATTTAGGGAAATACCTCTGTGAAGATACAACCTTAGAACATCTGCTTCTTAGATAAGTCAGGGTGATCCACATCTATCATCTTTAATTTCTGCTCATCTCATTAAACTAAGCTGCCTTAGGAAGGCCAGTGAAACAGCACACACGGCTGAAATAAAGCATGGCAGAGGAAACAGTCTCACTTTCCGACTGCATAAACCTGCTTTCATTGGGGAAGGAAAGGCTTTTTCAATTTTTCAAAGAAAATGTCTAGAAATAGAGATTCACAGCATGGTACAGTCATCGATTATAGATTATCAAAAAGCCACAGCTTATTCTGACAGCCCAAATCTTCTAAAACCGTAATTGTAACTTATGTTTCTAGAGCAATTTCCCTGAGTCTGAGGGTTCCACTGCTGCTCAGGGTGTGACCACTTACTGAAACTTTCTAATATGTAGTTTCATCATCTATAAGGGTGATAAATAATAAATTCCGGTAGGTCACAAGAATTAAATGCATAAAGTATAACTTTACAAGGAACGTAACAAGTATTTGGGATGGCCAGCTTTCTTGAGTGCAGTGTAATCCTAAATAGTTCTTGATTCCGGGAATCTTCCAGGGATGACCTACATGTTCCAGGTCACCACATCTACGGCAAAGTGGCACCTCAGGCTCCTTTGTTTTTGTTTCTATTGAGTGACTTCCCAAATGAGTTCCAAGAGGAGACATAGCACGGTGCATTGGTAGTGTGTGAATTGCATCAATTATTTACTTTCCTCTAATGTTCCTATTTGAGGGCTGTGAAGAGTCTCTAAGTTAATACAGGTGCTTAATGTTTAGATCAGTGTCCAGCTCATAGTTAAGAGTAATACAATGTTATTGTTTGCACTGTCTCCACCCCCACACCCCCGTGGCCCTGAAAGTAGAACCGTGATACTGCTGCAGTCAGGGCCTTGATGCTCAGACAGAGAAAACAATTTCCTGCACAAAACGCTGTGAATGGTGCTCTAGCCTACTGATACCCAAATAGAGCAGTGTGTATCATCCTTCCAAGATTGAGAGAGACTTTTGCATGACAATCCATTTTCTTTTCTTTTTTTTGAGACAGAGTCTCACTATGTTGTCCTTGGTGGAGTGCTGTGGCATCACAGCTCATAGCAACCTCAAAATCTTGGGCTTAAGTGATTCTCTTGCCTCAGCCTCCCAAGTATCTGGCACTACAGGTGCCTGCCACAACACTGGGCTATTTTTTTGTTGTTGCAGTTGTTATTATTGTTTTAACTGGCCCGGGCCAGGTTTGAACCTGCCAGCCCTGGCGTATGTAGCCAGTGCTCTGCCCACTGAGCTACGGGCAGCGCCCGACAATCCATTTTCAAGTAGCTTCCTACATCTCCTTTCTCCAGAGGAATTAGACATGAATCAGCAGGGTCCATCTTTTCCTGCCAATAGTGCTTAAGGGACCAGCCCCTGCAGCCTAGGTGTTCCTGCCCCAAGCACTTCCACAGGACATTTCTATAAAGTATCGGATGCATTCTGGTGATAACCATAGCATGTGGTGCAAACCTGACGTATCAAGCAGTGGAAAAAAACATTTTCTGACCAACTTCTGAACTTTTTGCCAGGACATTTTCCATGTCTAGTGAGTAGCACTTCCAGATAGTGGGGACATAATTATACTAAAATTTATTGTTTATATGAAATATAAAAGGAGGTGGGTGTTTTTCTCTTTGCTTATTGATAAATATTTATCCAGCAGCATTTGCTGTCAATCCTTTCAGAAGAATAAAGTTTGCAGTTTTTGGCCAGAGCTGGGTTTGAACCTGCCACCTCCGGCATATGGGGCTGGCACCTTACTCCTTTGTGCCACAGGCACTGCCCAAGTTTGAAGTTTTAAAAGATTGCACAGCCAGAGAAGTTAAGCTGAGTATCATGTTCCTTGTGGAATGGACTCTTCAAGAGCTGCAATGTCCCCAGGTAAACTGTGTTGGGTTTCTATTGTATTTGGAATAGAAATCCACATGGCCTTTGCAAGAACCATATAAAGTGAATTTGAGATAGTCTTAAAGTTAGCAAACTCAATTTTTTGGAGACTTTTACTGGTATCTACAGTAGAATTGAAGAAAAATTCTAACAGAATCTTCAAGAGTCACCAAAATCTGTCTTACCTCAGAAGCAAAAGCTTTGTCCACTAAAGACGTCCACTTGCCCTTTCGGGCTCTTAATATCAGATCCTCTCCTAGTCCTTCATGTTCCCACTCAACACAGGGCCTGCCTTTCATTTATAATAGTTTGTTTTTATTAATAATGATATGGCATCTAGTTAAGAAAATAGAGTTGGACAGCGCCTGTGGCTCAAAAGAGTAGGGCACTGGCTTCATATGCTGAAGGTGGTGGGTTCAAACCCAGCCCCTGCCAAAAACTGCAAAAAAAAAAAAAAAAAAAAAAAAAAAAGAGAAGAAAATAGAGTCAAATAAGAAAAAAACCCTTTAAGTTTCCAAGTAGTAAACTAATTCCACATGCCACATGACACAGTAGATATCTGGCATGCAACCCACCATTTGCAGGATTCAGTAAGTTCCTAACTCCTGATGTGTTCACGTCTTGATGCTGCTTACCTCTTTCTGGAGCGTTCCTCCCACCCCACCTGTGGGTAACTCATGCTACTTGACCGTCTGTTCTCAGCTTGGATGAAGCTTCCTCTCGGACTGGCTTATGGGCCCCAATTCCGGGTTAGCTGCTCTGGCTACATGCTTCTTTAGCGTCTATCCTTCCCATCTTAGTCCCTGTCACACAGTGATCACCTGTTCACACGCGGTCATCTACTGCCAAATTCCAGGCTCTCTGTGGGAGAAATGGTGTTTATGGTACAGTGCCTAGCACACAGCTGTTGCCAAACAAACATTTATTAATAAGTCAACGAATTTATAGTAGCCTCCTATGGCCCTAAATCTTATTTTAAAGCAAATAGGTTGTTCCTTCTTAACACAAATAATTACCAAGGTGAAGGTAAGGAGAAGACAATTTCCTATTTCATAGAGAGAAAAGAATTAAATTTCATTTCAGAACCAGGGGTGAGGAATTTTTGGAGTGAACTCATTTCTGATTGTTAAGCGGCTGAAAGAATTTTTTGGAGCTATGGTTCCTTTCAGCTGACAGATACTACTTCCAGGGGTATCAGCTAGAGCCTGAGCCCTCAGAAACCCTTGAGAAAACAGTCATAAGAAGTGAACGACTTCAGAGGTCCGTGATACTCACCTCTTACCATCTGTGGATAGAAACATAGTCACGTTCACTAATTTCTTTAAACAATATTCTCTTTTCTATCTGTCTATTAGATGGCACAGACTAAAGTGCTGTCATAAATACATTACAAAGGGACTATTATAGCTTATGGCACTATATATGTTAATTTCTTCACTTGATCTTAGCCAAAATGTGAGACGCCATCTATGTGTTAATTTCCTGTAATGGTGCAGATTGAGTGTCTAAGTGAGTGGAGCAGCTCTTCTCCACACGGTAATTCAGAGATCTAGGCTATTCATCATTTTTATTTTTTTAAGGCTATTCATCTTGAAGCTCAACCATCCCCTAGAATATGTCCTTGTGTCCAGCTAGATTGGTGAAGACCACAGGCTGGAAAGGAAAGAGTATGGTGGCAGTACTTTTACAGCCCTAGAAGTATGGACCTAGAAAGAACACATGTCATTTTTGTTCACATACATTGGATAAAATTTAAGTCACATAATTAACTGCAAAAGGGATTAGATGATGCATGTGCCCACTATGACTCCTTAACTATAGAAGAGGGTGAGAATGGATCTGGGTGGAGAGCCAGTGGTCTCTGCCCAATAATCTTATGTCTCTGGCAAATCCAGTTACCATAGCCTGGACCTTCAGGGAGCCTCAGAGTCAATCTCACCTTTTCCTCTCTATTCTCAAACATCTCACAAAATATAAAGAATGACTCCTCATATCTCTTGGGTCCTGGGTCACTCTTGGTCTCAGAATACTTCCTCTACCGTGGGCCATCCTGTTGCTTCTGTTTTCTCTTCCAACAGTTCCCATGAAGCCTGTCAGAGTAATTAATCAATATGTATTTGTTGGAAAACAACAAAGAGAGAAAATGCCCCATGTGGTTCCAGTTCCATTAGGAACACATATTCTTCCATCTGTCACATTTTTGCTTTGACTGGAAAGGGACATGGAAGAGACTCATTCTTTGTGGCTCCTTTGAATGGAAGCTACTTATTCTCTATGTTCCAAGTTGGAGAGGACTGGGAAGCTCTCTGTTGATTTATCTGTTGCAACTTTGCCTTTAGTGAAATTATGGCAGGAGATTTGTGATACCCCGCCATCTGCAAGTCTCCCACCATCTGTGTGTGTCCCTATGAATCAGTACCGTCATCTTCTGAACTCCGGCATGCCTATATTAATTGAAGAATTCAGCACCTGTTTGATGTTCCTTACCTATTAGCCATGTCTCTCTGCTTTCATGCTGTGGCTGTAAAACTATTTATTTATTTATTTGAGTCAGAGCCTCAAGCTGTCACCCTGGGTAGAGTACCATGGCATCACAGCTCAGAGCAACCTCCAACTCCTGGGCTCAAATGATTCTCCTGCCTCTGCCTCCCAAGTAGCTGGGACTACAGGTGCCTGCCACAATGCCTGGCTATTTTTTGGTTCCAGCTGTCATTGTTGTTTGGTGGGCCCAGGCTGGATTTGAACCTTCCAGCTCTGGTGTATGTGGCTGGCACCTTAGCCGCTTGAGCCATAGGCACTGAGCCAGTATATTTATTTTTATACATTAAATTATTATAGCAAAAAATGAGTACTCTGTCATGATGCCCACCATCCATTTTTGTGAGTTTCTTAGTACTTTCTCACTTCCATCCCAGAAATAATCTCTCACAATCCATTAATCTGGCTTTTCTGTCATCCAACCAGGATGTTACTCCTGGTCCTGTTACTCTTTGAAAGATCACTACTTCTGGCTCAACTACAATGTGGACTTCACCTAACAGATGCAAATGATGCAACCTAATTGTGTGTACCCTCATATTAATCTGAAATAAAAAGAAAGGAAGATTACCACTTCTTTGGGCACAGATGTCCTCTGCAGAAGACAGCTGTTGACACACATCTGACGGAGTACCTGGTGCTTTGCCCATGGAGAATTAGACCCAAGCACCAGATAGGGCTTTCCTACTAGCTGTCACAGCACGGTAATAACCAACTTACAACTTTTAAATGAGGCTTTACTAAAGTTTCAAGAATATTGAAAGAGAAGTACACGCACAGAATAGGTGTAAGTCACATACCAGTTCTCAGAGTTTTGTAAAGTGTAGACACCTGCTTAGCTGCTTGCGTATATTCATGTGGTGCAACTGCACTCAATTGCCTTGCAGTCTTTCAGCAATAGATTGGCCATATATGGGTGAGTGTATTTCTGGACTCTCAGTTTTATATTGTTGATCTATTTGCCTGTTTTTTCCCTATTATCAAGCTGTCTTGACTATTAGAGCTTAAAATAAAGCTGAAAATAAGGTAGTGAAAGTCCTCTTTCCTGGCGATGAAGGCTTTCTGCTTTTGTATAGAGGGACAAATCCTTAAATCATCTTTATTTTGGAAGGTCATTTCAGATGGTTTTTCTTTTGTGATGTTGGAGTGTTGCTCCACCGTCTTTGGGCTTTCATGGTTTTCTCATGCTAAGTCTGCTTATCTGTGGACTCTCTATATAAGTATCCTTCCTTTCTCTGGCTGCTTTTAAGAAATTCTCCTTTTTCTTCCATTCTTGAGATACTCTGCTAAGAAGAATATTTTCCAGCTCCATCCATGTAAACATGAAGGAAGTAAAGTCTCCACTTTTCTTTATGGCTGCATAGTATAAAGGTACATGTGAATCTTTCTAAATGTCGAATATAAATGTCTTAACACAACAACTATAAGAATGACATGATGGCCATGTTGGCCAATTGGATGAAAGTATTTCAAATTGTATATGGAAACAACACACTGTACTCCATGAAAGTATCAATGTACACAACTATGATTTAATAAAAAAAAAAAAAAAAAAGAAAAGAAATTCTTCTTTCATTCATTATTTTAACCAACTTTATTATTATTTGCTTGGTGTCGTTTTATTTATGGTTTTATGCTTGGAGCTCAGTGAAATTCTTAGATTTATGGGATTATGATTTTTGTAAATGTGACAAAATTGGTCTTTGCTTCTTCAAATGTTTTTCCTTCCTTATCCCGTTCAGCAACTCCAATTCCGTCTGTATTAAGACGCCTGAACTTGTTTTGCGAGTCACTGCTGATCTGCTCCCTTTGTCCATCTTTTTGGTTTGTTTCACTTTGGGCATTTCTGTTGTTACATCTTCCAGTTCATTCATTTTTTTCCCCCTCTTTGGTTATATCTAATCTGCTTTTAATCCTGGTAGTGTATTTTTCATATCAGACATGATTGTTTTTATATCTAAAAGTTTAATTTGAGCCTTTTATTTCTTCCTGGCTCTTCACGTGCTCCATCTCTCCCCTGGCTTTCCGAACACATGAAACGCCGTTATAATAATTTCTATCATCTGTGTCAGTTTTGGGTCATGCTCAATTGATTTACTTATCTTTGGATTTAAGGTTGCATATCTAGCTGTTTTGAATACTTGATAAATTTTTATTGAATGCCTGGCATTGTGAATTTTACCTTTTTAGTTACTGGATATTTTTGAATGTCTAAAAATATTCTAAACACTGTTCTTCCATGCAATTAAAGTTACTTAAAAAAGCCACTCTACCTTTTGGGTGTTCTTTTAATCTTTGTTGGATGAGAGCAGAGCACTGTTCAGTCTAGAGCTAAAGCTTCCCCAGCATGGAGATAAAGCTCTTTGGAAAATTCTGTCCAATGTCTTCTGATTTATAAAGTTTTTCACTGTGGCTCTTGAGAAGAGGGCTATTTTGTGCCCTATATGACTCTCTGGATTGGTTTCTCTATTCCTTAAGTGTGGTTTTATTCCTGGCCTTGGGTTCTTTCCTCAAGTGCATATTATGATCAATACTCCGCTGAAGACTGAATAGATCCTTAGAACTCCTTTGTATATTTATTCCTTCTCTGGTAACCTCCTTGAACTCATCAGCTGCCTTACCCTCTCCATACGCTCTGCTCAAGTCAACTAAGAGAGACCACTGGCCTCTACCTCTTGGCTGTAGCCTGGGAACTTTCTCTAAGTAGTAGGAGAGCTCATATTATTTTTTCTCTGTCTTTCAGGGGGTCTTTATCCTTTGTTGCCTGATATCCATTGTCTTGAAGATAATGTTTCTAGAGAATATCTTATATATATGTTATTTTTTGTATGTGTTTCTAGAGAATATTTTGTATATGTCCTAGGTGAAATTTAATTGCCAAACAAATTTTTAAAAATATCATTGTGAAATAATAAGAAATGACTGGTATTTCAATTAAAATATTTAATCTAATCCAATCTGATCCAATTTAATTTAATTTAATTTATTCATTGAGTTAGTAATGCTTAAGATAGATAGTCAGATTCCTGGTCTGACAAAACTTGGTCAATTATCAGCTCTTTTCCTTGTGACCGCTTTCTATTGGGAGTTTAAGATGCAAAAAGTAGGGGGGTAATCCATGTGTTTATCAAGCTGATGTTTCTATTATTCAAATATAGTTTTTAATTTTAGGGTATAAGTGTACGTATGTTGATATATCCTTGTTAAAATTATACTAGAATTCATGCCTTTGGGGTTTATCGTTGTTTTCCATTTAAATGCACTGAGTTTCTTCCTGCTTTTGTCTTTTCAAATTGCTTGAGTGTGCCTCTGTGAGTCATTACAAATACATAGTATTTCACCCGTGAAGGGTGAGTATAATGTTTTCATTCTCATAAAATATTGTGGCTCAGGTTTTGAAAGCTTTTTTTTTAAAGGAAGTAAAAAATTACCTTATAGATAACCTACCCCATTTGTTTTATTAGGATCCAGGGCAGATTAATAATTTGGACATATGATCTTCGAGTTCTTTTTTTTTTTTTTGAGCTCTTAAAGTAAGATTGCCTAATCATTTCAATTGTTGTCTGTTTTCTCCGTCAAAGAATATAATGCTAATAAAAGGCTATTTAGATTCAATAAAAGTGTTAGTGTTAAAAACTTGAGTGCCAATTAACACAATGCCAAAATTCATCTTAAGCTATTATTTCCCAGTGTTAAAACTGACACTGCTGGTATGACTAACACCTTTGAGTTGTAGGTGAGGTGCTGGAGACTCTAAGAGCTCTTCCAATATGTAATGGTAGAAAGAACATTGAACCTAATAGATTGGATCATAATCCTGGCTCTGAAGGGTCTGACTATTTGATCTTGTGAATATTATCTAGTCTAGTTCTTTGATTTACAAATTTCAGTAAGGGAGTTATAAAAACAGGAGTACTGACTTGAGGTTGGTGACTTTTAACTTTGCCAAAAAAGAGCAATGACCAATATAACATAAAAGAAAGAGCATTTAAACACACACGCACACACACACACACACACACACACATGAATTTGATAATGTAGAACAATAATGATACTTTATAACAAATAAATATATTTTCATGAAGACAAAGACAGATTATAGCAGAAAAAAATTCTTTTTCTTTTCTTTCTTTCCTTTTCCCCTATTCCTGGTAGAAAATGAGATTTTAAAATACAGAAAATTTATTAACATAGTAATACATAGAACTACTCCAGAAGAGGCCATAGATACTCACTAGAGAAATCTTGGTCTTGCACACAACTAAGTGTGAAGGGTCTGACTTCTACAGACGTGTACTAGGGACCCCACCTGCTGCTCACAGGGAGGATCTGGAAAGCTGAGGGAAGGTCCCGGAGGTCCTGGGGGTGGGGTGACAGAGGACTGATGGAGGAGAGAGGGAGATGAAGACAGGGAGGGGAACTAGCGGATGCAGAGGTCGACCTGGATTGACTGAATCGTAAGTTAGAAGATAAGTAAGTGAAGTATTTCGAGTGTGTGCATGATGTTTGTTTCTTAGTGGGGTACGCTTTTGGGCAACGGATTGAGCATAACTCGTGTCCAGATGTCCTGGACATAAATTAAGGACTACCGTACTTGTTTTTAACATTTTCTCCTAGTTAAACACTTTGTGAGGGACTAATATTTGTGTACAAACAACTCAAAATATTTTTAGTTTGCTAGGACGTCAAGGTTTCATGAGTTCATGTTCACTTTCTTCTCTGCTTCTGGTGTCCATCTGAATAAATAAATTTCTATTTCTCAAGTAGTAAATCTCCTCAAAAGCCTTTCTTAATGTTTCTTTCTAAATACGATGTACTTTCTCTATGTTGTCCGAGCAGCTTTGTCATTTTTTAGCTTCTTATTATACTGAATCATACTAACTGCTTGTCTTCTCATCAATAACGTTCCTGACACAGAGAATCATATTTTAACTATTTTTCACTTCAGTTATTAGTACTGAATGAATAAATGCCCTTTCATGCTCATGAGTCTTTATGCTTGCATTTCCCCTGCCTAGACGCCCTTTCTTCTGGTCTGCTGGACAATTTCCTTTTATTTACTGCAACATTTTTTGTGATAATTTTTAAAATGATGAAAGTATGTCTCTCATACAAATATAAAATAAACACATGTAAAATATTTTATTTAGCTCATCAGTTAATAAATGAGCCTGTAAGATGTTACAACCACTTCAAATGAGAATTGAAGTCATGGTATGTATCTACTGAAAAAAAAAAATCCCTTTGCATTGCTATAAACAGAAGCCATTTACATCACTGTGATAAAAAATACTCTGCACCACCATCGTTTTTCTATAGGTTAATTTACATGTCTCCAGAGCTATGGAATATTTTAGTCAAAACAATAAAATACACAGATCCTTATGAATCAGATACTCCCCAGCATTACACTAAAAGAATACCCAGTAAATAATTTTCTTGCCCATATGAAAGTCATACATAGTTTTTTCCAGGCACTTGTAATATTATTAATTTTTCACCCTTCTGAAATTATTTTTATATTTCCCCCTCACCTCTCCACCACATTATAACCTCTCAGGAAAGAGATTTGCCCTTCAATTTTCTCTAGGCTAAGTAAAGAATATTTTATTTCCTAGGCCTGGACTAGTCACTCGAGCCTTAATCCTAGGAGGTGGGTGGATCACCTGAATTCAGGAGTCCAGAGACCAGCCTGAGTAAAGGAAGACCCTTATCGCTACTAAAAATAGAAAAAGTTAGCTGGGTATCATGGCAGGCACCTAGCGTCCCAGCTACTTGGGAGGATGAGGCAGGAGGATCTCTTGAGCCAAGAGTATGAGGTTGCTGTGAGCTAGGACGCCATAGCACTCTATCCAGGGTGAAACAATGAGATTCTGTCTAAAAAAATATCTTCCATTTTCCACCTTCTGTTTGACTGACACCAGCTGCAATAAAAAGGTCAGTTATTTAGTAAATTAAAAAAATAAAAATAAAAGCTATAAAGAATGAAAACAATCAAATACAAAAATACAAAATGTGAGTAACTTCTAGAATGTTAAGTGTGAGAAAGAATTGGGAAAATGGAATTGGAAGGATTAACTGATAATCCTTGCACTTCTTTCCAGACAAAGGTAACAGTAAACACTAACTTTTGGAGTATCTACCACAGGCCGGGTTTCACAAAGTAGTTTTGCTTTTATGTTACTGTGAGATTTGGGCCATCATCAACACCCTACAGAAGAGAGGTTATGTAAGTGGTAGAAGACCACACAGGAAGGAAGTGACATGTTAGGGTTAACTCTAGCACATTCAGATTCTGAGTTCCTAACAGCCACTCAGCCTGGGAGCATCCTGCCCCCAGGAATGTTTGCACCATGATGGGCTACGATGTTTAAGTAGTTGAGTCTATACTCACTATAACTTCTTAGCAGACACGCAGGTGCCAGGTCTTTGGACTGTTTTACTAGTCAACTTCATCAAATTTGTCAAATCACTCCCCAAATGCTCCTCCATGTGGTGGGTGTTGAGTTATAACAGTTGTCCCATACTCCTTGAGCCCTTTTACCTTCTGCACAAATGGCAAAGAAGAAGGGGAGCAACGCTTGTTATTGAGAATGCTGAATAATCTAAGCACACTAGTATTTGCTGTTGAATAAACTTTTAATTTTTTTTATTAAATAATAACTGTATACATTGATGAATTTATGGGGTTCAGTGTACTGATTTGATATAAAATGTAAAATGCTTACATGGAACTGATTAATACATCCATCACCTCGCTTACTTATTTGTTGTGCCAAGACAATTATACTCTTCTTAATAGTTTTGAAGTGTACTGTTGCATCATGTACATTAGGTGAGGTCCCCCCAAACACCCTTCCTCCTCTGCCTTCCCCTTTCCACTCCCCTCTCTCTCCTCTTTCCTTCTACTTTCTGGCCTATAGTTATATTTTACCATTTGTATGAATGTATAGGTGATTCTATATTGATTTCATAGTAGTACTGAATACATTGGATAACTTTTTTTCCATTCTTGAGATACTTTACTACAAAGAATATGCTCCAGTTCCATTCAGGTAAACATAAAAGATGTGAAGTCTCTATCTTTTTTATGACTGCATAGTATTCCATGGTGTACATATATCACAATTTGGTAGTTTGTTCATGGTTCCATGGGCACTTGGGCTGTTTCCATGTCTTGCCAATTATGAATTGGGCTGCAATAAACATTCTGGTGCAAATGTGTTTATTGTAAAATAATTTTTGATCATCTGGGTATGTACCTAGTAGAGGAATTGCAGGATTGAATAGTAGGTCTACTTTCAGTTCCTTGAGTATTTGCCAAACTCCTTTCCAAAAAGGTTGTATTAGGTTGCATTCCCACCAGCAGTGTAGAAGTGTTCCCTTCTCTCCATATCCACACCAACATCTGTAGTTTTGGATATTGTTATGTGGATTAATCTGACTGTGGAGTAAGATGATATCTAACTCCATCTGTGGAGTTAGATGATATCTCAGAGTGGTTTTGATTTGCATTTCTCTGATGGTTAAAGATGATGAGCATTGTTTCATGTATGTGTAGGCCATGTGCCTGTCTTCATCAGAGAAGTTTCTGTTCAAGTCTCTTGTCCACATAGAAATGGGGTTATTTGTTCTTTTCTTATTGATTGGTTTGAGTTCCCTGTAGATTCTAGTTATTAGACCTTTGTCAGAAGCATAACCTGCAAATATCCTCTCCTTTTCTGAAGGCTGTCTGTTTGCTTTACTTGCTGTGCAGAAACTTTTTAGTTTGATCAGATTCCAGTAATGTATTTTTGGTGTTGCTTCAATTGCCCAAGGGACCCTCATCATAAAGTATTCTCCCAGGCTGATTTCTTCAAGTGTTTTCCCTGTACTCTTTTCTAGTATTTTTATAGTTTCATGTCTTAAGTTTAAATCTTTTGTCCAGTGAGAATCAATTTTTGTTAATGGTAAAAGGTTGGGTTTAGTTTCAGTCTTCTACAAGTCACCAGCCAGTTCACCCAGCACCATTTGTTAAATAGGGAGTCTTTCCCCACTGAATATTTTTGATACACTTATCAAAGATCAAATGATGATAAGCAGCTGGGTTCATCTCTTGGTTCTCTATTCTGTTCCATAAATCTATCTCTCTGTTTTTATGCCAGTACCATGCTATTTTGATCACTATAGATTTATAATATAGCCTGAAGTCTGGTAAGGTGATAGCTCCTGATTTGTTTTTATTTCTGAGTAATGTCTTGGCTATTCAAGGTTTTTTTTAATTCCATATAAAATGAAGCACTATTTTTTCAAGCTCTTTACAGTATGACAATGGTGCTTTAATAAGGACTGCATTAAATCTATAGATTGCTTTGGGTAGTATGGACATTTTAACACTGTTGATTCTTCCCAGCCATGCATGGTCTGTTTTTCCATTTGTTAACATCTTCAGCTATTTCTTTTCTCAGAGTTTCATGATTCTCTTTATAGAGATCTTTCACGTCCTTAGGTAGGTAATTTCCTAAATATTTCATCTTCTTTGGCACTATTGTAAAAGGAATAGAGTCCTGGACTGTATTTTCAGCTTGACTTGGCATATATAAAAGCTACTGATTTGTAAGTATTGATTTTGTATACTGAAACACTGCTATATTCCTTGATCATTTCCAAGAGTTTTGTAGTTGAGTCCCCGGGATTTTCCAGGTATAGCATCATATCATCTGCAAAGAGTGAGACTTTGATCTCCTTTGACCCTATTGCCTTCTCTGATTGCAATGGCTAAGACTTCCATTACTATGTTGAATAGCAATAGACACAATGGGCATCCTTGCCTAATTCCTGATCTGGGTGTAAATGTTTTCAATTTTATTCCATTCAATATGATATTAGCTGTGGGTTTGCTGTAGATGGCCTCTATCAGTTTAAGAAATGTCCCTTCTATGCCTATTTTCTTAAATGTTCTGATCATGAAAGGATGCTGGATATTATCAAAAGCTTTTTTGCATCAGTTGAGAGAAACATATGGTCTTTGTTTTTTATTTTATTTATGTGATGTGCATATGTTGAACCAACCCTGTAACCCTGGAATAAAACCAACTTTATCATGGTATAGAATTTTTTTGATGTGTTGTTGAATTATGTTTACTAAGATCTTATTGAATATTTTTGCATCGATATGTATTAATAATATTGGTCTATAATTTTCTTTCTTTGTTGGATCCTTTCCTAGTTTGGGTATCAGGGTGATATTTGCTTCATAGAATGTGTTGGGAAGTATTCCTTCTTTTTCTATACTTTGGAAAGGGTTGTATAATATAGGTACTAGTTCCTCTTGAAAGGTTTGATAGAATTTGGATGTGAAGCCATCTGGTCCCAGACTTTTCTTTTTTGGGAGATTTCATATTATTGATGCTATTTCAGTGATAGGTCTATTCAAAATTTCTAATTCTTTCGGGTTTGAGTCTAGAAAGGTGGCATGCTTCCAGGTATTGGTTCATTTCCTTCAGATTTTCATATTTCTGAGAATAGGATTTTTTGTAGCAATCATTGAGGATTTTTTGAATTTCTGAGGTGTCTGTTTTTATTTCTCCTTTATTAAGTAAAAACTTAGAGATTTTACTTTTCTGTTTCTGGTTAGGTTGGGCAAAAGTTTATCAATTTTATTAATCTTTCCAAAAAACCAACTTTTTGTTTCATTGGTCTTCTGAATGATTCTTTTGTTTTCAATTTCATTTAATTCTACCCTAATTTTGGTTATTTATTTTCTTCTCCTGGGTTTGGGGTTGAAATGTTCTTTCCTTTCCAATTGTTTGAGATGCCCATTAAGTTGTTGGTTTCCTCTCTTTCTGTTTTCTTGATGAAGACTTCCAATGCTATAAATGTCCCTCTTTGGACTGCCTGTGCAACTTCCCACAGGTTTTGAAGTTGTTTGAATATATGTGTGGCAGATGTTTTAAAACACCATTTCAATAGTAGTGTTATATAGTACTCATTTCTAGGTAGCATACTAGATATTTATACATTATTAACTCATTTAATGCTCACAACAACCTCATGGGGTTGGTTGTATTCCATTTTATGGATGAGAAAATTGAGGCACAAACTGTTTTTGTTAGGATTCAAATGCATGCACTCTGGTTCCAAAGCCATATATTTATCACTGCAAATCTGCCTCATGGTGAGACTACACTCAGTAATGTCAGTCACAGGTGTTGAGAACTTTTTATTTTCTCCATGAAATTACACATCTTTTCTTGTCTTATAACTCACACTTAGCCTGGAATAGATTATTTGTTAGGCAGCTTATGCAGGCTTTGTTTTCTCTGCACTTTCCCTGAGTCGATAGAGGTTTGGGTTTTAGAAAAGTTTGTTTCATAGAGCAAATAGGAGTTGACATGTCAAGAAGACGTCAGTGAGCAAAAGAGAAATTACAAATATTAAGATCAAATTTGTGTGTTTAGTAAGTCTCGACCCAATTAGCTGGAGGCAAATCTAAAAACAGTGTCTTTTATAAGGTAGCACACCTGTGGCCAGGTGAAATCCTAGCACTCTGGAAGGTTGGAGCAGGAGGATCCCTTGAGCTCAGAATTTTGAAACTGGCCTGAGCAAGAGCAAGATCTCATCTTTACTAAAAAGGGAAGAAATAGTTGTGCTGTGGTGGGAGTGGTTGTCCCAGCTACTTGAGAGGCTGAGGCAGGAGGATTGCTTAAGCCCAGGATTTGGAGGTTGCTTTGAGCTAGGCTGAGGCCATGGCACTTGAATCCAGGTGACAGAGCAAGACTCTGTCTTAAAACAAAAAGAAAAGATGGCATAACTGTCCATGTAAATATTGGTGATTTTAAAGACCAGCTATACATCATAAATAATAGAAATAGGGAGTGATCTTTAGGCATTTGACAGAATTCAGTGCACCCATCACATCTGGGCTCTGACTCTTTTTAGTTGTGTGACTCTGAGAAAAATAAATAACCCCTGTAAGTCCTGGTGTCCTCACTTGAAGATGGAAATACTGACTACCTTCCTCACAGGAACAATGAGAGGATTAACTGACATAATGTTTGCTAAAGTTCTGAGCATGTGATAAGCGCTCAGTCCAGCCTAGCTATTATAAATGATTCCAAAATGCTCTTCCTCAGTCACTGAAAATTATCTGCAAGGCTGCAGAGGAGAGATGAGAGCAGAAGGTTTTGCTTCACAGTCATGTGTATGTGGAAATCCTGAAATTGAAGCAACTCTTGAGATGAGATCCAATTCCACTGTGGTGTATAGAAATAATTCAGCAGGGCCAGAATGAGCTGCCAATGTCTGTTACTGATCATGTGGCCAGTGACAGAGAAGTGCAGAATTCGTACTTAGAATCCCCTTCACATCCCATAACATTCCCTTTAGTAAATGGAATAGAATATTTATAAAATTTATTTTAAAAAAATAAAATTGCCTCAACTTCTACCAAATAATTAAGGAAAATGCCTGCTTTTATGTTATAAGTACTTTTATATTGCCCATTTCAACATAGAAATGAATCATGCAAGTTTCATCTTTGTTTTTTATCATTTTTTTGCCTATTGCAATTCATGATTTGGGGTAAATTATCTATTCAGTGCCCAAGTTGATCCAAAAGCTGAGATTTCCACTGAATAGTTGGCATGGATATTAATTGAGGCTACAGTATAACCAAACTGATTTCATCAGTAATTGAGAGATTCATCTGAATTTTTAATATTTTGGGAACATGACTTTAAAGGTCTATTTTCAAGACTATACTTTCTGGTTTTAGATTAAATTTTCTTTATAGCATAGCACATTTATGTTCTTATTTTAGTTTCTACTGGAAAAATTTTAAATGATGGTAAGTCTTTCCAAGAAAGTATAAACATTTTTCAATGCATTCTGAAGGGACATTTTCTAAGTAGAAGAATTTATTATTGCTTTTAGGTTTGTGTGAGTCCTGGGCCAATACTGTCACTATTGTTATTTTTGTTGTTTTCAAACTAGATTAACTGCAGTGTTCAAAGGAGTAAAAATAAAGTTTTGATGGAAATTGTGCAGTACAATTTCATATTGCTAGAAATGTAATATTTAAGTTGTTGCTGGTCATAAAAAACTAAAAAGTTCTTAATTTACTTTATAAAATAATCTTAAAAATGAAATAGTGTAGAATGGAACACAAATATCTATAAATACGGATCATAGACCAGAAAGGAAAAGAACACCACAATTTTAGAGCTAAAAATGATTTTAGAGAAAATTAAGTTCAATCTAACTTCTAAGTAGTAAATGGGCAAAGTTTGGCTCAGGGAGATTAAATGGGTAGAGAAAAATAATGCAGCCAGCTGACCAGCATGATACATTGGGATGAAAAAAAAACATTAAATATAATGTTATAAAAATTAATTGTATAAGAAAAAATTATTTCAATGTCAGTAAAAACCCTAGCAACCAAGCTTTGAAAATTAATGATTCTTAAAACATGAAAAATTGCTGTGTTCTTCTGTTACTGCTGGTCATCCATGACTTCAGACCTGCCTTTTAGTCCTCAACTATAATAGTTTTACCACTTTGATGAATGCAATCTGTTATTGCAGCCACATTTTAGTTATTCAATCAAACACGTTCTTTAAATGACCAGTTACTTAACAGAATTGATATTTATTTTGTTAACCAATGTTGAATTGATGAGTTACTTAGGCAATTTCAATATTTTTTTAAAGGGAGCTTATGAAATAAATTATTTATCTGTATAGATTGCAAAACAAAGGATATATTAGCATTTTATAACATTTTGCAAATTATTGGAGGTTGCTTGATATCTGTCATATTCCTTCAAACAATTTGTACAAGATAAAAAAAAGTATTGAAAATTCAATGAACTAGTTGGCTAAATTTTGAGAGGAATTGAATTGTGGTATCAGTGCAGAGGTTGCCAGAATCAGAGCACTGTCAAATGTGAACATTTTACTCCTATTCAGAGCTTTTAACATGGGAAGGCTGATAGACTTTAAATTTACAGACATTACGGTATTTCTTACAGTTAAAAAGAAAAACCAGGGCAATGAAACATCCCCCTTCTTTAGCAATTCAATTATTAGAAAAATGTCAATCAATAGAAAAAAGTAGTAATTAAAACAATAAGAGATATAATTCCTGGAAAATGAATCACACATGGTACAAGATTTATTTAACATTACCCAGTCTAATATTTTGGTTATCTGCATATGCAGATGGATTTAACATTACACGATGTATTTAACATTATCCAATCTAATATTTTGGCTGTCTGCATATGCAGCAATGTTGAGTTTGAAGATTTGGCCAATTTGGCATATTTCAATAGTTTACAAAGACATAGAACTATCAGTTTTTGTAATTGGGGGGTAATCCTTGTCCCTTGTCCCCCTGTAAACTCTTCTAATCGTTTCATGCATCTGCACAGTAGTTGAATGTTTTAGAATTCTCCTATTGTCTCTTCTGTCCTCATATTTCAGCAACATTCCAAGTACAACAGCTGGCTGATCATGAGGTTTTTTCCCCTTCTTGCCGTGGGTGGCTATATTTTTCTTTATGTTCTTAATGGCTGTAGATGGCTGCTAGGCCAGCATCTGTTTGAGGCACAACTACAGTGAGAAATTCACAACCACAACTTCAAGCCTCCGGGTCTTTGTAACTTACACAGTAGCTGGGGCTCAGAGTGTTGTATACAGTTGAAAAATGAACCTCTGTTCGCCAGGGAAAGTAGGAGAGAAAGCAGGGAAAGGATATGGAAAATAAATGAGAGTGTAGCAGTCTGTTCATTTTACATTACCGGACAGAAAATCTTTTTTGAAACAGCATGAATATGACGCAAATATGGTTGTTTTAAGAATTTCCAAACTCAGGTAAATTCTCTAGAGAACGTGTTCAGCAACTATATTTAATTTTAGGGAACGTTAGAAGCCATATTACTGAAAGATCTCTCTGAATAGCAGACCCCCCACATTGGTTAAAAAGCAGACATGGTACTATGGCTACATAAATTCGCTTTCATGTATAAATCTGCATATATGAATTTTTTAAACACTTTTGCACTCTACAATAGAAATGATGTAGAAACTTGGCCTATGTTTTTCTTTTCTGTGAATTACTGACATTTTCTATTGTATTGGTATGACAGTAATACATATTATAGGAATTTATATAAATGCACTGTATTTTTTTGAAGATTTCTGAAACATCACAGTTTTATTGTTACTTTGAGGGAATATAAATAATAAGGCTGGCCATAAAGTTTTGGTTGTTTGAAACATTCGATTTTGATTTCTGTGGCTCAAGCATCTGTCTCCTGTCATGAAATAAATTATATTGCCTGTGTTTGCACTGATCATCATTTATTTGAATACTTAAGGAGAAGAGGAAGAAAGGCCTGGAGGAAGGTTTAAGCATCACTTAACCCTATTTGATTTGGGCAACTTCCATGTGTGATATTTTAGATCAGGGATCCTCAAACTTTTTAAACAGGGGGCCAGTTCACTGTCTCTCAGATCATTGGAGGGCCAGACTATAGTTTAAAAGGACAGGCAGAGGCTAAGCAGGACAGGCAGTGGTGGCAAAAACACCCAGCAGGCCGGATAAATGTCCTCAGAGGGCCACACATGGCCCGTGGACCATAGTTTGAGGACGCCTGTTTCAGATCATTTAAGTCAGTGGTTAGGAGTTATTTAAGAAAAAGGTAAGAAATTAAAATTTTGTTTGATTAACAATACCTGTAATTCAAATTATTTACATGGAGCAAATTGTAGCTTTGAAAAGTTATTAAGGTATCCAAATGAAACCTAGAAGATAATTTTAATAGGGTTCTTATAACCGCGTACTTAGTGCTACAGACTCAGTATCTGCACTTTCCACAATTTCTACCTTGATATCCTAACCCCAAATGTGATGGCTTAGGAGGTAGGGCCTTTGAGGAGTGATCAGGTCACGGTGGCATGACCCTCATGAATGGGGTCAGTGCCCTCATAAAAAAGATCATGAAGAGCTCTTTTCCCTTTTCTGTCATGTGAAGGTACAAAGAGAGAAGTACCACGTCTGAACGGGAAGGGTCCTCACCAGACACCAACCCTACTGGTGGCTTGATCTTGGATTTCCCAGACTCTAGAACTGTTGGAAATAAATGTTTGTCATTTAAATCACCAGATTGTGGCATTTTTGTCACAGCAGTCTGAACAGAGAAACACACTTAGATATGTGAATTTATTCTTATCTACTTGTTCATTTACATATGTGTATAAATTATGTAATATGGGAATGATATTTCTGAAGTTTCTAGATAATGTGGCTATAACCCAAATTTCTAGATAATCAATGGCTATTCCAAAAATAGTGAACAGGAAAACTATATAATGAAAAGTAATATAAATAATTTTATAAAATTAATGGAACGAAACAGAAATGAAAAAAACATATATATAATTAAGGAGAGATTGATAAAATCAAAAGAAAAATCTACAAAGAAAAATGAGAACAAAGTCTACAGACAAATGGCAAAAGTATATGTATACTTTTAAATAGATGAGAAGCTCTTATCTTTCAATGAAAAAAAATCAGGAGATGGGCATGGCTATTTCACAAAAAACAATACGACCATCTTACAAACCTACAAAGAGATGCTAAGTAGTGCTCACTCACAATGAAATCTTTTCAAATTAAAGCAATGACATCCATTAAGATATTTGTCATGCCTTTCTGAAAAAAAAAATGAGTTTGATCAGGCACACATTTGGCAAGAGTGTCAGGTAGGGGAGGGATATTTCTGCGAACTTTTTGAAGGGCAGTTTTGCAGTATCTGTGCAATAGGAAAAGTTTTTTTGACCCTGCAACTTCATGGTTAGGAATCTACCTCGATTAATAAATTTGAAATCATATGTCAAAATACACACACATGCACACACATTTCTGTAGCATATGCAATACCAAAATACTAGGAACTGCCTAAATGTCAATAATAATTACATGAATATTGTTACATGAATAATTACATGAATAGATTATGCATATAGAATGCCATGGATTCAATACTAAAGGATGAGGCCAATATATATATCTGCTGATTTGGAAAAATCTTTATAATATATGGTTGGGAGGAAAAAAAAAGCAAAGTTCAGAAAAAAGTATGTATCATGCTCCAGTTTGAGTAAATAAAATAATTAGATGTGCTGTGTAGACACTTATTAGATGCCAAGATTTATACTAACTACTTTATAAATTTCAACATTGATACTAACTGCTTTATCAATTTCTACCCTGAAGATTAGGGGGTATTTATAATTTCACCAAAGTCCTGCCAATGGCCACAGCTACTTAATTACATGGAGTTCAAGTCTCAGTGCGTAATTTTGAAGTTCGTCCAGGGCAACTGCTTAGGAATGTCTCTGCAACTTAGTAAATTGCAGCTACAGAAAGAATAAGAGTATCATCACCGCCACAGAGAGTATCATATAAAAGTGAATTCATTGGACATTTCCTACCATATTACTTACATATCTATGGCAGTTCTCTGTCAAAAAATATAGAAGCACATACATTTGCCCCTTTTCCCTCTAAAGAAATGTAATTTTTTTAAATTTAGGTTTTAAGAATTAATTTCAGGCCTTCTAACAGAGCATAGTGCCTCGGAGGTGGGGAGATGCGATGGGGCTGTGGCTCCCCGGGCAGAGCCATGGTCCCAGGAGGTGATCCACAGGCTCCTTGCCTTGGACGGGAGCTGTCTCCCTTGGCTCCTGTTAAGAGGATGTGGTTGACGTGAGCAGGGCGTGAAGGAGGCTCAAGGGCTTTACACCAAAGTGCTTCATCAGCTCAGCCACACCTCCTAACGCTCCTTAAAGACAAAGGGCGATTGTTTCTTGCCTTTTCTTTCTTTTTCTTCTCCTTATGCATAATTCATGCAAGATTATTCCTCTGTTTATCACGCTACTGTATGATCTAACCGAAGACTAGAAATGAGAAAATAAAACTCTTTCTGCCACAGATTCAGGAATAATCTTCTGCTTTTATACATAATCAATTTATTTTGATCCTTGAAATGAAAGTTTAATAATTTTGAAATCGGAAATATTCTTAAGAAAGCAGTACAATAATGGTGAATAATAGGGGGATATAAATCTGCTCGTCTAACAAAAGAATTTGCAACAAAGAGTAGCAAACAACTTATTTTTCTAATACTTATATTTTCACAATAATTTAGAAAACAATTCACATAATTGAATGGCCTAGATTATAGCAGGCGTCCTCAAACTACAGCCCGCGGGCCATGTGCGGCCTGCCTAGGACATTTATCTGGCCTGCCGGGTGTTTTTGCAACCGCTGCCTGTCCTGCTTAGCAGCCGACTCATCTTGGGGCCCACAGTCCGGCCCTCCAATGGTCTGAGGGACAGTGAACTGGCCCCCTGTTCAAAAAGTTTGAGGACCCCTGGATTATAGGATAAGGTGTGATACCAAAGGGCCTTGGGAAGAGGCTCAAATCAGACGGCACATTGTTTGCCCTTCAGGTAGCCGGCCAGGATGGGCAGCAGGGCTCCGGTCACCTGAGGTCAGGCGGGGTTTCAGGCTGACATGGTTGCTCTTCCATCTCCAAAATGAGGGTCTCAAAGTTACTGTGGCCATTTGCAGTTGGAAAGAAAAGGGAAGAGGGGAAGGGAAGGAGAAACAATCTTTCTTTCAGGGCAAATGATGCAGAAATTATATTTCCCTCCTCACCCAATCCGATGGTAGGGACTTGGACACACCACCAGTCACACCTCTGAGGGGACTGGGGAATGTAGTTTTTACCTGGGTGGCTGTAAGCCTAGTTGCAATGTTACTAGCATGAAACAAAGGGAAGAACAGATTTTGGAAGGAAGGGGCAGTAAGCTGTCACGTGTGCCCTTAATTATTTTACAATTTTACAATTTATTTTATAATTGCATATGACTTGTAAAGAGATGGAGATCAATAAAATGTAATTTGAAACTGCTGCAATATGAGTTAGGATGTGTTTTAGCTGCCAGGGTTTAATTTAAATGCGCTGTGACTTGGGGTGTTGAGTAATTGGAACTGAAAAGTCAGGAGTCAATAGTTTAATCCAAGTCATTTATAGAAGGGCCTGGAAGACAAGCCACATTGCCCCTCTTCATTAGGAGAATTTTGCAGTTGAAAATTTATACCGTGTTTTAAAAGTCTACACAGTCTACGTTAGTACCTTCTGAGCAAATTTTTGAATTAGCCATTAAGAACCTCTGAATAGATTCCTTTCCCTTGTATGTCTGAGAATGTGACCATCTCTTTGTGAAATTACATTTACAGTAGTTCTTCTTTGTTTGTGTGAGATACTTTCCAAGACCCTCAGTGAATACCTGAAACTGCAGACACTACTGAACCCCATCTCTACCATTTTATTCCTATACATATGTACCTATGATAAAGTTCAATTTATAAATTAAGCACAGTAAGTGATTAGCAGCAATAACTAGTAATGAAATAGAATGAACATAACAGTCTGCCAGCATCATTACTCTTGTGCTCTGGAATCCTTATTAAGTAAAATAGGAGTTATTTGAACACAAACACCTAAGTATCCTGACAGACGATCCGATAACCTAGTTGGCTACTGGCAGGAAGGGACACAGCACAAAGATGCCGGTCACAGGTGTGACTCACGTCCTGGTGAGAGGGAGGACGGTGGGCCTGTGCAAGATTTCAGCACAGTACTCAGAACAGCTTGTGATTTAAAACTTATGAATGATATATTTCTGAAATTTCTTGTCTAATATTTTCGGAGCACGGTGGGCAGTGGGTCACTGAAACCAGTGACAACAAAATTTTGGAGAAGGGGGTGGAGCACTGTACATACTTAGAGTTAGATCCAAAAGTATAAAACAGGCCTGTAAAACCTGCTCAGATGCGTTAGCTCACCCCCTACACAGGGTACTGTGGGGTGTGACCAGAATTGTCAGGTCCTTCCTTCCCCTAGGATCAGTACAGACAGAAGCAGTGGGACATTTAGAAAAGAGGAAGGCTGTGCCCCTTACAGAGTTGTTCAGTTCTGTGAAGGTGGGCTCCATCTTATACAATGCTTTCTCTGTGTTTTGCCCTTTTCATATTAACTGTAAAAGCTGAAAGATGCTTTGATTCTGTGTACAAGGACAGCTACAGGGTCAGCAGCCCTTAATAATTCACGACCCTTTCGGTGATAAAAAAAACACTTGATTCATCAAGAAAGTTTAAGATAAGTTGCTAATATTCTTGAGAAAAAAAAAGTCTATTAATTCTTCCTATGTGGAAAGAGAATATTTTTTCATTCTTTTTCAAATGATGCCTTGGATGTTATGTGCATGTGCCTTCTATTTTTGTAATTTTTTTTTAAAATAGTGAAATTGTGAATTTCTCAACTTGTCTTTAGGTTAAATACATTTCATGTAGCATATGCTTGCCTTTAGGGATAATAACCTAACAACATTTAAAAGAGAATCGTATTTGACTTACGTTGCAAACATTTTTGATTAGAATTCTGATGATACTTCACACAGTCTGTAGCCATCTATATGCTAATATTGCCAACAAATTTATCAGATGCTATTTCTACATAGCCTTTTTCTCAACAAACGACCTGTCACGTTCATAATGGCCTCAAATTTTGGTGGCAGTTTTAATTTTATCTAGCAAAAAATGGAAGGCTCGTAAAGAAACTAATTACACAGTTTCACAGTTAATAATATGGTTTCTAGTTTTAAGACTTGTAATGTGCAAATTTATCTGGTTAAATTTTCTGAGAACCAAGCCTTCTTATTTTTTCTCTTTAAAACATATAGAAATCCTTTTAGAAGCTAGGTAGAAGTTTTTATACCATAGACTCAGAGACATGGGCTTTTCCATTGCTGTTATTAATTTTTTTTGTAAGGGTAAACTTCATCTAAAGCACATTTTCATCACATCCACATTGTCTTGTTAAGGGTCTCGCCTTGGAGAATTAATAACTCCCCATAATGTAATCAGGGAAACCAAAAGAACAATCAATTAGGGAAAAGATTATTTAGAGAAAAGAAAAAAATAATAATGAGATTGAAACAAAGTTGAAGTTTACTAAACTCTTTAGGTGAGATAGTCTGCCTTTTTAAAAAAGAACTCCATGGAGATCTGACTCTTCCTTTATTTCTTTCCTGAACATTCAAGAATTCTGCTATTCATAGGTCTGTCTGTGAACCCTGAACGAGGGTTTCCGTGTTGATTCCAGGACGGTCTGAGCTCACGTTCCAGCCTGTTATTTTGCTTTTCTAATCTAATCTGAAAATGCACTTTCTTCCGTTCTGTTCCTTTAATTGCTCTCTCCCATAATGGGTTTGGTGAATAAATGACTCAAATTTATTCATTGGGTAATGGCATTGTACTAATTTACATAATTTATATGATTATTCCTTATATTATTTAATTATTTTTCTCATTTTATTTTATAATGCTTTTGGGGCACAGTTTATGGAAGATATTTTGAAAAAAAGCTCGTACACATTGTACTTTAATCTCAGAGTACTGTTTCCATTAAGCTTAATGGTCTTTCAGAGAAATTGACTTTTGAATACATAAAACTATTTTATCATTTTGATTAAAATAGTTTTAATTTGGGTGTTTGGTTGGCTGCAGTATACTGAATGTTTGCATTATTCGGCTTAACTGGGTCTATCTGCAAATTGTGAGTTTTATCATCTCTTTGCTTTACTACTTGTTGACGTTTAAATTGTCGACTCCAACACAGCCAGTCTCACTCGATGACTCTAGCACAGTGATTCACAAATAAACTTTCTAGTCTTTGAAAATTTCAGAAACATAGGGAGTTTAAAGTGCAGACTGACATATCACATGACTTAAACTTCATAATACTGGGGTGCTGCCTGTGGCTCAAAGGAGTAGGGTACTAGCCCCATATGCTGGAGGTGGCGGGTTCAAACCCAGCCCCCGGCAAAAAACTGCAAAAAAACACCAAACCAAACTTCATAATATTGTAAATGTTTTTACATCATCACACATTTGATGTTACTATACTCTGGATTATGTAGGAAAAAAACAAAATATCTCTTCTTCCTTGTGTAGAGATGATTAATTTGTTTAGAAGAAAGGTAGAAAGTCTGTAAACTTGATTTTGAAGAGACAATTTCGTTGTCAAGTTTTGCTTTCCTTTTAAAAAGCAAATCACCATGTAAATGACCATTCTATGGCTGGTTCAAGGTGCTGTTGGGCCAAGTGTCCCTCTCAAGACTTCATGAAGATGGTAATGAAACAATAAAAAATGTAACAGCCAATGTTTTTAAATTTATTGATAAAAATTCAAAAAGTCTTCAGTGAAAGATTGTCCTTGTTCTTAAAAAGCTTGCATTCTGGGAGCCGGGTGCGGTGGCTGACGCCTGTCATCCTAGAACTCTGGGAGGCTGAGGAGGATGGATCGCCTGAGCTCATAAGTTCCAGGCCAGCCTGAGCAAGAGTGAGCCCCCAGCTCTAAAAATCAGCGAGCATTGTGGCAGGAACCTATAATCCCACCTACCAGGGAGGCTGAGACAATAGAATCGCTTGAGCTATGTGAGCTATGACACCACAGCACTCTACTGGGGGTGACAAAGTGAGACTCTGTCTCAAAAATAAATAAATAAATAAATAAATAAACCTAGCGAAAAACAAAAACAAATTTGCATTCTTGTAGAGAGGAATAGATGATAAGCATAGTGAGTTAGTAAGTTAAGTCCTAGCTTAAAAGGTGCTGTGGAGCAGGTAAGCGAGATGAGATGGTCTGGGGCGAAACCTCATTGAGAAGCATTTGAGAAAAGACAAATGAAGGACAGAAAGTGTTTGTGCAAATATCTGGAGGAGGAGTGTAGGACTAGGATTGGGCAGAGGGAAGAGCTAGTGCCAAAGTCTGAGGGATACTTGCCTGTGTTTGAGGGACAGGCGGGGCCAGTGTAGCATGAGCAAGAGGAAGAGTCACTGGAGACAGTGGGGGCTTTAGTTTTTGTTTTGAGGAAAGCATGACATATGACTTACAATGTTAAAAGCCCACTTTGAATGTTGTTTTGAGATTGGACTGAATGAGGATGAGCATGGAGAGAGGAAGAGCAGTTAGGCAGCTGTCACAAAACTCCAGGTGAGAGGTGGTGGTGGCATGGACCAAGATCATTGGTTGAAGGTTGGATGAAACGGTTGTTTTCTGGATATATTGTGAAGGTAGGGCCAGTAGCATTTCCTGATGGACCAGAGGAGGGGTGTGAGATAAAGGGAGGGCAAGGATGACTCTGAAATCTCTGGCCTGAGCAAGTGATGAGATGGCATTGCCATTGCTGAGATGGGACAGACTGTGGGAGGCTCAGGAGGATGATCAAGAGTCCAGTTGGGGATCTGTTAAATTAGAGACATCTACTCGTCACCTAAGTGGCAATCTTAAGAAGAAAGTTGAAAGAGACTGGGGCTCTGAGGAGAGGTTTATTCTCGAGACATAAATTGAAAGTCATCAGTATATGGAAATACATAAAGCTGAGTGAATGAATGAAATTACCCAGAAGGGTGAGGATAAATAAGAGAAGAAACTTGGCTGGAGGACTGAACTGTGCATTGGGATACTGAGCTAGGAAACCTTTTTTTTGGTAATTAAAGACCCATGGTGGAATATTGACCAGTAAGATAGTTTAGGAGGATGTAGCCTGAAATGTAATTTCAGAGCAGAACCCTGGTGAGTTTCCAAATCCAGACACTGCGTGATGGAAAGAGGCAAACAGGAGGTGCCTACTTATTGCCTTCTGGGATCGAAGGTGAGGTTTGTAAACCTATATTTTAAATGAATTAATGTTTGTAAAGCATTTAGAAACAAGGCTTGACATACTACATTTCCTTAATGTTTGTTAAATAGATATTTATGTTAAATAGTCATCAGTCTCCCCGGCCCACTTCCATGGTCTCCCCTGATGCCTCCTTACAAAACAGCTTGGAGTCAGACTTATTCTCAGGTTACTATATTAGAAAATGCTTCCATATGTGTATTTTTTAATATGGAGAGAATCTTACTTTCTTAGCAATATATTTTTAAAGTTAAGAGACTTTTAAAGCAAATGCTTTGATAAACTGTTTGCATAGGGAGTCAAAAGCTTGAAGAGGCTCGATTAAAGAAACATGTGGTTACTCTTTACTATCTGGGTAACTAGTAAACTATTATTTTTTAGACTGGAATAAGCCGGCAGAGAGAAGAGCTGAATAAGTCAGTATAATTTTGGATATTTCTTGGAAGGTTTGCTCAGGCACAGGCAGAGGAGAAATTAAATGGTGAGATTGGGAGAAGAACTTGAGACTAGAAGGGTAAAAATAGAAATACCTAATAAATTTTAAGTTGCTGCTGTGTGACTATATGACGAAAGTATTTTTCCCCTATACACGTATCCCACAAAATAGTCAAATTGCTATTTAGAAAATGTGTTGGTGAATTAGATGTTTTGGTGAATATGACAAAGTGCCTGTTATTCCAAGTGATTCAGAGATATAAGATATATAAGATATATAAGATATATTTTTTATATATATATAAGATATATATATAAGATATATAAGATATATATCTTTTATATATATATAAGATATATATATAAGATATATATATATATAAGATATATATCAAGATATAAGACTTGTGTATTCTTCTTTTCTTTCTTCTTTTATTTTTAAATTTGAAAAGGAGAGCTTTACTTGTCTTAGAGGGTTGCAGCCAATAGGTGGCCATTCCAACAGGCTGGGAAGTACATCCTCCAGGCAGAAGCCAGAGGGTTCTCTGAGGCCTCCAGACTTGAATCTTCTTCTTACTTTTTCAGAAGACACAGATTTTCCTGCCTCTGAGTCTTTCCCTTTTGATAGCCATTTTTCACTCTCCTAGACATTCCCTACAGAAACTAATATAAAAATGCTAATAGTAGTGTATAGTATATATGGGTTAAACACAAATAGCTTCCTTTTCTGTTAGAATTCTCACTATTTACTATATTACTTGGTAATGTGAATATTTCAGTAATGGAAAATTATATGTACTAACTATTTAAGGAAAAAAATGTATATTTCATAGGATTCACATTCTATGTATGGCACACATTTCAAGAAACCATTCAATTATAAATTATATTTAATCAATTCTTGTGTGTTGGCTTTACACTTTTTACAGGTCCAAACCTGGGCCCCAAATAAATTACTTTGAGATTCATTAAATAAATGGGCATATTTTGGGATTAATGAAGCGAGCTTGATGACGTCGATTTCTGGGAGACAAGTTCTGAGTTGCTCGGCCGAGAGACAAGTCAAATGTTTGCTGTATTTTGGCGCCATCTGGTGTCAATTATCTGCCATAGCTGAAATATCCGCGGAAAGGATTAGAAGTCCTGTTCTTGACAAGGACGTCACTCCAGACATCTTCTAATTCCTTGGTACCGGAAAAGACTAGAGAAGAGAAGCTCCCTTTTTTCCTTTTTGCATCCCCCCCAATATCCTGAGATATATTATATGTCATTTCCCTGATTTTCTCCTTCCCTTTATGTTCTTCTTTCCCCAGAGAAGATTAGAATTTGCGTCTGCCACCCTTTAGAACGTTACCAGGGGGTGATGGGGGCATTATTGCAATTGAGACTTATTCCAACTCGACTTACCATGGGGTTTGCTATATAATTTCTTGGAATTCAGGAGCCATGTGCTATACTCTGTTAACGCATCAAGAAGGAATTATTTTGCGATTGTGTATAATGAAGAAAACTTATTTTCTACTTTCAAGTGCTAACAGTATAATAGGGAGGACAGCAAGCAAGTAATTCCAATAGAATCGGAAAACCTACTGTTGTAGCTAATACTCAGGACTGGCTACGTGATTATAGGGCACGTTGTAAACTAAAAATGTAGGACTCTTTGCGAAAAAATAATTAAGAATTTCCAAACAGCATTAACAGGGCATTGAGTCAAGCACAGGGTCCTCCTAAGTGCAGGATACTGTTTATTTTATTTATTTTTTTTATTAAATCATAACTTTGTACATAGATGCATTTATGGGGTTCAGGGTACTGCTTCAATATACAATGTAAAATGCTTACATTGAATAAGTAACACATCCATCACAATTATACTCATTTCTCAATAGTTTTGAAATGAACACTGTTTAAAATGCACGGGTTGCATGCCGGGAGGTCAGCTCTGCTAACACTCATTGAATTCACAATATGAAGGAGATGACAATCTGTTTATTATTAAACATAATAATTCATTTAATTGTTACACGGACCTTATATGCGAGGAACTATTGTTATCTGCATTGTGTAAACTAAGGCATGGAACAGTTAACGTGCCCAGTGTCCCGCAGAGCTGGTATTTGAACCTAGGTGTTCTGGTTTCAGAGCATCCACTTCAACCACTAGGCCATCTGACTTCTGAACTATTCCACCTGAAATTTCACTCTATAAAACAACTTACCTGCCCCCACAAACACGTATACACCCCACCCTAGCCCTCATGTTTGTTTCCTGTATTGATTCTAAATGACTACTGATGACTACTAAATGACTACTGCCTATTTCTTTAACTTTTGTTTGGGATGAAGTTCCTTATGTGGATTAGCTAGCTCAGTAAGCAGATGAGTGGGCAGAGGCCTGTGTCTGTCAGTGTCTCCCTCCCCAGCCCAAGACCAGCCCGTGAAGTCACCACAAGATGCATGTTAGGTGTCTCTCAGAAGTAAAACCTATTTATGAGGGATTAATTATGGAAAAACCTCGAGTGGCCACTCAAATCTTTGATTTTCTACTATGCCAGGAGTTCCCAGCACCTGAATACTTCCAAGACAGCCTTTATATGAATCCCTCTCTCAAACAGTTTTCAGATGGTTTCTATACTCAAGAAATCTACATTTTGGGGGAAGGGAAGGAGTTGGCACCTAGAGGTTGAGAATAGTTCAAAAAGATATATGAATGCTAAATTGTTAGCACGGCCCCTGCTAAAAAAACAAGGGGAGTGATCGTCACACCTGTGTTTGAAGAGTTCTGCTGAATGGATTAGACGGACTGTTCTCAAACCTACTTGTTTATTAGATTCCTCTTTTGATGGTGGAGAAAGCAGAGACCCAGTGAGTGAAATTCAGAGATGATGGCAGACCTACAACGACACCCCAATGTCTCACCGCCCACTTTTATGTCCTTTTGAAAGCATCAAGAACTTTGCCTCTTCTCAAATCCGTCTTTTCATGGATGGTGTGCCTTGCTTAGTGTCTGCCAAAGAGGACTCATTTTATTTGATAAGATAGACAATTAGTATGGTCACAGTGCTTTCTACAGCTTGAGTTATTAATCCATAGTGGAACTTCTAAAAATGTATGGGCTGAGTAGTTATAAGTGGCAAAGAGGGTGCTATACTATCTTGCCTAGTATGCCACCTGGGAAATATTAAAAGTTGCCTTCCGTGTTGTGTCTCTTTCTGGTGACTGCGGACCTAGCTTTTGGTTTTGAGGAAGGAAAATAACATCTAGAGGTTGGTAACGTACTGTGTGGAAATAGAAGATTCTGCTTAAAAAGAATTAGATACTCAAACATGCATTCCTCTCAGAGGTTTTGATTAACTTCAATTTTGATTTGACCAGAGAGTTTGGCCTAATTTAAGTTGTAACTTTAAAGTACTAAAAGTGTCTCTTCAAAAAGAGACTATTATGACTCATAGTAAAACAATCTATTAATACTCTATGAGAGAGGACAGAGTTTGAATATGTGGACATAGTATTCTTGTTTAAACCCTGAACATAAGATTTTTTTCTTTAATTCCTTTTTAAAATTGCTGTCAGTGAAAGAAGATCTAAATTAATATACAAATATTGCTGATCTGTTTTTGGTTTATTGTGAGAAAAACTTAAAAATATGGAAAAGAAAAACATAACGCCTATTTTGATGTTTTCTAAGGGGGCAATGCATTATTGATTTTAATAATTTGAGGGAGAGGATATCAGTAGTTTGCTTTTGAATGTACATTCTTCTTAATTTTCCTTAATTACAGGAATTAGTGAATACTTTTATTAATTATAACTATAGTCCAGAGGGTACCTAATGAAGTTAAATGTATATATTATTGACACAGTCTGATTTCCTTGGGGAAGGCCATATTTATCAGATTAGAGTTTTCTTATCAGGCATTCAGTTCTTGATTCATTGAGGCTGTTTCATTCAAAGGAAAAAAAATGAAAAGCATTTATTTAAAACTCTTATCATCATTTTTTTTCCTAAAAAAATCCCCATAAATGCTAACAGGAAAGTCAGCATTTCTCTTGGGTTTCAATTCTGTTCTTCTCAGCGTTTTACACAAAAGTCGGTGAACACCCTAGTTGCAAATTTGATGAAAAACGAAAATGAGTAAAAGTCTTTGAAATTCCACCATGAGTCTTAAGTAGCTTTTGGAGGGGTAGTTCATATTTACTGTGTGATAAGGAAATAAAAAAAAGAGACATTGTTCTCAGGTGATTGATTTTTGAAAATGCTTTTGGCTGAAATACCAGCTCAGTTTGGAGAACGACGTTGCCGTAGAGAATTAGTAAGAAGACAACTTATTAAAATACCCTAAAACCAAACATCACACCTCTGACATCCAAAGTAGATGCAAACCTTCTACTGAATAGGACAATAATTGTATTTCCTTTATCTGCTGAAAGAAGCCCTGTCAGTTTTCTATAATGAACTCAATAGGACCTGGAGGCTTTTTAATTTTAGAAATTCTATAGTCATGCATCAGTGATAAAATTATAGATCTCATGAGTTTTATGATTGAAGAGAACTGTGACTATATATGATTGGATATGGCCAACATCACATTCAATTCTCTCACGAGTGAGTTTTTGGTGTAATTTAAACTCCTTTACGATCAGAAGACAACAGTCTGAAAATAAAATTCTAAATGACAAATATGCGATAAAACTTGAGGAAAAATGCAGCAAATATAACGGAAGAGTCTAAATTATTAACTCCATATTAACCACGGAAGAGCACACAGAAAGTAAATTGTAATTTACGCTAAGCTCATAGGCATTTATCTCATGTAATTTGTGAAACTGTGCTTTGCAGAAATGTGCTGCTCATGAATATTTTATACTCAGAAGCAAAACATTTGAATATTATATTGCAATATAGTTCATTAAGCAGTACAATGCGAACGTGGCATTTATTTAAGAAGGGTAAAGATTTTCCTTTTCAGCTAAAAGTATTCCTTTTCAAAGCCATCTAAAAATTTAGAATAGAAAAATATTTATTTGTAATATGTAGCCAAAATTTTTTTTAAACCCCAAGTCCAGAAATGTTTTAAAAAATGGATATAACTTAGTGGCATCAATGGAATGGCAATTTTTGTTGGGAATATTTATTTGCAAATCCTCCTGGTGGATGTGTTGCGGGGAGAGAGAACACGAGAGTAAGGAAGTACAAGGTAGGTTAAGAGGATTTCAAACCACTAATGCCAGAAAAGTTATTTTTATTTTTCCTAAAATTTCTGAGAGCTACTCATGAGAGTTCAAATCAAACCTTTAATTTTTCTTAATTCTCAGCATGAGGCCTCTTTCAACCCTTCCCCCCCCCAAGTATCGAGGAAACTTGTTACACATAATGTATCACTTTTTGAAAACATATATCGTTTTGACAGTTTGCTTTTTTTTTGCTAAAAGCTTGCTATAAAGCATAATACACAGCCTTTCTTTAGCTAGAAACAATCGTAGGTAAATAGTAGCAATGCAGCTATTATTGGGTAGCACGAAATGTGGGTTACCAAAGTTCCCACACTTCAGGGAATCATAGTCTAAGAAACAACTTTTATCTTTTTAGACACGATACAGTTTAATGACTTTCCAAACTGTTTGCTTGTGTGTCATTTAAATTTTTTGGAAACTGATGTTCCTCCTCAGATATTTTTAAGTTGACAATGGTTTTATACAATCATCCTTTAGTGCTGGGTGAGGTGGCTGATGCCTATAGCTCTGATAGGCTGAGGTGGGAGGACCACTTGTGCTCAGGAGTTCGAGACAAGCCTGAGCAAGAGTGAGACCCTGCCTTTACTAAAAAATTAGAAAAACTACCCTAGCGTTGTGGCTGGCACCTGTAGTTTTGTTTCCTCGGGAGGCTGAGGCAGGAGGATAACTTTAACCCAGGAATTTGAGGTTGCTATTTGAGCTAGGCTGATGCCACAGCACTTTAGCCTGGGCAACAGAGTGATACTCTATTTAAAAAAAAATACATATATGTGGGTGTGTGTGTGTATGCTCAGATATACATACATCATTTAAATAGATATAAAGGTATAATTATTTTATAAATATTGACATTTACAAATAAAACTTCCATGATACAATGGAATGCAAAATATGTAGTGATGTGATAGTTAGCTTTATTCATTTGAAAATATATGAATAATCTATTTAGCATTCAAAAATTTTAAAAATTTCTCTTTCTTCTTGGATTTGTATTTTCAATCATTTCCTCCAAAAAATTTCATATTAATGTGATATCCTTCCTTGATTATCCTATCAATTCTTTTTAACAACAAAGCATATAGGTAAATTAAAGTTTAATTTGACCACAAAGATACTAAGTGTTAAAATTTTCCTTCTGAATTATTTTACATTTATTAGAATACAATTTATCTAAATAGCCAAAACACATTCAAAACATGGTAAGTGCTATCTCCTTATAATGTGTTTAGAATGTCTTAGTAAAAATAATTTCTATCTGAATATGTATTATCTTCTTGTTAGAATGATGTTACTCAACATCAATTCTATTTTTGCTTTTTGTTTTTTATTGATGTAAGTACCGAGCAAACTTGCTTACATTAAAAATGATGTAAATAAGAAATGCTGCTAAATTCTTTGACCCCAGAGATACATGCACAGTATTATGATGCGTTATTGAACGTTACGTAAGGTCAAGCGGCGGACACTGTCAAATTCTCGTACAGTTTTGTGGATTGCCTGGATTCAGAAATTTTAAAAATTTCTCTTTCTTCTTGGATTTGTATTTTCAATCATTTCCTCCAAATTCAGAAACTGTTGAATTTGAGATCGTTTGACTAGCATGTACAATCTGTCACCCAGTTATTAGAGTTTAGTTACACAGTAGTATTTTAATTTTTTCCTTTTTTTCCATGTTCAGGAGGTGTTCACATCTCCACGCTCAGCCCATTTAATACGGTAAGGAGGCAGAAGGCAGGGAATAGGTAAGAAATATGCTGGGGGACAACTACTGTGAAAAAGAGTGAAACACGTGTGAATCCCATCAAAACAATGTTTTTAAATTAGATTTTGTTTTTAATAAAGAGCACATGTGGAACTATCCTTTCATGTGTAACTTATTTTATTATTATTTTGTTGTTGTTGCAGTTTGGCCCAGGCCGGGTTTGAACTTGCCACCCTCTGTATATGGGGCCGGTGCCTTACTCACTGAGCCACAGGTGCCACCCCATGTGTAACCTTTTCAAAATCTTTGTGAAGTCTACCAGTTGTATTCCCACAGTTAATAATCCTCATGGCATATTACAAATTTGGAAACTCAGGCCCCAGGGATAAAAAGCTAGGTAATGACAGAGTTGGCATGGGAAATATATGTTATGTCTATATGTGAACAGCTTTATCCTGAGGATTCTCCACTTTTTCTGTGTGTGGTTACACTTACAGTGGATAAAGTCACCCCTTAGATTGTGGCACAAATTAATTTAACTTGGTTAACTATGTCTAATGTCAGGCAATTAAGTACAGCCTTAATTCTTTCTCCTATAGTTGGTAAAGCAGATTGAAATAAAATTAAGTGAGATGAATACATAAGCTACTGTAAATGATTATTTTTTGAAATAAATATTTTATTTATTTATTGTTTTTATTATTTCAAAATATTACAGGAGTCGACGTTTTTGGTTACATGGATCACTTGTGCTCCATGGGCTCCATACCAGTGTGCCCACCACTCAGACTGTTCATTGTCCCAGTAGGTAGGTTTCTGCACCTCCTCTCCTCATTCTCCCTTTTGCTTAGAGTTTTACTTCCCTCTGTGCACACGTGTGATGACTGGTTAGTTCCACTTTAATAGTTGGTACATGTGGTATTTGTTTTGCCATTCTTTAGATACTTCACTTAGAATAATGGTCTCCAGTTCCATCCAAGTGGTTGCAAAAGGCCTTAATTCATCCTTTGTGGGTGAGTAGTAGTGCTAATCCACATGTGAACATACGGACATTTATGTTGATTCCACATCTTTGAAATTGTAAATTATGCTGCAATAAACACTCAAATGCAGATGTCTTTTTGATAAAATTACTTCTTTTCCTTTGCGTAAATACTCAGTAGTGGGATTGCTGGATCACATGGTAGGTCTACCTTTAATTCTTTGAGGAACTGCCATTGTTTTCTGTAGAGATTGTACTAATTTATATTCCCATCAATAGTCTATAAGTGATCCATTTTCATAGCATCTGGGTCAGCACATATATATGACATATATATATATTTTAACTTGTCATACAATAATGGCCGTTCTTAATGGAGTAAGGTGGCATCTTATTGGGCTTTTAATACCCATTTCCCTGAAGAATAATGACAAACATTCCTTCATGTTTATTGAGCATGTGTCTTATCTTCTTTTGAAAAGTTTATGTCTTTTGCCCACTTTTTAATGGGACTATTTTTTTCCTGCCGATTTGCTTGAATTCTTTATAGATTCTGGTTATTTGCCTTTTATCAGATGCACAGCTTGGGAATATTTTATCCTGCTCTGCAGATTGTCTATGTGCTCTGTTGATTATTTCCTTAGCTGTGCAGAGGCTTTTTGATTTAATCGAGTCCTCTTATTTTTTTTGTTGTTGTGAAGGCCCTTGGGGTTTTCTTCATAAATTCCTTGCCTAGACTGATATCTAGAAGTGCTTTTCTAATATTTTCTTCTAGAATTCTATGGTTCATGCCTTGACATGTAAGTCTGTTATCCATCTTCAACAATTTTTGTGAGTGATGAGAGATGAAGATCTGTTTTATTCTTCTGCATGTGGCTATCCAATTCTTGCAACACCATAAAATAGGACTTCGTTTCCCCAGCACACATTGTTTCAGCTTGCTGGATTTTACCTGTATGTGGATGGTTTGATGTCTGCATTCTCTGTTCTGTTCATTGGTCTATGTTATTAATACTTTGCCAGCATCATGCTGTTTTGGTTACTATAGCTTTATAGTATAGTTCAAAGTCTGGTACTGTGATGCCTTTAGATTTTTTACTTCTGCTTAAGATTGCTTTGATTATCTGGGCTCTATTCTGATTCCAAACAAAGTATAGAATTACCTTTTCTGGGTTGGCAAAATACAACATTGGGATTTTGCTGGGGATTGCATTGAACCTATACATCACTTTGGGTAGAAAGGACATGTTTACAATGTTAATTCTATCAATCTGTGAGCGTATGTTTTTCCATTTGCTTGCATCATCTGCAATTTCTTTCCTCAATGTTTTGTAGTTCTTTTTGGAAAGATCGTTCACCTCCTTGGTTAAGTACATTCCTAGGTATGTGGGGTCAAGCCATCCTCCTGCTTCAGCCTCTTGAGTATCCAGGATTACAGATGCAAACCTCCACACCTGGCTGTAAGTCTTTTTATCAAGACTTTGTGGGCAAAGCACTGTGTCCTGTGTCTTTTCATCCCACCTCCTGGCCATGTAGCCATGAAGTACCAAGAAGAGAGAGTCAGAGGATGGAGAGAACCAGTTCTGCAGCGCGCTCTTATCCAGATTCCAGTTCATGATGCTGAACATCATTAAAACCTGTTCCAGTTTTTCTTTATAAATTTTAGTTCTCCATTATTAGTGATAAATAACAGATAGGTTGTGACAAATTTCAGAATCAATTGTGACTATGAGATTTGGAAAGGCTCAGTTTTTATTATTCTTGTATTTATATTTACTGTTTTAGAGTTTTAAAATTTTCATTAACTGTTCTCATTCAAATATTTGGTGATTGATACCAAATCTGACTTTTCTTGAGGAACTGGAAGCTCTGTGAGTACTGGTTCAGTGTTCCTAATTATCAACCATGAGATCAAGCTGGCAGTCTCTACCCTTTTCCAGGCACTCATGTGCTCTCTGCTTCACAGTTACCATCAGTTTATTCCAGCCTGACTCTGTAGTCACCTGCCTACAGGTATGCAAGCCAACTGTTGGAGTGGAATTTGTCATGGTGGATGTGGTGTAGACTTGTGCCCTCTTCAAGCCTTCCTTTAAGAGAAACTGCTGTAGAAAGCACCATTGTCTGACGGCCTCCAGCCTCCCCACCAGTGGATCCCCTTTGCACTCATGCACAGACCACACTCTTCCCGGCCTGTTCCCAGACATTTCTGTGAAGTGTGGGATTTCTCTAATAGTCCCTATTGCTTGAGGACTCTCCTTCAGCTTGCCAGAAATGTCCTCCCACAGCATCACCCCAGCCTGGCAAGGTGGCTTTCACCTAGAACCCAGTCCAAGGGGAATGTGCATGGTACGAAGAGTCTTTAAAACACTGTGGCAGCCCAGGTGCTGTGGTTTCAACTGACTGTGATCTGCGATCGTGCAGCCGGGAATGTCTTGCTGGAATGATTCCTAAGCACTGGTAAGCTGAGGGGCTGGGAGAGGGGCAGGGCGATACCTACACCAGAGACAGCAGAGTCAGGGGCTTATTACCAAGCTGCACTGTGGCCTCGCAGGGGGACACTGAGCAACTGAGCACGGTTACGTTCTGGTAAAGGACACCTGTGAGAGCCAGAGGGCATGTTTTATGGATTATAGGTGGGTCTTTATCTCTTTCTGAGAAGGAGTGGACATGGTGAGGAGCAGAAACACTTGATGGTGGGAGTCACAGATATTCAAAGACATTTAAGTCTTTAGTGAACACAGACATGCTGAAGTCAGGACTGTGGCTGAGAGAACCTGGAGCTCCTGCAGCAGCCTCTTCCCACCCCAAGTTTTCCCACGTGGCTGTCTCTACTCCTTTCCTGCCTGCAGGGCTAGTAAGAAGGACTGAATCCCAGCATAGTGCTGCTGGGGCATGTTGGGTCTGATAAGGGAGGAAAGAGATTATGAAGTCAGCTACTGTGTATGAGCATGAGCCAGAGGAATAGCCCCATCACTGGAATTTTAATGTAATAAAGGGAGATGTAACAGGGGCTGGTTAAGCAAGAATTCACTGACTTGGACACACTTTTTCAGGACACCAGGATTAACACTTTAGCAAGAAAACTCCAAGGGATCCATAGAACTCATGGCTAGCAGAACTTTTAGAAGCCTCAAGAAAAGAATGATGGCCCATTCTGAGCAGAGTAAAAATGTCTGAGTGGCCCATGCAGATGGTAAAGAAGGAATAAAGAGGGCGGGGAAGTGAGCTTAGAGGGTAGATGCATTCTATGGGGTGAAAAGACCCAGGGAGCACTACTGTGGGCATTAGGCATGTGCTGGTGGGAGGGCTCCCTGGACCTCTGAGCAGTTAAGTGTTATCTGTCTTTGGAAACCAACCCAGAGCTGACAGTGAGAGAAACAGGCTCAGAGCCGGGCTTGTGAACAGCCAAGGGAGATAATGTAATAATTTGTGGCCTGAGAAGGGTCTGTTGTCAACAGGCTCCTCTACAATGAATGTTTGGATATCACCACCAGGTAGTGTCTGTTGAGGAGAGAGTTTTTTTTTTAAATTTCTTTTCGCTTTGTATGAATTAACTCATTTAATCATTGCAGAATTATTAATTTGATTAAAAAAATTTTTTTTATTAAGTCAAATACACACAGATCATGAATACATTTATGCATATGTGGGGTACAATGTGTGGATTTTTTTTTATACAATCTGACGTGGTTATACCAAACCAATCAACATAGCTTTCGCCTCATTTACTTGATTATTGTGTTAAGACATTTATGTTCTACCCTTGACAGATTCAACTTGTACCCTTGCAATATGCTCCACAGGTGTGGTCCCGCCTTTTACCCTCCTTCTATCAAACCTCTGCCCTCCCCTCCCTTCCCACTCCATGTCTCTCCTTCATCCTGGGCTATAGTTGTGTTCTATCTTTCATAACAAAGTGTCAGTTTGTAAATAAAGTAAGCTTCACAGAAGTACTGAGTAAGTGAGGTTCTCTTCTTTCACCCCACTAAAGCCCAAGAGGAGAGAGTTTAAAGTGTGCATGTGGTGGATTTAGAGTGGAGCGTGGAGAGGGGGGTGACACATAGCCAGCCGTGCAGCCCACCGCCCACATGCAGTGATGGGGGATGTAGTGCAGATCCCCAAATTCCCTTTACTCAGTTTCTCTTCAGAAGGATAATGTGGGAACCACAGAAGGGCTGGTCCCTACGCATCGGTGGAGAAGTGGGACTGTGCAGCGCCAGGGGGAAGGTAGAGGCCACGCAGTTGTGTTCCTCAGATCTTTCTTACAGAAACTGCAAAGACCACAATTAGTGACAACCCCTTGCTGCTAGGCCTTTTGATCTGCTGATGGCTGCTCCCCGCCAAAGACTGAGCATGGCGGGAATGCTACAGTGGGGTGATTTTGTCCGTGGCAGGGCTCCTCTGTCTGACAGACTTTCCTGGGGGCTGACTGCTCTACCCTGCACTACTTTCTTAGAGCTGCTCAGAAGCCTGAAGCTCTCCCTGTCTGAACTTTGAATTCTCCTTCCTTTCTTCTTTCCCAGCTCTCAGACTTGCCTTATTGTTTGAAAAATCTATTATCCCATTCCTGCTTCCTTCACTTATATCCTTGATAGGAATTTTGACAAATATGTCTCTTGCACACCTGTCCCATCTTTGTATCAGTCTCTGCAATGATCCAAATTCACACAGTGGGATTCTATAAGCCTGATTTAGCCAAAAGCAAAGCAAACAACGTTATATCCTGGATAAAAACAAAACAAAACAAAACAAAAAACAAAGAAAAAAAAAAACAAGACAGGAAAGAATGTATTCAACTAGTTTAAAAAATGCTTGCAAATGCATATTTTTCATTTTAAAATATTTGTTATTTCAATGGTCTTCAACAAAATTAGAAAAGCAGTGTTCTTTCGATTTAAAAATTATCCATAACAGGGAGAAATAATGGTTTTGTGTAATTACTAAATATTCTCCATAGTTTACTGCAAAGAAATGTGCTTCTTGGACTGACTCAAAATCAGAGGCTTATTGAGGTTAACTAGGTCAGAGGGTTAACAAGTGATGACACTCCTCATTCCTTACCTTAATTAAGGTAACAGTTTAAATGGGGAGATGAAAGGATCTACAGTTAGGAACAGAGTAAAAACAAGGGAGGCAAATCACTAACATTCTTAATAAAAAAATTAATTCATTTTGACATAATGTAAATGTATATTTTGGGTACCCTGGATGTGATTGGGGAAATAGTCTACTCTGCTTTTTTGAAGTTTGTGCAATCTGTCTTTCTGCTGAAGATTACCAAGCTGTACTAAAGACTAAGATCTATCTATTCTAAGACTGCTTTACTCTCTCAAAGACTCTCTCTCTCTCTCATCAGCTAAAGTAGATAGCCTGCAGGCACCTAAGAGAAATTGTTCCTGAGCAAGGTAGTTAAGCCAGGTCTGAGACCTGGCCAGTACCGGGCCCTGACAAGCGGTAGCAGCAGTGGGTTGTGACACTGTTTTACTTCTATGAAATCCATTTTGTTTTTTAGCTTCTATATATGAATGGGAACATGTAGGATTTTTTTTCCTGGATTATTTCACTTAATATAATGTCCTCCAGTTCCATCCATGTTGCTGTGAATGATAACATTTCATTTTTAATGGCTCTGTAGTACTCCAAGGTGTGTATATATTACATTTTTCTTATCCACTCATCCATTGTTGGACACCTAGGTAGATTCCATATCTTTGCTATTGTGACTAGTGCTGAAATGAACATGGCAGTGAAGATATCTCTTCTATTTACTGGTTTCTTTTGGATAAATGCCCAGCAGTAGGACTGCTGTATTGTATGGTAGTTCTATTTGTAGTTTGTTGAGTAACCTCCATATTGCTTTCCATAATGGCTATATTAGTTTATATTCTCACCAACAGTGTGTAAGAGTTCCTTTTTCTCCATGCCAGTATGCTGGTACCATACTGTTTGGATTGCTATATCTTTGTAGTATATTTTATTATCGCGTAGTCTGATACCTCCAGCTTTGTTCTTTGTGCTCAGAATGACCTTGATTAATTGGTGTTTTTGTGGTTCCACATAATTCTTGGATTTTGTTTTTCTATTTCTATTGTCTGGTATTTTGATAGACATTGTATCAAATCTCTAAATTGCCTTTCATATTTTCACAATACTAATTCTGATTCATGAGTACGGAATGTAATTCTGCTTGTTTATGTCTTGTTCAATATTTTTCATTAGTGTTTTATAGTTTTCCTTGTAGAGGTCTTTCACTTCCTTGATTAAATTTATCCCTAGATTATTTATTTATTTATTGTGGCTATTGGAAATGAGATAGCTTTCTTGCTATCTTTTATAGCTAGTTTTTCTTTTTTTGTCATGTATAGAAAAGTTACTGATTACTGTATATTGAGTTTGTATTCTGCAACTTTCCTGAATTCTTTTATCAGTTCTAAGTATTTTGGGTAGAGATTTTAGACTTTCTGTATTATTACTGTTAAGACTTTGGGGGCTTAACTAAGCAAGTTTAAACTTTTGGGGCTATTGGGATAGAGGAGATATACTTGGTGGGAAGAAGGATATGAATTCTGGAGGCTAGATTTGGAATTTATGAAATAAAGGTTGTATTTGTATCTTCTCCAAATAATATATTGAAACTCTAACTTCCGATGTGATTGTATTTGGAAGGGGGGGCTTTGAGACATGATTAAGCTTAGATAAGGTCATGCAGGAATGGTCCATATGATGGAATTAGGGTCCTTATAGGAATAGGAAAGATGTCAGAGCTTGCTCCCATCCCACCATGTGAAGGCCCACTGAGAAGATGGCCATTTGCAATTCAGAAAGAGGTCTGTAACAGGAAAAAAACTGGCTGAAACTTTGATCCTGGACGTTCCAGTCTCCAGCACTGTGAGGAAATGAATGTTTGTTGTTTAAGCCACTCATTCTATGTTATTCTGTTATCGCTGCCTGAGCATATTGAGACAGATTAAAGATGTAGGGATTACTGTGCAGTTTCCAAAACATTAAGGGTGGTGGTGTCATTTTCCAGGAGAGGGAGTATTGAAAGAAACAAAGATGTGAGAAGAAAAGAAAGGAAAAGTTTGAAGAAAAATTGTGACCACTCTCTTGTGACATATTAAAGTAATCTGTGGAGCTGAATTCTGTGAATTGAGATATTTGGAATATGGCTGCGTATATGAATCTGGGACAGAGGAAAGCTACTTAAAATAGAAAGCTAAGTTTCAGAAACTGAATTCATAATGAGAACATCATAAATATGCTCTACGAAAATAATGTTACGAGAGGGCTGAATTTCAGAATGAAAAAGCCCATTCATGTACAGTGTTCTAGGGATTCAAAACACTTTTTAAAGCTCATCTCAGAAGAAGTAGGCTGAAAGAGGCCATTTCAACTTGTGTAGTTCATCATCTTCTTGCCTTCTGGAAAAAGACCTAATCCAGTCAGATGGAACGTCCTACCCACTCATCACACAGTAGAGGGAACCCGGGAAACAACAGGGTTAATGATTCCCCCACCCAGTTCCTCTTTATTCCAAATTTGGACCATAGGGCTCCCAACAGTAGGTAAGTGCTTGAAAATGCAGAGGTTACAGAAAGAATATTTCCTTTTAAAATTTCTTTTGCCAGTTCAAAATCAGCAAGAATTTCCTGTATAGACATAATATAGGAAATTGGATACAGAGCTAAATCAAGATTTTTCTCATGCTTAACTTCAGTATGTCATCTCATTGCAGTATTTCTCTCTCTCTCTCTCTTTTTTTATAACAGTGGAGAATAATTCCCTTAAGTAATGCCAGTAGAAATAAAGTCTGCTAAATTTCACTATGGCTGACAAAACAAAGTGCTCAGAAAAAGGCGCCCTGTAATTAGTACAATGTTCTCACGTCATACTGCTCTTATGGGTCATTGACTTCATAAAGAAGAACTAACTTTATCATTTAAATGTTACAGTTTGGACTAATTTAGGTTATACTGATAACTTAATCAAACATCTCTTTTGAACTCAAGAGACTTTAAAATAATTGAATTTAGGGCATGAGAAGGGAGTAATTTATAGTGTTGTCCTGTTGTTTCGGATGAGGAAACTGAGCCCAAAAATGTGTGAGCCATTGTCAAAAGCCACTTGAGCCACTCACTAGCTATTCACTTTGCCAACCCAGCATTCTTTCCATTGCGATGTACTTTGTAACATCTTGTGTTTTGCAATGTATCACTTTCAAAAGTCTGCAAATCTGCATAATTAAATATATACCATCCTGTGGGGGTTAACCTCTATAGGAAAAGCAGGCTATGGTTATACACACATGGCTGTTACCAATTTATGTTTCTCCCAAAGCAGAGCCTGCAGCAGTAGGGGGTGCAGGTAGTTTATCATGGAGGTGATTCAGGAAAGTAGGAGAGAGAGTTGGGAAATGTTGAGATAGTACAGAAGGAAAAAGTAATTTTAGGGTGCAATGCCAAGGCGCTTCTCTGGGGAGTAAGGGCTTCATTTTACTGGAGGTTCCTTGGAAGTATGCAGGAATCTTACCAGAATTAACCATCCAGAAAAATGGGAGGCATTCATCCTTCAGCTCTTTTATACCCATTGGTTGGAGTTTGTCCCCGTGGCATTGACTGTCCCTTGTTACTGCGATGAAATTTTGCAGGGCCGTGGGATACAGCATAAGACAGATGTGAGGTCAAATTCTGGCATCTTCATTCCACTAGCTGTATTTATCATCATTGGTTGGCATTTTGGAGACACATATCCTCTATTTTGATGTTATTTAATGGATTGCTGTGAAAACACTTGTTACAAAGTGGCACTAAATAATGGTTTACTTTTTTTCCCTAGTAGGATTTAGAAAATTTAGTTAGAGAAATTTAGTTTGAACATTTTTCAAGAACTTAAACATTCAACAGCGTAGACACTATGTCTTCGTCCTTTCAGATCACCGTAACAAGATACCATAGAGCAGGCAGCTTATAAAAATAGGTATTTCTTTTTATAGATTTAGAGACTGAAAAATCCAAGACTGTGGAGACCTGCTTCCTCAGGGGCAGCTCTATCTTCTCACTGTCACCTCACACAGCAGGAGGGGTCAAGGACTCTGGGATCCCTTTATAAGGGCACTAACAATATTCATGAGGTCTCTACCCTCATGACCTAATCACCTGCCAAAGGCCTCACCTGATAAACCATCACATTGGGGAGTAGGATCTCAACACAGAAATTTCAGGGGGACACACACATTCAGTCCATTGCTTATTGTAACCTCATCAGAGCACTGTCACATGGCTAGACAGTGAACACGATGACACAGCAAAGAAAGATTTCAACATGCATCAAGAAAAAGGAAACATGAATAGCTTTGAAATTACTTTTCAGAATCTGGCATGTGTATAACTGTGGTAAGAAAATGGACAAGAATCTAGTTTTAATGACAGTAGCTCATATTTCATAAATATTAAGAATTATGGGATGTAGATGATAGGGTATTGAGAGGACTAGCAATTACTGCAAGGCTGAAGTGCTACTTTTGAAATTTATTCTTCTATGAGTGTCTATGCCCTGAAAAATTACATATATCTGTGTAATCCCCAAGGAGCTCTCATGATGTATTTCCAGCTCATATTTGCATGAGATCAGAGAACTCCAGTTGTTAGTGAGGGAAGAAAGCTTTAAGCATAATGGATTAAATAATTAAAAGAGCAGAGGACTGGCACTTATGCCTGCATGGAAAAATTGGTAGAGGTTAGATCCACCCTAGGTAGACGCCAGAGTCTGTTGTTAAATTGTTGAGAATTTCTTGATGATATAATGATGACAAGGTGCATTCATTTAAATATATCCTTGAGTGTGCAGTGCTATTTGGAAATATTTTTTAAGGTGAAAATTTAACTTGATTTTGAAAATTTGGAATTGCCACATTTTGTACTGAAATAAATTTCCCTTCTCAGTTTGGAACACTCTTTGGCTAACAAAAATACACTGACATTTCCTCCCTGAAAGATGAGTGATTATAAAATTCATAACTCATGTAAGGAAGAGTATAACATTGTGGAACTGTGAAACTCTTTTTTCCTTACCCAGTTATTATAGGACAGTGCCAGTATCTTAGCAATTATGTGCAAAGCTACATGTCAATTTTAAAGTGCACTTTGGTCAGTTTTAGAGTACAAAACATTCATCTGGATGACTTCTCAAAGTTTCAAATTTTTTTTTTTTGTTTCAGGATATAAGGGGAGAAAAGAGAGAGAAAGTATGATTGTTTATAACAATAAGAAAAGAATGACAGGGATCAGTCACCCTGACATATCTACGGCTTAGGCTTTACCAACTGGCATCTACCAAATACAAAATAAAAATTTTCTATCCCAATGAGGGCTCTGGGGGCTGGACTGAACTTCCATGCCTCTGGGTTGTTGAATGCAAATCTCTCTCAATATATTTCCTGTTATTTTTAGAAGTATTCGAATGAGTCTGTAGATAACCTTGTAATTCAGCTAGGAAGCTACAGCCGCTGAGGGCATTACTTTTCTTATTCTCTCCTGGTTTCCATTTGTCCACATCCACAGCCTGACAAGGCACGTGGCCACTGTGTTGGAACCTCCAGTGTCAAGGTAAAGCAACCGACTCCATCTATTCTCTCCCCGACTTCCAGTCTTGGGTGTTCTGGTCATTACTGTTGACAAATTAGGAGAATAGACTCCTGCCCAGATATGAGTCATACTTCGTTTTCTCACCCTCGAAGCACCCATACTCATGCCCACAATCTTATCAAATAGGCCAATTAGTCTATCAGCTGCCTGTCCTATACCATTTACTCGCAAGAACTCACCTAGTTCGTAAACCTGCTAGAGCATGGGCCCTGTAAAATTCTGTCTGTTCTCTTTCCTCTTTTTCTACTTCAAGGAGGTATAGAGTTCAGGAATACTGGGTGAGGGATGAGGGACGTTTCTTCTAAGAACATTCATACCGTAATTAAGCTAATAGACTGCCTTACCGCACCTCCATTCTTATTTAACCCGTGAACAACAGCACACACTTGCTTCGTTTTATTGATAAGAAAACAGATTGAGTAACTAACAACTAAACTAGATCAGAAATCCAAGTAAGTCTGTCTGAGACCACAAAAACATTTCTAAATGTTATTTGACTGAATCTTAAGTAAGAAAACTTTGAGATATTGAACAGTTGGCTACTGCTTCTTACCATTATGCCACCTGGGCGTGTGAATAGAAGAGGCAAGCTGATAAATGCAAATTACAATATTTAAAAAAAAATTCAGAAAGATATTCTAATGGTTCCACTAAACACATTTTAACATAATATTGCCAGATTAGATAAGGTCTATAGTTACATGCAAAGATAACGTTGGGGAGATGTATATATTTTGAATTTCTTTCAGTAGTATTGATAGGATAGTTTTAAGTCACTTACGCACTTTCACTTAGTTCACTTTTTAAACTCAAGACTTTTCAGGACAATAAAAATTGTGGTTGAAGATTAGCATTGCACTTTATGGCTATTATGAAGAATCATGTTCACTGTTTTATGCAGAAATTTAAAAAATTACTTTGAGATGAAAAATGTTTCCGCGAAGAGCACATCGTAAAGTACAGGAGTGGGTAATTTGATTGAGAAATGAGATAGAGTCTGGGAGATTCACAGCTCCATACTGCCCTGTAGAAATTCATGCAAGTAGGTTTATAATCTAGAAACGGACAAAAATGAAAGAAAAGACTTCTTGTGAGTTCATTATTTTATAAACCATCAGCTACAAGATTGAGAGATATTTGTTATCAAAGTATCAGGGTTAAAATGGGCATTTTTTTTTTTTTTTCCAGAGAGAAGGCAGCCAGTTGAGAGATACTGACAAGTGTTTTGGAGTTTAGATTGTGAAATTAAACTCACTTCAGGCACGAGTGACTGAAAATGCTCCTTATTTTATTTACATGGTTTTATTGATAATTATCTGATTTTAAAATACATGTGTCTGATGCAATTTTGAGGAAATATTAAATTCTTCTTCCTCATCCAATCTTAAAGTGATTCAATCTTAAGGGGATGAATAGCATTTTAATATTTTCAATAGCATTTAGTATTTTCAATGAAGAAAGAGAAGATAGATCTGGGATACAACTTTAATGGTGTAGGATGCCTTACGCTATGTGCTTTATGTGATGGATCTTTGTAGCCCAATTTAAGTGTAACAGCTTTATTCAAAATATAATATCAACATTTTCTGACTTGAACTGTCTATGACAAGCTAATTTATACTATCCCCTAAAGTGGAATTTAAAGTAAAAGTTTGAGTTACATAAAGTAAGTATAAGCAAAGCAAAAGCAATATTGTAAAGAAAGCCGTCCGCTCTGATTTAACGTAACATGATGGGGATTTTACAAGGCAGGCGTGTTGAATTTTCTAACAGGAATGAAAATGTATGAACAACGCTTCCTCCAAGTAGTGAGTCCTTGGTTCCTTTAGGTGATTCATTTCTATTCAGTAAAATAGATTTTTTCAGTGTTTTTAGTAATCAGTTTATTTCTGGAGAAAACACAAAGCATTGTGGGGCATTACTTCACAGAGGAATAGAGTTATCATTAATAATCCAAAGAATAATGGACATTGTATTCAAAGGAATTCTGGGAACTTCTATCATTCAATATGATAACATTGCTGGAGGCCTTCTCCGATCAAAATCACTTACTTTTATTAGAGAGTTAAGGTAAAATTTATAATTCAAATATGCAAACAGAATGCTATCTCATTTCAGTTTTATTGAAAAATATTTCAATACACGTCTGCCTTTTTACTTGTGTAGTGAGATCACTGGTGTATAAATCCTGAAACTTGTTTTGTTTTTTTTTAAAAATACGGATAATTAAAAGAATGATATTGAAAAACACCCATCTCCAAATTGTTATTCTTTGACAAAAATGGAAACATAAATGCAATATTTTAAATGGTCTTGTGTTTCATATGGCAAATTGATGAAACAAGCAAATACTCCAAAAATAAATCAGCACTTCAGTATGGTTTTCAGATTTGCACCTGCATTTGAATATTAATGGATGTAAAGACTAAAATTACAACCTAGGAAGACTGTGAGCGTTTTGAATAGCAGGTTCTGGGCGGTCATCTTCCTCAGGGCCTCCTCCTCCTCCCCTTCTCCATCCTCCTCCTATTTCCTCTTCTTTTGGAGGGTAGGGTACCTATAAAATCCCCTTTTCATAATTCTTAATCAAGTAAATATTCCTAGACAGACAAAAGGATATGTTGTTTAACTGAATTTCCCAATTATTAATACGATACGATTTCAAGTTTTAAAGGAACCAAGATATAATAAAATATTCATACAATTAACATCATAATCATGCTACTACATGTACAGGACTTAACTTATGTTTTATCACCTGCAGGCCTGTGGGTCAAACAATTCCTTAAGGCCATTATAATGGATAATGATTATACGTCTTTCACACCTTAGAGCAAATCCTCGCTGTCTGTACTTCCCAGTGAGCTGGATTCCAGACATGTGTGACTTTAATATGTAAACCTTTGTTTCTGTGAGTTTTGAAGATTTTTCTTTAATACATGTGTGCTCTTTTCTTTTTCTCTTTATCACAGGTTTAGTCTTGAGTTGTAAAACTGTCTTGTGTTTTACTGAGCCATAAAAATCCTTGCACACTGATCATAGCACCACAAAACCATCAGTGGATTTATCAGATTGACTAATCTATAACCTTGTAGTTTATTAGGCAATAAAGATGCATTGGGATGTATTGTACTTGCACCTTATTTTGGAGAACTTTGGGCTGGTCATATTAAGGGTGTACAGCAGTGGTTTCAGTTTGAGAATTCCTATGAGCATCAGTTAGGAATTCACTGAAATACTATGTAGCTCAACCTTTGTGCAGCATCCTTGTAGATCTTACATCTCAGAGTATTCAAAATGCCATGCTGTGGGGATGGCAGGAATCTACCATAGGTTGCAATTTAATTGTATCTCTTAAGCTTGAAAGAAAAGTTTTAGTTCACAATAGCCCCTCAGTACAATAACAGTGGATCATTTTCACCCCTGTTTGAGGACATAGACAGTTTATAGATGTGTAGTTTATTTAGAAAGCCTATGTTTATTATTAATTGTATATTTTTAGTGAAGTGAATTCTCACAGTCTTAGCAGAGCTAAGCTGTACAAACATCCTACGAAGAACCCAGCTGCCAGTAAAATCACAATCGCCCTGATTACTCACGATAATGAAACAAAAGGTGGTTATTAGATAAATGGTATTTTCACTAAATTTCTGTTTTCTCACTGAAGGCATTTGTAAAGCCTGTCTCTCTGAGGATGCTTCATTTTTTGTTCTTTCTTTGGGTTGGAAAATTTTAAGCACTAACACTACAGACACTAAGAAACTCAGGTGAAATATACAGCAGGGATGCTTGAAACTGCGGCAGGCTGAGTTTTAAACTCCAAGGGAAAATGCTGAAAAAAGTTTAGATTTTGCACATAATAGCTCATTTGCTTTTAGGAAAATAATATATGTCGCCATGCTGATTACTGTAATGCGGATGAAATGTAACTATGTGTATGTCTAAAATTAGAAAACCTGCAGGTTTTTTTTCATCTCTTGAAAATGAATTTCCAAAAGCAGACATTAGAATTCGGTGTTACTTTATCTAGAGAAAACTCCTCTCCACGTGTCCTTGGAAACAGCAGATTAGAAAAGCATGTCAGGGAAATGTGACTATTATCAACTGTAACTGACATAAAGGAGAGATTTTGGCTTAATTATGTGGGAAACTATGGTAATCAATCTGAAACAGTTTTGAAATGATTTAGATATACATGAGATTAAAAAGTTTTAGGTAAAAATCAGCCTCACAAAAGTGGGCAAAAGATATGAATGGAAGCCAATAAGCACGAAAAAAATGCTCCACATCACTAACCATCCGGGAAATGCAAAACAAACCACAAGATGAAATATCACCTAAGTCCAGGGAGAATGGCTTTTATCAAAAAGTCCCCAAACAGCGGATGCTGCTGTGTGTGTAGAGAGAGAGGATCACTCTCTCCGTTGGACACTGGCGCAAACTAGTACAACCTCTGTGGAAAATAGTATGGAGATTCCTCAAGGACCTAGAAGTATTTGATCCAGCAATCCTGCTACTGAGTATCTACCCAAAGGCAAAGAAAAAGCCATTTTATCAAAAAGACACTTGCCCACAAATGTTTATTGCAGCACAATTTACACTTGCAAAGAAGTGGAATCAACCTAAATGCCCATCAATTTGCGAGTGGATTAATAAAATGTGACATACATAGACCATGGAGTACTACTCAGTCATAGAGAATGAACTAATACCTTTCATAAGAACTTGAATGAAACTGGAGACCATTCTCCTAAGTGGGGTATCCCAAGAATGGGCAAACACCACAGGTACTCACTATTACACTGGAATTAATCAATCAACACACGTGCATGTTGGAAGCACAACTCACCTGAGACCAAGCAGTCTGGGGGGGGGGGGAAAGAGGGGTAGAGCCACACCTAGCAGGTACAGTGCTGTTGCTAGATGACGGGCACGCTTAGAACTTTGACTCAAACTGTACAAAAGCAAGTTATGTAACCAAAACATTAATGCCACGTGATATTATGAAATAAAAAAAGAATTTAGTGGTAGAATAATCACAAAGAACAATAGCAAAATGAAAGTCATGCTCTATCCAGCCTAAAAAACTAGATTGCCATTCTTGAGATATCGTTAACGTCTCTAATATACCTTTTCCTGATTTCATCTTCTTCTTTCTCAGAGAAATCTCTATCCTGAAAATTGTGCCTTTTCTTGCTTTCTCTGTAGTTTATTCTCTCTCTCTCTAAACTATACATCTAGATTTCTAAAATTACCTATTTTAAAGTAATAAAGATATTGCCTGAATATTTAAAAAAGCACTTTATGGTTTAGCCATTCATATCTAATTTCTTAAGTGCCTTGATTTTTGTGAATGGCATGAGTAGGAGGATCCAGTTATGTGTTTCTTCTGACAAAAATGACCAATATATTGAATACCACCCTTTCCCACTTGAGTTACCATGTTGCTCCCATCACACAGTAAGTTCCCCTGTACGAATGCATTTGTTGTAGCGCTCAGCACTCTATCACATTGATCTGTGAGCCCATCTCCTATACTAATCACACCATTTGAATCTAATAGTTTATAATTAGCTTTTTTTTTTAAAAGAGCATATATTGCTCTGTTGTCTAGGCTAGAGTACAACCTAAAACTCCTGGACTTAAGCAATCTGCCTGCTTCAGCTTCCCACGTAGCTTTGACTACAGGCATGCACCACCATGCATAGCCTCTTTTCCTATTGTTTTGGTAGAGATGGGGTCTCACTATATTGCTCAGACTGGTCTCAAACTCCTGGCACTAAATGATGTTCCCACCTGGTCCTTTTAAAGGGCGGGGATTACAGGCATGCGCCACTGTGTCCAGCCCTTCCATGAGCATTTGATACACTAAGTCCTGTCACTTTATTCTTTTTCTTCATTGGTATCTTTTCTCTTCCATAAAAATTAAAAAAATCAGCTCCTCAAAGTTTCATAAAACATTCTCTTGGGATTTTTGATTGACATTCCATTTGTTCTGTTTTTTTGACTGATATTAGCTTCTATTTCATCAATCTCAATGTCTCTTTATATATTTCAATTTCCTTTTTATCTTTCAGAAGTCTTATAATTTCCCACATGAAGAACATTTTTTATTAAATATATTCCTATGTATCTTTTATAATTTTCGTTTCTAATTTCTCAACTGTTTGTAGCTGGTGTACAGAATACAGATGATCTTTTTATTTCTTTGAGCTTATATCTGGAAAACCTGTTAACTTCTTACGAGTTCTAATAATTCATAGATTATTTTGTAGATACAAGCAACAGCAACGGCTTGTCATCTCCTTTTCTAATCCTTACACTTTTCCTTTTTCCTTCTTTTATTGTGCTGGCTAAGAATTGTAGTATGTTGAACAAATCTGCGAATAGAGGACAATAATGCCCTGTTTCTTTCTCTTTGTATGCTTTTAATTTTTACTTTTATTATTTCCTACATATTTTTTGTAAATGACTCTTAGGTTAAGAAATGTCTTCTATTCCTAATGTGTGTGGAGTTTTATTTATTTATTTTTTTTGAGACAGAGGCTCACTTTGTCACCCTGGGTAGTGCTGTGGTATCACAGCTCACAGCAACCTCCAACTCCTGGGCTTAGGTGATTCTCTTGCCTCAGCCTCCCCAGTAGCTGGGACAATAGGCACTCATCACAATGCCCAGCTTTTGATACACTTTTTGATATGCTGCAGTTTGGCCAGGGCCAGGTTCGAACACACCGCCCTTGTTATATGGGGTTGGTGCCCTACACACTGAGCCAGAGGCACCACCTTGTGTGGAGTTTTAAAACATCATAAAAGGATGTTCAATTTTGTCAAAATTATTTTTCTCCATTGAGATATAGTAACACATTTTCTGCTGAAATTGTCATGCATTTCTTGAGTAAACCTGACTTTATGAAGCTATATTATGTTTTTCATACTTCAGTAACTTTAGTTTTCTACTATTTTATGAGTTTTTTAAATCTATATTTATAATTCAAATTGACCTATGGTTTTATCCTTTGTCCCATATGGGGATCAAAGTTACACCACCATTACTGGTGCTGATACTTCTGCTGTTGTTTTTTATTTGCTGAAGGCTTTTTATGTACTTCACACATAATGACTCATTGAGCCCTCACGACCACCATATGAGATAAATATTACTAATATCTCCATTTGACTTATGGGGAAACCTAGGGCATAGAAACACTAGCAAGTAACAAAGCTGGAATTTGAGCTCAGTCGTTTGGTCTTCTAGTTGTATATGGAACCACTATGGTCTATTAGTTTGGTGAAATAATTTGGCAGATGTGCAGAAGATAAGTTAATGTCATGGAGCCTGGGATTGCTATTTGAGGAAAGGGCTGCCTGCCAGTCTTGCCCTTGGCTGGCATCTGGGAACTTGTCCTTACACTGATACAAAACTTTTCCTAGATGCTAAGAAGAGCTCACTGTCCCTTAACAACATGGCACATTCTGAATAGCTGCTTTCCTTCTGGGAGTACTTCAGAATTTTAGTGTGTGCTAGATCCATGGTGTCTGCAACCACCAGCTCCCAATAAAACTCTGGGCACGGAGTCGCTAATGAGCGTTCCTGGTAGACAACATTTCATGTTTTATCACAACTTCTGGTTGCCAAAAGAATTAAGCACATCCTATGTGCCTCCTCAGGAAAAAGAATCTTGAAATCTTATACCTGGTTCTCCTAAGACATCATTCTAAGTACTTTCCCTTTTGTTGATTTTTAAAAAACTTATTGACTATAATCAATCATAGCTAGAAATATGACTCTCTGCTGAGTCTGTGACTCCTCCCTGACACAGGATATATTGTCTCTCTTTTTATTATATGAAAGACCTGGTGTAAGATTTCAATTGCCTGTTATTCAAAGACTGATCAAATATGCCTATAAGTTAGCCTATAAAACTATCTGATATAACCTTTAAAGTTATATAGTAAGTCCTTCATTTTGTAGATTGGAAAACAGAGGCTCAGATTGTTAAATGACTTACCCCAAATCATACAATTTGGAAGAATAAGATACTGGATATGAACTCTATTTTATTTTATTCCAAAACTCTTACTACTCACTAATTCAAGTGTTCACATCCACCACAGTTTATAATTCTAATTTTACTCAATTTCTACAATGTTGAAAATACAACATAAAATTTAAAGTGAGTTATTTCTCAACAGCCAGTATGAAATAATTAAAATCTAATATACTGGCATTTTGCAAAGAAAGTTGATGGTTATGCACAAGATGTCATTGTATCTTTAGTCCTAGGCAGTAGGCATTTCTGTTTTCCAAAACACCTCCCCATCTAAGAAGTTAGGCTTCCAATCAAAAGAAGTTAAAATACCTGTTTTGGAACACAGGACTAGCTCCCTCTCGATAGCCCAGAACACAAATTAATTCAGAACATTAATCCTAAGTAACAGACTCAAAGGCACTACAAACAAACTGAGGCTATTCCTGAAGTAATAAGTCTAATTATTTAACATCTCCATAGTCTATTTAGACTAATATTTGGGGAGCACATACTATGAATCCACCTGTGCTATGTACAAAGAGAACTATGCAAAGATCAATCATGATCTGTGTATTTTAACGTGTTATAGCTTAGAAGAGAAGCTAGAGATATAAACATGTTAAATGAAATATGGACAGTTTATTGATAGAAATAAGCACAGAGATCTATAAGCTGAGAAATAGAATAGATGAGAAAGTCTTGAGAGTTTCCAGAGACAATGAACTTCAAGAGTGAGTAGCTATTAGTGGGTGAAGAAGTACGGAGTGTACTCCAGGCATAAGAAAACAAAGGCTCATGATTTAGCATAATTAGAGCAAAACCAGAAACTAAGTCACCACAAATAAATTTGCAGCAACAGGGAAAGCACGATGAGGAAGAGAAATGTATGTAATGATTTTTATTGTCTATATAGTGAATCTTAAAAAGGCTTTCAGGAGGGAGGTGATATGCTTTTGGATAGATCATATTCTAAGAAGTGCTAAAGATGGATTTTAGAGGCATAAGGCATAAAGAGAAGGGGACTGTAGGGTATGGCCTTCAAAAATGTACATAATTGCAATCACATACTTACAGATGTAGTGTAGGTCCTCACTAACATGTGCCTGTGTGGTGAATGGAGGGGAAAGGACAAATTTCACACACAGCAATGATGCAAAATCAGTAAGATTTAGTGATTGATCGTTAAAGGGAGGGTGGGAGAGGAGTCTTAGATGACTTCCAAGTTTCTGTCTTAGATATCTGGTGAGAGAGGACAGGAACTGTGGAAGGAAACACCAGATGAGAATATGTCTGAAGTCGAGGAAGTTAAATTTAGATACGCTCACAGGCCTTGCAGGTGTTCATTAACCACCCAGAGAAGTCGTCTTAGAACCATTTGACTACATGAGCCGGAAACACAGGGGGACAATCTGTTTGGGGGAAGCATCCACACTTACGTGGTAGTTAAAGACATGAGCGTGGACGGTAGTGCAAGTGAAGGGCATGGAACGTGAGGACAGTATGGTGCAAGCACAGAACCCTGGAAACCTCAGCTCTGAAGCCTGCAATTCTAAAGAACGAGCATAGGGATCGATTAATCTTTGTGATATATGTTGCCTTTCTACAAATCCCCACATGGGAATAAACACCAGTTATTTTAATATAACTTCTATGTTGTTGGGTCACCACACAGGGTTCTGAAATTTGTTATGTGGAAAATTAGATATACAAAGTGATATTTCTAACACGTATGCAGAGTATCAATAATAATAAAATGAACTCGGTGTACATTCCATCTACTTTAATAAATGAAACTTTGCTGCTACTTTCGAAACCTATGTGCCCCTTCCCATTCCCTTCCCCCACCCCTATGCTTAGAGGCAAATAATATGACACATTTTGTTTACTATTTCCTTGATTTCCCCACAGTTTCACTGCCTGTGAACGTGTATTTAGATTTTAAAGTTGTTTTTTAACTTCACTTGATGAAATCTTGCTATGCGTATTTTTCGGAGTCTTGGATTTCTTCCCCTTGACAGTATGCTTTTGAGATTCACTGACGTTCAGATATTCCCCCTGGTAGTCTTTTATATTATTACACCAAGTAGTATGTATATATGTTAACACAAATCTATAGTGCGTTATTTCTCATTCTTTTTTGTCTTTATTTATTTCAGTGAATGTTCTTGTTCACATTTCCTGTGTAAGAGTAAGGTTTCCTGTGCCTCAGTGAGTAGGGTGCTGGCCCCATATACCAAGGATGGCAGGTTCAAACCTGGCCCCGGCCAAATTGCAACAAAAGAATAGCCGGGTGTTGTGTTGGGCACCTGTAGTCCCAGCTGCTTGGGAGGCTGAGGCAAGAGAATTGCCTAAGCCTAAGAGCTGGAGGTTGCTGTGAACTGTGACACCACAGCACTCTATCGAGGGCAACAGGGTAAGACTCTGTCTCTAAAAAAAAAAGAGTAAGAGTTTCCTTAGCACACGCCACTGGGAGGGAAATTAATGAGCAGTAAGCAGTGCCCATATTCCACTTTATTACATAATGCCAAATTATTTTCCAAAATGATTGTGTAAGTTTATGCTCCCACTAGAAATGTTCAAGAATACCTTTCTTTCTCTATATATCTTCTCCAAATCCTGATATTGTCAGAATTTGAAACTTTTGCCAATCCCGTAGTATAAAGTAATATCTCTGGGTTTTTAATTTATACCTTTGTATTAATAATCAGTTATTTTTACACATTTATTAGCTTATTTTGCTATCTTTTCTACTCCACTTGTGGAATTCTAGGATTTCTCTCTTTCTTTCTCTGTCCCTCAGAGGGAGAGTGAGTCTGTATGAGTGGATGTATATAATATATGTGGAAGTCTGATTTTTGGTTTTATGTGTTGCAAATATCCTTTTCTAGTTGGTGACTTATCTCGTTCTCTTCTTTATGGTACTTTATGATGAAAAAGGCTGTGGTCCCCTATGATGAATAGAATGCCTCATTTTATATGTCTTTTGAGTTTACCAGCTTAAATTTGCTTTACTAGCAGAGCTTTTGTTTAAGGAATTCTTCCCTACCTGGAGTAGACATTTCCCCAGTGAAGGGAGCGTTTCGCTGTTTGTCAGTAAAAAAGTGGTTAGATTTCAAGCTAACATTTCTATTATCATTTATAATTTATTATTTTTACCTTTCACTTCTCAATCTTTATTATATCCAGGATTGACATTTTGTAATTTTCTAGTACTAAAACATGCCCAGATAAGGTCGAAATAGTTCATTACTCGTACAATACAAACACAGTGATTATTCAGAGCTGCTCTTAGTTTTTTAAAGTAAGGACTTTGGAATTAACATTTAGGCAGTGGGAATCCCCTAGTGATAGGTGAGTAATGAAGAGATATGATTAAAAAAAATGATGTGAGAAAAATTTGTCCAGAATATTTTCTAAGGGATTAGAGACTATAGGACACGCTTTTGAAAAGTGCAAATACTAGACAGGTGATGAATTAACAGACAGAATCAGGTTGTCCAATCAGATGTTCATGAATGAGAACTCCTACTCAGTATCAAAATTTATTAAAAAGTGTCAAGTAAGAAAGCAATCAAAGATACCAGAAAAAAGAGGGATGTCCACAGTAGCTCTTCAGGTCTCTCCCTGTTCCAATATAGATGAGGTCTCTAGATGAAGGCTAAGATGAGCATTTCACACTGCGGGAACATTTAGTTACAAAACTTCTCCATTTTATACCTGAGAAGGTTAGGTTGTGTACCTGACATTCCTCAGGGAGCCATACTTTGTAGATCTGGGGTTCTATTCCTGATAGATAATGCTGGGCCAAGAATATTCTTCCAAGGGCATTTCACAGATAAAGCCTCCTCTGATATTTGCTAGAAGAAAGAGGCTTTATCTTTGAATATCAATAGTACACTTAGCCAGAGATTTAGTTCTTAAGGAGATGAGACAGAGAACACTCGATTTTTTTATTTCTTGTTCCTGACATGTAACCCCAGAAAAATTGCATAAATGGTTCAAAGTTCATATGTTTTAACTCCTTTCTTTCCAAGTAGTAAAGTAGGAAAAGAAAGAAGGTAAGGAATTTGAAAAAAAAATGAATAAATAAATAATAGAGTGTTTCTAACTCGGCACCTGTAGCTCAGTGGCTAAGGCACCAGTCACATACACCAGAGCTGGAGGGTTTGAACTCAGCCCGGGCCTGCCAAACAACAATGACAACTACAAAAAAATAGCCAGAAGAGGCGGTGCCTGTGGCTCAAAAGAGTAGGGCACCGGCCCCATATGCCAAAGGTGGAGGGTTCAAACCCATCCCCTGGCCAAACAAAACAAAACAAAACAAAAAAATAGCCAGACACCTGTAGGCATCTGTAGTCCCAGATACTTGGGAGGCTGAGGCAAGAGAATCACTTAAGTCCAAAGAGTTTGAGGTTGCTGTGAGCTGTGACGCCATAGTACTCTACCTAGGGCAAAATAGTCAGACTCTGTCTGAAAACAAACAAACAACAACAACCCCTTCCCCCCCCCAGTGTTTCCTTTTAGGATTAGAACTATCTTGGAGAGTGATAACTTCTTCAATAAAATTATTAAAAACTTAAAGGAAAACTGATTGGAATAAACACATCTCATGTTCAATATGTTCAGTTAAAAGGGATAGTGGACTTAAAAACAGAAGGATTCAGTAAACAGTAAAGAAGAAATGTGAAATCTAGAGCTGGAGGTTGGATAATCTGCAAATTTAAAACTCATGGCTGGATTAGATTAGTTTTAGAGTAACTTCATGAAGGATATAGGTCAGTGCAGGGATGAGATGTCGAGAATAAAGGACTAACTCTGCAACAATTATCTTCTTTTTATTATTATTTTTTATTTATTTTTAGCAGCCTTTCTGCTAAATGTTGAAATTTCTTATAGGAGCTGGGAAAAAACGGGTTTATGAAATACAGGAAAAACAAATCCAGGGATTCAAAGAAGTAGAATGAAGAAAGAAATACCCCAAAGCAAAGAGGTGAAAGAAGAAAAGACTCAAGGGGAAAACTGAATATGTGGATTAGAAAAACATTTTTCATATTGAAATGAACATATTCAAAGTATCTGTCTATAGAGGGCTCAATGGTGGCCCCAAAAGATATGTGTTCACGTCCTCGGAATCTGTGAATATTTATGATAGAAGAGTGAATATGTTTATTTCTTTATAAAGGCAAAGATGTGATTAGGTTAAGGATCTTTTTTTTTTTTTTTTTTTTGGAGACAGAGCCTCAAGCTGTCCCCCTAGGTAGAGTGCCATGGCATCACAGCTCACAGCAACCTCTAACTCCTGGGCTCAAGTGAGTCTCCCACCTCAGCCTCCCAAGTAGCTGGGACCACAGGTGCCAGCCACAATGCCCGGCTATTTTTTGGTTGCAGCCGTCATTGTTGTTTTTGGCTGGCCCGGGCTGGATTCAAACCCGCCACCTTAGGTGTAT
>NW_003852430.1:7757382-7822911 GCF_000181295.1 Otolemur garnettii | reverse complement strand
GCCTCCCGAGTAGCTGGGACCACAGGCGCCTGCCACAATGCCTGGCTATTTTTTGGTTGCAGCCGTCATTGTTGTTTGGCGGGCCCCAGCTGGATTCGAACCCGCCACCTTGGGTGTACATGGCTGGCACCTTAGCCACTTGAGCCACAGGCGCCGAGCCTAGGTTAAGGATCTTGATAAGAGAATTTTACCCTGGATTATTTAGGTAAATTCTAAGTCCAATGACAAGTGTGCTCATAAAAGTGAGCCTTAAGGGTATTTAACAGCCAGTAGGGAAGGAGGCAGTGTGCGGTGGAAGGAGAGGGTGGAGTGATGCCACCACATGTCGAGAACATTGTCAAGAACCATGGAGTGATGCCATGTCAAGAACACTGAGGACCACCCAGTTCTGGAAGAGAAGAAGAAGGAGTTCTCCTCTGGGCCTCCAGGGGAAATGCTGACCCCTTGACCCTTGGATTTCAGACTTCTGACCTTCATAGGATGAGTTTCTATTGTTTTAAGCCCCCCAGTTGTGGTAATTTGGAATATACTCTGGATATACTCTGGAATATACTCTGCAACTAAACAAGCCTTCTTTAAGTGGAAAGATGCTCCATGTAAAAGTGGAGGTAACCAAATGCCTTTGGCTGGTCTCTAAGAATTTTCTGCTCTTTTCAGAGGGTTGGATTCAATTCCCCAGTGCAGGCATGTCTCAAGTAGGGATGTTATAGGAAGAATTGTAGGTCTTTCACAGCCCTCAAAAGAAGACTGATTCTATAATTCTTAGAGGAATAAACTGTCAGCATGAATGCTTTGAAGTTTTCTATGTTCCCTGTAAGGAATGAAGAATTATCAGAGAGGAAAATCATATTTGAGAAAGAGGATTTTCTAATGTTCACAGCTAAAGTCAGTGAATAGACATGAACTTGGGAAGTGTAAGGGTGATTTTATTAGCAGGTGCCCTGGGTCAAACAGAGACAATCAAGAGCCAAGAGAGGACACAATCTCTCAAACAGTCTCAGATTTGTAATAAGGGATGAGAAGAGGTGGGAAAGTAGAACCCTGTAGCCATGGTGATATTAATCTTTCTTTCTTAGAAAAGAGGAGGACAATTTATTCTCTTACATCTTGCTCTTCTACTTTTAAAGTGTTAAATCACTTCAGATTATTTGCTTGATTCCATTGTCTTTATTGGGTTAGATAATGTTTTGCTACTACTGGTCTATTATTCCACTAAACTTCACTAACGTAAGAGTAAAATGCCTGCAATTTTGTAGGAAAAGCACTTGGTTATTTTCTCGACTCGGGAAGCTGCTGTGAGCAGCAAGAAGCTGAAGAGGCTCCCTTACAGTGTGGTGACATTTTCATCAACAGCCAGATAAACACACCGAAAGTTTGCTCTTGCTAGAAGGGAACTCATAATGGCCCATGTGTTAAAGTGTACTTATTTGCTGTAAAAAGGCATTTGTGGTTGATTAAACACATCAGCATCATTTTGCATTTCATCAAATGGAAGGGCCATTTATTACTCTGAATACTCCAGTACCTTGAACACGAGCCCTTGATTAATCTACACAAGCTAATTGAAGAGCATTTCAGGTGCAACTAATTATAACAGAATGAATTTTCTTCCTAGACGCCACTCCAAAATGTCTTAATACATGAGCCTTAATGAAAACTTCTGTCCATCTAACAAGGCTGTATTGGACTTGGAGAATCAGCTTTCAGTCCTCTATGCCATAAAGCTGACATTCAATGCAGTCTATGTACCCAAGTCCTTCAGATAGGCATAGATACTCTACTTTTTTGTGTTTCCTAAGAGTAAAATATGCACAACTCTTCTAACATTTTCAGTTAATAGAAAAGAATATTTGGCGGTACATTTTCTTGTTCTTGAAAGGCAATAGCAGTTCCATCTCGTGTCATTTTTAATGCTGAAGGTTATTTCTTTTCTTCAAACTGCACTTGTGAAATCTTTCACCTTCTACATTGACTATGCATTCTTCAAAAACACACTTTCTAGGAATTTCTCTAATATGCAGTCCAGCTGACACTCTAATTCATAAGGATTAAGACAGATGAAATAAGTTGTTTTAAAAAGAAATTTTTTTTTATTAAATCATAGCTGTGTACATTAATGCAGTCATGGGGTACAGTGTGCTGGTTTTTTAAAAAGAAAATTTGAGAAAATGAATGTTATGTTAGACTATCATAATTTAGCTTGTCTTAACAGTGTTCTTGGAACTCTGTACTGTGCATGCTTTTAGGAACTTAGATGGGATGTAGCATACAAAAAACTAAAGAATACAAATAAAGCTACAAATACAGCCAGGGTAAAGCTAACAAATGCTATCATCATAATGGTTGTCTTTTATCGTATACAACTTTAGAAAAACTTTATTAACCATATATTTTGAACACCAGGAGGTTTAAAAAAGTAAGGTATGTTAAGTAGGATATTGAGTTTCCATGTAAATGAAGTATGTTAAATAAGAAATTGAATTTTAAGAGAAGTACTGTGGGAAGGTAATTTGTGTATGGATGTATTTAGCTAAATCTTTCCCCCCCAAAATGTAAGGCCACGGCTAGTCATGTCTAAGCAGACTTTTTTTTTTTTTTTTTTTTTGGTAATTTCAGCACTTTGCTCACAGGAATAAACACACACCTTAATCTCAGCTCTTGAAATAAATTGAATTTAAATAAATTTAATCACCTATAAGCAGCAAATAACTACCTTTAGAAGGTAAGACAAATTCCAGTAATTAGATATTTTTAGAATTTGAATTATGACACATGTTGACACTCTTTATTCTATATTAGACTCATATCTGAGATTATGTCAAGGTCAAGTTCATGACTCCTTCATCACCTCTAACATTTTTGTCCTCTCATTTGCTCTGAGGACCTCAGTATGTCAATGGCTGATGCTGTTGTTTTCTTATCCAGAGCTAATCCATCTACTTCCTTGCTAATGAAACTCCCTTTTTATCTGAGTGGCAATGTGTCTAGGGCCAGGGATAAAGCATGATGTGTCTGTTTCATTCACTATAACTCCTCTTCTTTTCTTCATGCTTGGTTTAAGTGCGAAAATACAGCTTGATTTCTGACCAAAGAGGTTTAAAAAGAACCTGCATAAAAACAGATGGGTGAATACATTAAAATTGCCAAAGAATCCTTCAATATTGCCAAAGAATGATAAAATTCCCCTGTATTAACCAAAGGTTCAATTAAGACTTAAACAAGCAAAGGTACATTAAGTTAAAAGAAAAAAAATTTGGTGTGATCTAGTATGTTGTAGTACATTTTATGTAGTATTCCATATGTTTTGCAATATTATATATATTATTCAGTATCTCAAAACTTAACCACAGCATCCTAGCATCTTTGAATATCTTATTTCCTTCACTTTACTGCTAATTCGTTAGGCTAGTGTGGTAATCTTAAAGATGATTATTCATTTCTATGTTTCTAGTGTTTTTTTGTCTGTAAAAGGGAGATGGCCGAAATGATGTTGATGGTCAATATGTAAGAGTCCAGGCTTATAAGGACTTTTCTTCTACATCGTTGGACAAATGTGTTAACGCTACTTTTTTAACTTAACATCCCATTCTTACCTCTATCTTCTGCAGGGCAGCCTCTGTATTATGAGTCCATCCATCAATGTTCTCCAAATGTTTCCTTGAAGTGCACCTTGTGTGTGGCTTAATTACAAGGAAAAATGTCATTTTCTTTTGACTCGAGCCAAAAAGCTAAAAGTTTCTAAATTGCTAGAAATTTATAAATGCTTTTACTTTTGTTTTATACATATCATCAAAAATTTGATTTTGCCCCGGACGATTGGCACGATTCTTGAGTAGGAGACTGGTATCAAATGGGAGATGAAAGGAGCGAGCTAGGAGAGGCATTGAGCCCACTGAACAAAAAGCACACACAGTGCATCGAGGCACTTGCTTCATCCAGGGGCAGGCAAAAGGTCAGATTAAGAAGACTAGTTGGGAGATGATGCTAAAAGTAGAGATCAAGCCATGACATAATTTATTATGCAAATGAGTTCAAAATTTATTCCTTAATAAGGGGATAGAATTGATAATTTCTTATCTCCTATTACCTTTAGGGTACATATATTGCTAATAGAGCTTGATACTGTCAATATTCATAGTTAATTGAATGTATGACAGTCTAGAAAAGACTGGTGGTATATCTGAAGAATAAATTGTGAACCTTGCAGAGGCAGAGTCTTAACAGGATTCTGGTATGAAGGCATCTGGTCCAGGGGTTTTTTTTCATTGGAAGCTTTTTATTGTTTCTGCAGTCTCAGTGCTTAATCTTGTTCTGTTCAAGAGATCTATTTCTTCTCTAGTATTTTAAATTTCTAGCAATTTAGAGAATTAGAAGAAATAGATCTCTTGTTAAGTCTAGGGAGATGGTGTGATTCTAGGTATTGGTCCATTTCCTCCACATTGTCAAATTTTGAGGCATAGACTTTTTAGTAGTAGTCAGGAATAATCTCTTGTATTTCTGTGATAGCAATTGTTTCTTCCTCCTTCTCATTTATAATTGAAGTTATTAGAGAATTTACTTTCCTGTTTTTAGTTAATCTGGCCAATGGTTTATTGATTTTATTTTTCTTTTTGAAGAACCAACTTTTTGTTTCTTTAATTTTATGAATGATTCTTCTTTTTTTATTAAATGATAGCTGTGTACATCAATGCAATCATGGGGTACAGTGTGGTGTTTTCATACACAATTTGAAATACTTTCATCAAACTGGTTAACATAGCCTTTTTGTCATTTTCTTAGTTATTGTGTTAAGATGTTTATATTCTACATTTAGAAAGATTCACTTGTACCCTTGTAAGATAAATCATAGAAGTGATCCCTTCAATCCCTCTCCCCCACCCCTCCCCCTCCCCTCTCCCCTCCCCTTCTCCCTCCCCTCCCCCTCCCCATATTCTTAGGCTATAATTAGATTATAGCTTTCAACTTCATTTATTTCTGATTTAATTTTGGTTCTTTTTTTTTTCTTCTAGGTTTGGGATTACATTGCTCTTCCTTTTCCATTTCTATAAGATGATTCATTAGATTGTTGATGTGCTCTCTTTCAGTTTTTTTGGATGTAGGCATCTAATATAATAAATTTCCCTCTTAGGATTGCTTTTGCAGTATTCCACAGGTTTTGGTGGCTTGTATATTCATTGTTGTTATGTTCAAGGAAGTTAATGATTTCCTTTTAATTCTTTTCCTTGACTCAACTACCATTCAGCATAAAGTTGTTTAGTTTCCATGCCTTTGTGTGGGGATGAATATTTTTGTTGGAGTTGAGTTCCACCTTTATTGCCTTGTGGTCTGAGAGGATATAAGGTATAATTTCAATTATTTTGATTTTATTGAGCATTTATTTGTGTCCTAGGATGTGATATGTTCCAGGTATGTTCTATAGGCTGTTGAGAAGAACATATATTCCTTAGCTTTGGGATGGTGTGTTCTGTATATGTCTATTAAGCCCAATTGTTCTACAGTTGTGTTTAAGTCTCTTATATCTTTGTTTAGTTTCTATTTAGAGGATCTGTCCAGTATTATAAGAGGTGTATTAAAGTCCCCAGCTATTATGGTGTTATGTGATATCATATTGCTTAGACCAATTAAGGTCTGTTTCATAAATCTGGGAGTATTTAAGTTGGGTGCATAAATATTTAGAATTGAAATGCCCTCTTATTTGTGTTGTGCCCTTGATCAGTATGAAGTGACCAAAGGAATTCTTTTTTAACGAACATTTCAAATTGCTCTTCCTGAAACCTCAGGAAGTAATTAGATTTTTAATATAAGTATTTCATTTATTTGTAAATTTTTATCTTTCTTAAGCCTTAGGAAATTAAGCTTTAAGAATCAAAGCTATCTATTTGAAAATGTAACTTCTGTGATTAAAAAGTAAAAATAGTTATGTAAACATGTGATAAACATGAAAATGAAAATGGAAATAGCAATACGTTGCTTATTTAAATCAAACAGGAATTCATTAAGTTGCCCTTCTATTTCTTTTTCTCTCTCTTCAATGGATTACTTGATATTTATTTATTTATTTTTATTAAATCATAGCTGTGTACTTTAATGCAGTCATGGGGTACAATGTGCTGGTTTTATATATAATATGAAATACTTTCATCAAACTGGTTAACATAGCCTTCATGGCATCCAGATTACTTGATATTTTTATTCCTCTTTCCCCCACTATACATTTAGATCAAGTTTTTGTGTATCTTTTAGACTTGCTGGAAACAGAATATTACCAGTAGTTTTCCCCAAAGCACGAACTCATCCGTTTGGACATTTCTAAGGATATTTATTGCTATAATAACAGAGAAAACTATTCAGGTAAGGCTATTATCTGTCTGTTACTAATTTGTCTATGGGGAAAGTCAAAGATATATTTGGAGGAAAATCACTGTTCTTTATTCCAAAGAGAGATGAGGACTCTTCTGCATTTTGGAGACCCAAATGAGTTGATGTGGCACTCCAGTGTTTGGTAGGGGAGAATGCATGCAGGGGGATAGTCATTGCTTCTTTCCTGTCTTCATTGTCATTCTCATTGTAGACTTTGTCCTGTCTTGACCTTGGTAGGAATTAAGAAGTCAGAGGTTTAGAGGAATGGGTGATGGACTGTCCCAGCAACAAGGCAGGCTCAAGGCAGCAGATTGAAAGAGATGATCAATCAGATCATGAGGCCATCTCTTAGGTGAACTATAACATTTAAGGGGCCTTTGTCAGTTAAACATGAGAAGAAAGACACTTTTCTCTACAGTACTATCCTGGTTTACTGTGTTTATATTTAGTGGACATTTTTAAAGATAATTTAAGCCAGCACTTACTCAAGAATGATTGAAGAAAACAACACTCTATCTGTTTTGGGCAAAAACATGCATATCATGCATAAATAAATAGTTGGGACAATTCTCCACATAGTTTATTAAATCTCTTCTTACAATATAATCATTAGACTATGCCAGGAACCTTTTGATTATTATAAAATTATTACTTTTCTTGGAAACATTTCCTTCTCTGGTGCTCTTTGATTTCCTACTTCTGTTATATTTTATCTTTGCTTTTCCTTTCTTTCTTTTTTAGAGACAGAGTCTCTCTTTATCGCCCTTGGTAGAGTGCTGTGGCGTCACAGCTCATAGCAAAGTCCAGCTCCTGGGCTTAGGTGATTCTCTTGCCTCAGCCTCCCAAGAAGGTGGGACTACAGGCACCTGCCATAACACCTGGCTATTTTTTGTTGCAGTTTGGCCAGCTCTGGGCTTGAACCCACCACTCTTGGTATATGGGGCTGGTACCCTACCCACTGAGCCATAGGTGCCACCCTATCTCTGCCTTTTCAAGTTTTAATATCTTGTTTTATTTACTGGCCATTCTGTCCATTTGAAAGAATATATTTTCTTTATTTGCCATCTAAAAAATTAGTGTTAAATTTATATTTGACACCTAAATTCAATGTAGTAATATATTGGCCTAATATTATTTATCAAACTAATCCAAAATGTTAGACATCAGTATATTTAGAACTAGCTTTGAAAACCAAGTTACAAGATAACTATGTATAGTATGATCTAATTTCTGACAAAAACAACTAAATACATACCTCTATGTTTATGTACAGCATAAGAAAAAAATCTTCAAGGCTATACACATAATGTTAATTCTAAGTGGTGACCTTGTGTATCATTTTTGTTTCTTTATAAATTTCCATTTCTTTCTTCTAAATAAAGAAAACATGTTTGTTTAAATTATAAAATAACAACCAGCTAGAACAATTTTTAAATGTTTTATGTTTAAATTTTATACATTTAATTGAAATGTTTCATTGATATTTTTAGAAGTTTGAAAGACATATGTGCAGAAGCAAAGATGATATTTTAAGAAAATTTGAATGTTTTTTATTGCTGAAAGGACCTATTTTTATGTATTAATTGATGAATATTCTTCCTTCTGCTTTTGCCCAGTGTCATTATTGTCTTTCTTTGGTTTAGGAAGTTAGACCAGTTCACTACCATGTCTCAAGATGACACAAGAGAAGCAAAGAGTGGATAAGGTAATTCTTATTGTCTTTATTTACCAATATTATTGATAAATAATATTAGGCCAATATATTACTACATTGAATTTAGGTGTCAAAATAAGTTTTCAAAATTGAGGACATAGTGGTGTTCCCTGTGGCAGAAGACCAGGTTGGATGACATGCCCATCATCATACGTCTGTGTGGAGAGATAATAATGGAAAGAAGATTCTCTATCACTCCCCACTCCATCCTAGCAAAACCCATTGACCTGGTAACATTATATAGGCTGCCAGAATTTAGACACAACCCTAAAGAAAGTGGAAGGAGTATAAATTGATTGAGAAGGACTTGAATTAGATGAAATAAGAGTTAGAGTAGAAATTTTCTACCATGAGAAAAAAAATAAGAGCAATTTACATTTTTTTGCTGAGTTTGCAGTCTGAAGTTAATAGTCTGTACACATATGGTCTAATATACTATCTTGTTTTTTTTTTTTTTTTAGATTGTTTTTACAATATTCCAAACTCCTATCCTATTATAATGACATATATTTTAGTTGTTGAAAGTAAGAGTATTTGGGTGGAAAATCTCAAGTTATAACTCGGTTTCTTGGCTCCAAACTACATAGAAAATTCTTTATTATGAGTCTAATGGCCATCTTAGGCAGCTATTCATCTGAGTTAACAATACATTAGGTCTATTTCTCCCAGAAGGCACATAAAATCAAATGCATGAGATTGTCTTAAAAATTAATGTTAGGACAGTGTTCCTCTTTGAAAGTTACTATAAAGTGTCCAGATACTGGAATTTTACTTTTATTTATTCATATGGTCAACAAACATTTACTAGATGTTTACTTCATAAGCAGACATGATAGTAGATGCCCCATCCCAAAGCCCACAGTTTTGTGCAGCTGATAGAGTGGGGATACTGGCGGGAATAGACTGATGGAGAGACTTTGAGGAACTACAAGGTTCTTTTTGAACAACCAGGGCCTATGGAGAATAAACTGTCCTTGCTTACATGACCTAATGGTTGGGCCTCAACTTGAGTTTTCTCTTAGCTGATTGTATTAGTTCATGTTGCCATGCCTTCAACCCAAGCTATTTCAGTCCCATGTCCAGCCTCAACTTCATACTTGACGTTTCTTGTTTTTGTTAATTGACTAAAGTCTATTGGCTTAAAAACCTTTGCATTTCTGATGACAGATGAATCCATTTTTGGTATAGGCAATGTCACCGAAGGGTCCTTTCTCATACATTATCACATTTTTTATCAAACTCTTTGTTTGAAATCAATCATTACAAAACTAATTATCAAACTATTATGACATTTGGAACAAAATTACAGTATTTATCATTTCTTATTGATAAAAATACCCTTTTAAGGTGGTTATAATTTTTTAGCATTTTAAAGACATTTAGAAGCATGGGGTTCTTTTACACAGCTATAGAATATCCTAAAAATATTTTTGTCTAAATATACCTAAATACAATGAATAATTGCAGCTGTTACAAAAAACCCAACCAACCAAACAAACAAACACACAAACAACAACAACAAAAACCAAGTTCAGTGACAGACAATGGCAAACAAGTAAGGTTCACAACAGTGTAAATACCTCTAGTACTCAATTGCATATCCCAAGACTCTGTTTTGTTCAGCTTAATGGAAAGAAGCTTATGAAGCTTATGAACTGATCTTGAGGGGTGAGGGAGCCCATCAGAGCAGGACTAAAAGGAGGATGTTCCATGGTTCAGAGCCACAGTGTACTTGTGGAATACCCCCTCCCTCACACAGGGAAGCCATGATTTTGGTTGCAGTGGGATCCTGGTCAGGGAATCTTCTGGGATGTGTCACCATTGCTAGTGTGTTGGCTTGTTTGGGGGTACTGCTTGGGGCCAGAAGCCTGTGCAGAGCAAGGGAAGAGGGAGAATAATGAACTCCAGTCTGTGTATTCTAGATTTCCTCCCCCTTGTAGATAGAATTTTTGGTTTGGCAGGGCCACCCTAGTGGCTATTCCCAGTGGCTTAGGAGTTGACTTCTGACCTATCTTAAGACAGCCCTTGTAGCTTCCTTTGTGGAGCCTGAATGCAGCATTGCCCAATATAGCCCCACCTAGCCCCACTTTTCATACACCTCAGCTGTGGTGGAGCACAAGAAGGGGTCTTCTAAGAAGGCCAGGGCCTTGCCTACCACCTGAGGCATCCCAGTGCATTTCCTAATTGACTAGGGCTGGATACAAGTCCCACAAAAAACTACTCTTCTGGCTCTTTCCTGCAAGTGCCACCCACTGGGAGGGAAGACACTGTGTACAGCCCATTACAGCATTTACTGACTCAATAACATAAGGCATAGCTCATCCACAAACATCACGTGCTGACTTAGAGATTAAAATTGGCATCCCAATACAATTCATTTTGTTAAGACCACAGGGCAGGAGAAAGAGTAAAGATTCAAAAAGTCTTCATCGTCCTTTGTCAAAACAAGTCAGAAAATCTGCTTGTATACATTGTACACCACTGTTATAGCCAACAAATGAAAACTATTACACTAAGGATATCTATAATTAAGGTATCCATCCAGAGCCTAAACTCCCTTCAAAGTACCCACAAGCAAAGCAAAGGTCCCAGCATATGCTATGGATATGCCCTTAACAGGAAGAACAAAATGTCCTGTGTAAATAAAAGAAAATACAACATTATATGTATGTATGTATATGTTCATATACTCCTAATATAGGAGCTCCCAGACTCATTTAACAAATTCTACAGATCTAAGGAAGAAATAAACAGTGACATTATGATAGCTAGAGAACCTCAGCACTCCACCCATAGAACTAGACAGATCACTAAGCCAGAAGATCAACAAAGAAACTTTGGGGTTAAATGGGACTTTTGAACAATGATAAATTTACAGAATATTCTCTTCCCAAACTGCAGGATACACATTCTTCTTATCAGCAAAGGGGACATTTTCCAAGATAAATCATGTTAGGCCACAAAAAAGTCTCATCAAATTTAGAAAAATCCAAATTACGGCATGTATCTTCTCAGACTACCATAGAGTAAAACCAGAAATCGACTCCAAGAAGAACTCTCAAAGCCACGTGGATACATGGAAATTAAACAACATACTGCTGAATGATCCCTGGGGCAATGAAAATCAAAATGGAAATAAAAAATTTTTTTGAATTGAATAACAAAGGTGATACCAGCTTCCAGAATCCCTGGGATATTGCAAAAGTAGCATTAGAAGGAAATTTTATAACCTTAAATGCTTATATCAAAGACAGAAAGATCCCAAATAAAGAAGCTAATGTTATACTTCAAGGAACTATAAAAAAAACAAATTAAACCCAAAGTTAGCAGAGGAAAAGAAATAACAAAGATCAGAGAAGAACTAAATGCAAAAGAAACAAAACAAAATAATCAAGGAAAAAAGTTTATTCTTTGTAAAGATAAAGGAAATTAATAAATCACTAACCAGATTACCCAGAAATAGAAATGATTCAAGCAAACTTAATCAGAAATGAAAATGGGCTCGGTGCCTGTGGCTCAAGTGGCTAAGGCGCCAGCCACATACACCTGAGCTGGCGGGTTTGAATCCAGCCTGGGCCCGCCAAACAACAATGATGGCTGCAACCAAAAAATAGCCAGGCATTGTGGAAGGCACCTATAGTCCCAGCTACTTGGGAAGCACAGGCGGGAGACTTGCTTGAGCCCAGGAATTGGAGGTTACTGTGAGATGTGATGCCACGGCACTCTACCCAGGGTGACAGCTTGAGGCTCTGTCTCAAAAAAAAAAAAAAAAAAAAAAGAAAAAGAAAAAGAAATGAAAATGGAGACATTGCAACTGACATTATAGAAATACAAACTATCATCCACGACTTCCATGAAAATCTTGTACACACAAAGTAGAAATCTACTTACCAAATACATTTTGGAAATGTGCAACCTCCCATGATCAAATAGGGAAGAAATAGAAATCTTATACAGACCAATAATGAGTAATGAGATTGAAACATTAATTAAAAATATCTCAACAAAAAACCTCAAGAACAGATAAATTCACAGCCAAATTCTAGCACACCCACAAACAATAATTGATATTTTCTCTACCCAAATTGCTGATAACATTGAGAAGAAGGGAATCTTCCTTCATTTTTGAAGTATCATCCTGACACTAAACAGGAAAAGACACAACCAAAAAAGTAAAGTATAGAAGAACAACATTCCTCACAGACATAGATGCAAAAACTCTCATTAAAATACTAGCAAACCAAATCCAATAGTACATTGAAAAGATAATTCACATGACCAAGTGGGTTTCATTCCAGGATACAAGGGTGGTTTAACACATCTGAATCAATAAATATGATCCACTACACAAACAGAATTAAAAAGAAAAGTCATATAATTGTTTCAGGGGATGCAGGAAAGGTATTCAGTAAAATCCAGCACCCTTTCTTGATGAAAACCCTCAACTTACTAGGCATAAAAGGAACATGGCTCAAAATTATAAAAGCCATATATACAAACACACAGTCAACATCGTACAGAATGAAGAAAAATTAAAAGGATTTCCTTTAAGAACTGGAATAAGACAAGGGTGCCTACTATCACTTCTGTCAACATAGTGCAGGAAGTTCTATCCAGAGCAAGCAGGGAAGAGAAAGAAATAAAGGCATGCAAATCAGGAACAAGGAGGTTTGCTGATGATATGGTCTTGCACCTGGAAAATCCCAAAGGTTCCAGCAAAAGTCTCCTAGCTTTGATAATTAAATTCAATGAAGTCTCAGGTTACAAAATGAATGTACACAAATCATTAGTATTTCTATGCTATATACCAATAACAATCAAGGCAAGAGTCAAAAACATCAATATCGTTTACAGTAGTTGCAAAGAAAATAAAATACTTAGGAATATATTTCCTGAATATATACTGATGAATTAAATCATAAGATGACACAAAGAAATGAAAAAACATCTCATGCTCATGGATTAGAAGAATCAACATTGTTAAAATGACCATACTGCCCATAGTGATTACAGATTCAGCATATTCTAATCAAATTAATAATATCATTTTTTCATAGATCTAGAAAAAACAATCCAAAATTTTATATGGACGTAAAAAAGATCCTGAATAGCCAAAGCAATCCTAAGCAAAAAGAACGAATCTGGAGGCATAACGTTACCCAACTTCAGATTAGACTACAAGGCCATACAGAGAAACACACAGACCAATGGAACAAAATAGAGAAGCAAAAATAAAGCAATATACCTAATACCAACTAATTTTTAACAAAGCAGACGAACTCTTCTCTGGGGAAAGGATACCCTCTTCAATAAATGCTACTGGGAGAACTGGAGAGCCATTGCAGAGAAATGAAACCCACTCTCTATCTCTCATAAAATGTAAAAATTATCTCAAGGTGAATTAAAATGTAGAACCTGAAACCATACAAATTCTGGAAGAAAATGTCAGAAAAGCTCTTCTGGATGTAGACTTAGGCAAACAGTTTATTTGTAAGATACCCAAAACATATATAGGTAACAATAAAAATAACTAAACAAGACTTGATTATAAAACAAAACAAACTTCAGCACAGCAAAGGAAATAATCAACAGAATATGCAACCAACCTACAGAATGGGAGAAAATATTTCCAAACTATACATCTTAGAAAGGACTAATAGAATCTACAGAGAACTCAAAAGAATTAGTGAGAAAAAATAATAACCTTATCAAAAAGTGGGTACAAGATATGAATAGGGTTGTTTTTTTTCAAAACAAGATCAACATTAGGAGGGATTACTTCTGAGGTTTACCTTATAGGGGTACAGGTGAATCTTTCTAAGAGTAGAATGTGAATGTTTTAAAGCAATAACTGAGAAAATGACATGAAGGCTGTGTTGACCAGTTGATGGAAGTATTTCAGATTGCATGTGAAAACCCCACACTGTACCCTAGAAGTGCATTAATGTACATAGTTACCGTTCAATAAAAAAAAAAAGAAAAAAAAAAAAAAAAAGAAACTGTAAAACAAGATCAACAGACAGTAGACACACATGAAAAAAAAAGTTCAGCATCATATTAAAACTATGGTGAGATATCAAAATATCATCTTACCCCTGTCAGAATGGCCAGTATGAAAAAGTCAAAAACCAACAGATACGGTGAACAGGGTATACTGATACATTGTTAGAATGTAAACTAGCACAACTTCCATGGAAAAGACTATGGAGAGTTCTCAAAGAATAAAAAGTACACCGAAGTAGACCTACTATCTAGCAATGTCATTACTGGGTATCTATCCAAAGGAAAATAAGCCATTTTATTAAAAAAGACATCTGCACTTGAATATTTATTACAGCACAATCCACAACTTTGTGGATATGGAATCAACCTGAGTGCTCATCACCAGATAAAATGTGGTGGAGTAGTACTGGTGTGGTCATGAGTAGTGCTCAGCCATAAAAAGGAATGAGATGATGTCTTGGAGACCATTATCTTAAGTAAAATATCTCAAGAATGGAAAGTCAAACATCATATGTTCTCGCTTAAAAGTGGGAGCTAAACGATGGCTCTATATGCTTATAAATGTCGTGATGAACACGGAAAACTAAGAAGGGTAGAGGGTGGGGGTGGTGGAGGCTGAGGAATAAAAATCTACCTATAATGTGCAGTGAACACTATTCTGGTGATGGGTACACTAAAAGCCCTGAGTTTCCACATTACATGATTCATACATGTAACAAAAAAACTCATCCCCCTAAATTGAAATAAAAAATAACTGTAAATGCTATGCTATCATTTGTGGAAAGGGAACGTGTAATTCTACGTACCAACATACACAGAGAATGTTTTTGAAATGACCGATAGATCTATTCATTGTAGTTGAATATGGGATGCTGAAAGTTTTGAATGAGAGGAAAAACATGTTTTATAATGAATCCTTTCATGATGTTTGACTTATTATTTCTAACCACATCTATGTGTTGGTTTTTAAGTGGAAGAAATCCTCTGGAAAAAATATATATGTATTTAAAATGCCTTAGAAATCATTTGTTCTAATCTCTCTATGTTTAAAGATAAGAAAACTGAGGTTCATGAGGTTATTATTTTTCCATAATCATATAGTAGCTGAGGGCAGTGCTGAATTGAAATTCCCTTAGTGACTGTTCTTTCTCCTATAATCATCGTAGTAGAATAAGGGACTCAGAAGATGTGTTCTTCCTTTTTTGTTTTCTTTAGAAGATATGTTCTTGAAGAAATCATACAGTCTTATATTTAATATTTAACATAACCGTGCATACATACACTCATACACGCATGTATGATCAGTACAGTTGTGTCTCCCTGGAAGGGATCTGTTGAAATCCTAATCCCTACTTTTTCAGAATGTTACCATATTTGAAAATAGAGGTAATTTACTGAGGTAATCAAGTTACAATGAGGTTATCAGAGTTGAGTCCTAATACAGCGTAACTGATTTTTTTATAAAAAGAGGAAATTCGAACACGTGGATGTAAACACAGGGAAACTGTCACGTGAAGACCGACAGAAATAAGAGTAATGTATCTACAAGCTAAGGAGTGCCAAAGATCGTGAGGAAACCACCAGAAGCTGGGAAGGAGTCCTGGGACGTGTTCTCCCTCACAGCCCTGGGAAGGAACCCACCTGCAGACATAGCTTGATCTTGAAGGTCTGGCCTCCACATCGGTGAAACAACAACTCTCTGTTGCTGAAACCACCCTGGTTTGTACTTTGCGGTGGCTGCTCTAGCAGAATAACCATATATCCATGTATTTTACATGAAACAAACTTGCTTGGTTTATTACTTTTTATTATTTCCCTTTCAATTAATTTTTTTTTTTTTGAGACAGAGTCTCATTTATGTCATCCTTGGTAGAGTGCCATGGTGTCACAGCTTACAGCAACCTGAAACTCTTGGGCTCAAGCGATTTTCTTGCTTCAGCCACCCAAGTAGCTGGGACTACAGGCACCTACCACAATGCCCGGCTGTTTTTTTGTTATAGCTGTCATTGTTGTTTGGCAGGCCTGGGGCCAGGTTTGAACCCACCAGCCCCAGGGTATGTGGCCAGAGCTCTAGCCACTGAGCTTTAGGCACTGAGCCTCAATTAAAATATTTGTAATGAAATACTTCTCAAAGTTTAGTGTGCTTATTTTTTTTAAGGCAATACCAAACAACACCTCAATTAGGCTGATTTTCTCTTAAAAAATGATTGAACGCAATAAGATACATTTATTATCTTATTAATATCATCTGAAAAATAAATTTTATCATTTAAAAACTGCTTCTTATTATGCTTTTAATTATTTTATTTTATTTATTTAGAGATAGGTCTCACTGTGTTGCCTAGGCTGAAGTACCATGGTGCAATTATAACTCATTGTAGCATTAAACTTCTGGGCACAAGTGATTTCCCCTGCCTCAGCCTCCAAAGTAGCTAGGACTTGTAGGTGTCCAGGTAACTTTAAAATGTTTTATGAAGATGGGGTCTTGCTATATTGCCCAGGCTTGTCTTAAACACCTGTCCTCAACTGATCCTTCTGCTTTGGCCTCCCAAAGTGATGGGATTACAAGAGTGAGCCACTATACCCAAGCCCATAATTTTATTTTTAGTTATTTTTTCTCAAAACATATCTTTTGGAATGGAAGCCATATTCCTTTATTGAAATGCATATGTCTTGTGTACTCTATTAGAAGTGTAAAAACTGGGCCTGCATAAATGGTTCAGAAAAGATATGAAGAAATCATGACTGCATTAATCATACTGTTAATATCACATTTTATTTCCACTATTAATTAAAAATGTAATTGTGTTTGGTAACGTCCTTAGTTATGAGAGTAAGAAAGAAATGGTTGCTTAGATACAGTTAATTTGAAGTGTCATTTCAAAATTTTATTGAACAGAGAAAAAAAATACATACTGAAAAGTGATACTTTAGTTTCTTAATGTAATAATGGTGGCATCTTATGAAAAGCTGACCTTCTAAACAAATGTTTCTGCTATTTCCCCTCTCATCAGTTTTAATAGTGACTACTTAAAAAAATCATAAATCTTTAATACCAACTGAGTTGATTATTTTGAGAAGGGTAACCAATTTTAGGATATACATAACTTCGGCCCTACATAAAATAAGATAAGTGAGCTTTATTGCAAATTTACAATAATTTGCTCCCATTGCATAATTTTATAAAAATGCAAATAGTATAACTTTAATAATCATTGAGGGCACACAAAGATTTATTGGCAAAACTAAGACAAAATAAAGTATGAATAAAGGCATGGCCTAGTGTAGAACTCACTAAAATATTCCTTTCTGTATCACTTTATTTTATTTTATTTATTTATTTTTGAGACAGAACCTCAAGCCGTTACCCTGGGTAGAGTGCCACGGTGTCATAGCTCACAGCAACCTCCAACTCCTGGGCTTAGGCGATTCTTTTGCCTCAGCCTCCCAAGTAGCTGTGACTACAGGCACCCACCACAATGTTGGTTGTAGTTATCACTGTTGTTTGGCAGGCCTGTGCTGGATACCAACTTGACAACTCTGGTGTATGTGGCTGGTGCCTTAACTGCTTGAGCTACAGGCACCAAGCCTCCTTTCTATATTACTGTAACAGAATAATTTAAGCCTTTGACAAATAGAATGTTTTAAAAATAATTTCCACATTTAAAATTTTAATGGGAAAAGACAGTTTGTTCTTAGATCAGAACAAAATAATAGTATATCTCAATCAATTCCTTCTTATTCTTCCAATTTAAAATTTGTAAAAGAAATTAAATTCAGGTTTGATTTAGTTCAGGAACTATAAAAAAGTTACTCATGACTGAAATCATGTAGAATTGAAATCCAAATTAAAAAATGAAATACTGTGAATTGGGCTGCCATAAACATTCTGGTGCAAATGTCTCTGTGGTAAAATTTTTGTTCTTTTGGGTAAATACCAAGTAGTGGAATTATAGCATCAAATGGAAGGTCAACTTTTAGTTCCTTGAGGATTCTCCACACTGCTTTCCATAAAGGTTGTATTAGTTTACAATTCCCACCAGCAGTGTAGAAACATTCTCTTCTTTCCACATCCAGGCCAGCATCTTCAGTTTTGGAACTTTGTGATGTGGGCTAATCTTACTGGACTTAGGTGATATCTCAAAGGGGGTTTGACTTGCATTTCTTTGATAATTAAAGATGATGAACATTTTTTCACGGGTTTTTTGGCCATTCATCTGTCATCTTCAGAGAATTTTCTGTTCAAGACTCTTGCCTACAATCAAATGTGATTGTTTCTTCTTTTATAACTGATTAATTTGAGTTCTTTGTAGATTCTCATTATCAGACCTTTGTTGGAATCATAACATGCAAAAATCTTCTCCCACTCTAAAGGCTGCCTGTTTGGTTTAGGTGTAGTGCTCTTAGCTATGCAGAAGCTTTTTAGTGTAATTTATTTTGGGTGTTGCTGCAATTACCAGGGAGGTCTTCTTCATAAATTATTTTCTCAGGCCAAAATCTTCAAGACTTTTCTCTGGACTCTCTTCTAGTATTTTTATTGTTTCATGCCTTAAATTTAAATCTTTTCTTCAGTGAGAATCATTTTTTGTTAGTGTTGAGAGCTGTTGGTCCAGTGTCAGTCTTCTACAGGTCACCAGCCAGTTCTTTTAGCACCATTTGTTAAATACGGATTCTTTTCCCCAAAGTATGTTTTCTTTAGGCTTTTCAAAGATCATAGAAGTGACCTACATGCCAATCAAGTCATGAAGGGGTTAACAAATTGTGGTATATGTATGCCATGGAATAGTATTCAGCCATAAAAAAGATGGAGATGTCACATCTCTTAGGTTTACCTGGATGGAATGGAACACATTCTTCTTAATAAAGTATCTCAAGAATGAAAAAAAGTATCCAATGCACTCAATACTATTATGAAACCAATATATAAACACCTACACACTCCTACAAATCATAAAACACAGATATGGTCTAGCAAGGGGGAGAGGAGAGTGGAGAGATGGGAGGGGAGAGGAAGGGTGATTGGTGGGAAGAGGAAGGGCATTTGATGGGATCTTGTCTAATGTGCACAATGCAAAGGTACACTGCAAAATAACTAAGGGTGAATTATAAATGTCTTACCACAGATAAGAAGTAAGGGGATGGTTATGTTAATCAGTTTTATTCAAACAGTCTGCGTTTTATATCAGGTCATTACATTGTACCCCATAAATGTATACAGTTATGATTACAATTAAAAATTAAATAAATTGACTATTAAGAACCCCCCCCCAATAAAGGCTTTTTTAGGGATTAAAAAAATAAAATATTCATGTTGGTTTAGCATTCGGCATGCTCACTCTATTGATTTTAATAATCACTGATCACTTTTCTGACAATGTCTGTTATCGTCAATCCTTCATTCAGAAAGGCAGAGAACACTGACAAACCAGAGCAGATGATGGACTCTGAGAGTGACCAGCAGCAGGTCCCTCTTCTCCCTTCCACAGCCAGCAGGGTCTACTAGACTTTTCATCTTTTGTCATCATTGAAGGTAACTCTTACATATTGTCTTTGCCTCCAGTTTCTGGTCAAACCATAGACACACATACACCTCTTTTAAAATATTATGTCACTTGCCGGGCGTGGTGGCTCACATCTGTAATCGCAGCACTTGGGAGGCCAAGGCAGGTGGATTGCCTGAGCTCACAAGTTTGAGACCAGCCTGAGCCAGAGTGAGACCCCCCTCTATAAAAACAGTGGGGCGTTGTGCTGGGTGCCTGTAGTCCCAGCTACTTGGGAGGCTGAGGCAAAAGAATGTCTCATAATTTTGTTTCTCAAGACTCTATAGCCTATTAAGACCTTGATTGAGATTTCAAGGCCCTTTGTGATGACTAATTTTAGGTTTCAATTTGACTAGATTAAGGGATACCCAGATAACTGGTAAAGCATTATTAATATCTGGGTGTGACAGTGCAGGTGTTTCCAGAAGAGACTGACATGGGAATTAGTGGACCAACTACGGAGAGCCACCCTCACCCAATGTGAATGGGCACCACCCAGTTGACTGAGGGTCTATACACAACAAAAGGGGAGATTAAAGAGAGGTGAATTGTCTCTCTCTCTTTCTGTGTATATATATATATATACACACACACACACACATACAGATCTATATCTATAATTACTTACATCTATGTCTAGTTCTATGTCTCTATTTATGTTTCTGTCTCTATATCTTATCTGTATCTATTCATATCTATATCTATATCAGTATCATCTGTATCTATAGATCCTGTTGGTTCTGTTTCTCGGAAGAACCGTGACTGACTGTGACTCATATGCTCTTAATCACGTCCCTTTCCTCTCCTGCCTCCACCTATGTGCTTGAGGCTCTCAACATGCTGCTTCAGGAATTGTGCTCACTACCTATTCATGCCTCTGGGATTTTGCACGTGTTGCCTTCTCCTTTCAGAACTGTATCCATCTTCCTTTGTCCCAAAGAGGCAAATACATAAAAATTCTGCAGTTCTTCCCGTCACTGCACTGAGATGTTCCTCTTAGTCTCACTAATTAGTCTAAAGTACATGCTTTGCACATGGTTTCTCTGGCACTGCCAAATGGGCTTTGCAACTTATGGTGCGTAAACACAATGAAATATAATTCAGCTATTTAGAATGAGAATTATGAGATGCTAGACTTTTATAAAATATATTTGACTCACTGTTACATGAGGAAGGAAGCTGTAAATGTTTTCCCCTTAAATTTTTAATGTCGTGTTTTCCAAATTTTAGTGTGTGGAAGACTCCCCAGAGATACCAAAAATGCTCACCCAGAGATTTTTATTCAATTGGTTTTATATAGGCCCCGAGAGTCTGCATTATTTTTTCAGGGAGAGGCTGAGTATATCTTCTTTGTACTTTAGTTTCTACAAAAATGTTTATCATAAAAAATGTCAAATATACACAATAGTAGAGACAATAGTATAGTAAATCTCTCCCCCCAAAACTACCCAGCTGTAATGTAAAAATTTCTAAATGTTATGTCTGTACCTTTTCTTTGGGAGGGACAAACTTTGTATCTATGCCTGTCTTCCCTATTGCCACCCTGAACTGTTACAAAGCACCCCCCACAATCCTCCTTTAAAATTAAGAATGAATGATGGTGTCTTCCCACTGAAGCAAAACACAAAGCTTGAAAAGTAAAAGATGAAGTCCTCACACTGAAGTCCTTAGTACAAAAACTAAGTCCAGGCACGTGGAACAAACTGGAAGTAAGGGAGTAAGAAGCCTAATGTGTTTTTATAATATGTTTCAAGAGAATTATCTTGAAAAAAACATCTACAAATCTGGCCTTCAACAGTCAGTGTCTTATGCCCCCCAAACAACTTCCTGGAATGAGCACCAAAGTGTGCGAGAGGTTATGTCATCATGAGAAAGGAAGTACTCCCAGGTATCCACCTAAGAATGCTGAGCTATAGAAATGATGGACCAGGGAGACTCTATCAGAAAATTGAATGGAAAGTTTCAAATTGGTGCTCTCTCCATAACCAGACTGTGATCGTTTTTCACTCTTGCCCAGCAGAGTCAGGAATTACAGAGTTCCCTCACTCACACCTTTTCTATTTAAGAGGGTTTTTGTTTGTTTGTTTCTTAAGATGAATGTCTTTCCCCCTATCCATTGATGAGTGAAGATAATGTGTCTTTTAGTCTCTATGTGGTCTGATGATGAGAAGCCGCCTTACACCCAGGGAGGGCACCGTGTGTTGATCAGAGATCCTGAAAATTAGGACAGATGCTGTAACTGGATGTGACATTGGGGCTGCTTCTTTAGAAAGGGGAAACTATATATTCTTTTTTTTTTTTTTGAGACAGAGTCTCAGTATGTCACCCTCAGTAGAGTGCTGTGGTGTCACAGCTCACAGCAACCTCAAACTCCTGGGTTTAAGCAATTCTCTTGCCTCAGCCTCCCAAGTAGCTGGGGCTACAGGTGCCCACCACAAAGCCCAGCTATTTTTTTGTTGCAGGTGTCACTGTTGCCTTGTTGGCTCAGGCCAGGTTCGAATCTGCCAGCCTGAGTGTATGTGGATGGCGCTGTAACCATTGTGCTATGGGCACCGAGCCAAAACCATATATATTCTTATAAGAAGGAAAGGTCAGGGTAGTGCCTGTGGCTCAGTGGGTAGGGTGCCAACCACATGGCCCGGGTCAGATAAAACAACAATGACAACTGCAACAACAAAAATAGCTGGGTGTTAGGGCAAGTGCCTGTAGTCCCAGCTACTTGGGAGGCTGAGGCAAAAGAATCACCTAAGCCTAAGAGTTTGAACTTGCTGTGAGCTGTGAGGCTGAAGCACTCTACCCAGGGCAACAGCTTGAGACTCTGTCTCAAAAAAAAAATACACAAAAAAGGAGACCTTATGTACACAATGTCTCACATTCCCCTATCACTAACATAACACAGGGAATTTTCCACTATCCCTGAAGATAGAGGTGGCAAATAAGATGTATATGTTTTGCTGTACTAAATTTGAAAAATTCTTGGAAAGTAGACAAAATGGCTTGAGCTTCAGTAGTGAGATTGGATCAACATTGATCTCATAAGTAGAAGTCACACACCAAGAATTGAGAAACAGGAAGGAGAAGCCTTGTTCCATGATAATACCCCTAACCCATCTTCACAGACCCAGATCTCCTATCTCCAAATTTCTTTTATGTAAGAGACACAATTCTAACTCACTTAACTTTGGTCTCTGTTTTTAGCATTGAGGTGCAATTCATTTCTGATACATCTATTAACTTTTGTGGCCTGTTTTCCTATTTGTGACTGTCTCTGAGAGTTATTCATATATTAAAGACAGTACTACTTTTTTGTTTATATAAACATAGGAAGTATTTTTTCTCAGTTTGTTAGTCTTTTAATTATAATTCACAGTTACTCATGGATTAAAGAATTCAAGGAAGAGCAGGGATCGTGTGGATTAATTTTATTCAACTATATACCTCAAGATTGTTCTTTCACCGCTTGTCTTAAATAAAGAAATGATTGCTCCTGAAGAAAATTTTGCCTTTCTGGGATTGTATGATAAAGGTAGACACCTGCCTAATTAGTGCTGAAGAACAGAAATATTTCCTGTCCTGGGAAATGCGTTTGGTTTATTATTTTTCATTATTTCCTTTGGAGGGTAATGTTCACCAGTTGATAGGAAATGTGGTAAAAAAAAAAGTTATGTATGAGGTTTGACAAGAAACAAACTCATCCCCCCAAAGGGCCATATACTCATTACTGAATATAACTATAGTCACCTTCGAAGTACTCTCCCTGGGAAGCTACACACTGATGCTATCAACCCGGCCACCCTTCAAATCAATTTTGGAACTCTTTTTCAGGAATGAACATCAGAGCTGTCATTGTACTAACCTTGATGTCCTGATGGTCATCAAAATGTCATCCTTTCAATATTGCCTTTACTTTCAGGTAAAGAAAAAGTCACTGGGTACAAGTTCAGGTGACTAGGGAGGGTGTTTCAATACAGTTGTTTGTTTACTGGCTAACCCCCCCCCCCTTAGAGACAGTGTCCTATGAGCTGGCACATTGTGATGGTGCAAAAGCCACACCTTTCTCATGCCAAGATTTTCAGTTAAGAGTTCCCTGAGTTTCTCTATCAGTGGTTACTCAGTCTGCTGTGCCTTTCACAGTCAGCCAACAATTTTGATGCACAATTCAATGCATTTTTGCCATGATTTTTTCAGTTCTGCTTATTACGAGCCACCCTGACCTCTCTTCATCAGTGATACTTTCACCTCTGAAAAACATTTATTTGTACATTGCTGTTTTCTTCATGGCATTATCCCCATAAACTTGGACTAACAAGGGGCTGATTTTACTTCCATTTTTTCCCCAAGTTTAACAAGAAATTTATTGTTTGCTTATTGCTCTAATTCAAATTCCGACATTCTTGCAATGGCATACAAAAACAGGCAACGACAATAATGAATGTCACTCAGGGAGATTCCACCACGCGGCAACAGGAACACAGCTGTGAGGCACTGATGGGCCAAGTTTATGAAACCTTATTGAGTTGTTTGTACAATGCTGCCAGTGTAAGTGCATGGTAGCAAGTGCACGAACTTCATTGTCAGTTCATCAACATTTCAGCACATCTTGTATCCCTTTGTGCCATTTGGCTGAATGAATAACTGGAGATTGTGTCCAGCACCATCCTCTCTGTGTATGAGCTCACCTCTGACACTGTATCGTAGCCGTCTACTCTCCAGTGGTGACACTGCTGATAGTCGTATAAATATGAGCCCTTTGCCTGCAGAGAAGTGAGAAACAGCCATGGTTCCATCAGTAGTCTTTGTGAATTATAGCTCAGGACATATATAAAGTGGATTTAGCAGCAGATCCCTCTGGATTGTTGTGTTTACAATCTAATGTCAGAGACCTCAATAAATTTTGGCAAACCACTTTTCCATTAAAATATAGCTGGAAAACCTTTGGGCACCACATGGGAAGACATTCACTTTGTTTTTTATGGTAGGGAAGGAATGTTTAGGGACAGCTGGCATAGATGTTCACCCATTGGAAGAGCAATCCAGAACTTATTTTTTCTACAATGGTTAGAGATTTGCACTTGATTATAGGATATGTCCTTTAGTTTTAAACTTCTAAACTCTCTTTTTATATAAGAGAAGCCAGGGCAGAGGGTTTTCTTCATTTTGAAAATATTGGTCTACAAAAATTATATGAAGAAAGATAGATGACTAACTGCCCCAGTACATGCAAGAAAGTGAATTGGTATCCAAGGAGGGATGGCATGTTTATGGCACAAGTTGGGAGCAGGACTAGAGTTTAATTTCTTGATAGTTGTTTCCAGTCAGGAGCTCTAATATAGTCGCATTTATCGATATTTTTCTATATGATTTGCACACTATTTTTTTCCACCACTAAAGTCACAAAGATAGTGTTCTATATTTTTCTCAGCACATTCAAAAAACTACTTTTTATAATTGGTCTTTAATCATTCTGGACTTTGTGGACTTTGGCAAGACAAAGAGGAAAAGAAAGAAGGAACAGCAGTTTAAAAACATAGAGAATATTCTTCAAAGCCAGACCTGGCACTGCCACTATTTTGAAAATTGCTTATTGACCATTTCCCTGTGTTGTCAATGAATAATTAGCATTTCTTATATGCTAAAACAACAGTGACAACTGCAATAAAAGTAGCCGGCATTGTGGTGGGCGCCTGTAGGCTGAGACAAGAGAATCTTGAAGCCCAAGAGCTGGAGGTTGCTGTGAGCTGTGACACCACAGCACTCTACCAAGGGTGAAAAAGTGAAATTCTGTCTCTACAAAAAAAAAAAAAAGTTTCTAAATGAAAAATGTTTAGTTTGTTTTACTAAAATAATGCCTTTTATATGAAAATGTCCTGAATTTAACTCTCATTTTTTTCTAACATATTTTACCTCTATTTTTTACTAGGACTAAGAGTAATAAGTTAATAGACTAATAAGTAATAGACTAATAAGTTTTATTTCTGTACTATTTTTAGGGTTCTTTTATAAATCTTGATATTAAATAAAAAAAAGCTCTGTTGTGCATTCAATACTGTTAAGTGTTGACTTATTTTACTATTTATTAACTAAAATTCTTAATAATCCCCCATTAGTAACATTTTTCTTTTTAAATTATGTTCACAGAAATACTTTAATGATCTGAAGCTGACTGAATGTGACAAGAGCTCTTTTTTTTTTTTTGAGACAGAGCCTCAAGCTGTCCCCCTGCATAGAGTGCTGTGGCATCACAGCTCACAGCAGCCTCCAACTCCTGGGTTCAAGCGAGTCTCCTGCCTCAGCCTCCCAAGTAGCTGGGACCACAGGCGCCCACCTCAACACTTGGCTATTTTTGGTTGCAGCCGTCATTGTTGTTTGGCAGGCCTGGGCTGGATTCAAACCTGCCACCTTAGGTGTATGTGGCTGGTGCCTTAGCCACTTGAGCCACAGGTGTGGAGCCAACAAGAGCTCTCACTATTGAATTATGATAATTCCTTATGCCAGGAATAGCAAATAGGATTCCACTAAAGGCTAAATCTCTTTGGCATGTTCTGAAAAATTGTTTTCTGAGACCACATTTAGGCTCAGCAGGAAGTTTTTCCTTGGTTGATTAGTGATGTCTGTAACAGATATAGGACAGAAGAGTACCAGCATACATGCCACATATTTGATATGACTGTTCTAAATGATTTACACTAAAACCTAAACTTCAGTTCATCTGGAAGATAAGAAATTTCAGTTAACAGCATTTCCTAATTACCATGTACCAGAAAAAGTTTTCATTTAAAGTCACAGAGCTGAAAATACTTCTGAAAGTTTTAACACCATATACCTCCCTTAGTATTCCTACATGTAAGATTATTATTATTATTATTATTATTTTGGATTCCTCATCCATCCTGTTTTCTTTCCTTCCTTTATTTCAGTGATTTTCAACTAATGTGCTATGAGAGGATCTTAAGTGTGCTTGGGGCAGGTCATGATGTATTTTTCAAGGGGCTATGTGCATTGGGGCAGGTTGTGGAGAATGGTGAGTCTTGGCATCCAGAAGTCTGCCTGGGGCCTTCAGAATCTTAGGTCCTTTGTCTTGCAGAAAATCCAGCATTTCTGCTCCAGGGGACTGAGATGAGGGACAAGAAGGCAGGACTAGAGTCTTCAACTTTACTAGGAGTGGTGGTAATGAGTACACTAGTGAGTACACATGTAAGATTCTTACTTAATAACCCCATATCCATTATACATCAGAATCATCACTGTTACAATTGTTTTTCTTAGAAATGGGACTCTTCAGCTGAATGATCTCTAGGAAATCTACTATAAATTGTCTGTGCCATTTTTTGAATTGCTTACTGGATTACAATACTTTATTTAAAATTTTCTAATGAGAAGTGAAGAAAAATACTGTTAATCACGGCTTCACATAATCATTGTTTTAGTACAGAATTCACCAATATCTATGGGAGCTCAAGGTTTTTATTGTCATGATTCCTTATAGAGGCATTTTCCATAACAAATTTAATAATTTCAGTAGAAAAAAAAACACACTTGGTGGCAACAAAAATTTTTGGTAAAACTAAGATCTATAAAAATCATTCATATAAAATGCAGACAACCTTAATTCTTTACCAGAAAGGATAACTACCTAAAATCTCATGATACTGGAATCAATTTTAAGTTAAGAAAGTTAAATAAAACTCCAGGTCATCTTGATTACAATGTAGTCAGTGTGGCTCCCAGGGTAGCTTTCTCAAATACATAAAGGCCACAAGTTTCAGATTTTCAGTCAGGTAGACCTGGGTTTGCAGCTTTGGGAAAATTAGTTTACCAATGCTTTTTCTTGACCTACAGGAGACCAAGAGCTGTGAGAAAACCTTTGTAAAATCCAATGTTATATGCTGTTGGTGATGGTGGTGATGGTGGTGGTGGTGGGGTCCACTACCATTTGTCAAACAGCAAGCTTTTCTTCTTCTGGAGGAAGATGAGCCTCATTAAAGTGTCACAAGCATCCCTAAATTATGGTACTGCATGTCCATAAGGAAAGAAAGAGATGTATTCAATGTTCAAATTCAATGAGACAAATTATCAACTCTGTAATATTTCTGTCAAAGAATAGATCAGATCCTTCTATCGGTTCTCCCTCCTAAAGTTCAGTTGAATGCCATATGGTCTATCATTTAGGTTATAACATAGAAGGTTCGTGGGGCATTGGGACCATTTCACACTGGCTTGTGAGAACATGGTGGACATGTCCTCTTATCTCTAGATCATGATATAATCTTGCAGCCTGACCTTGTCCATGAGGAGAGTATTTGTACCACAGAAATAGGCAAATGCTACCAAGTATTCTCTTTTTTCCCACCAGAAGTCTGGTTGATAACCATTTAATAGCTCCTCCTCCAATGGACATATTAAAGTGTTTCCAGTCCAGGTGGTGAGATTCTTTGAACTGCCCAAGTCACCATAAACTGTCCAAGTCTCTTCTTAGAGAGAAGTAAAGTACATTTAATATACTCCAAATAGATGTTTAATTAACTAATCCAATGGTCCTTAGAAGTCAATAACACACATTAACTTTAATCAAGAACCTTTTATGGAAGTTCTCAGGGAAAATGAAATAATTTAACCTAATTTAATTATTATATATCTTTAATTTAAAGATAAATAATAAATATAAACATAAATTATTATATAACTATAATTTATTATATCTTCATGTCAATGTTAAAGAACACTGACCTAAATATATATACATCTCAGATACTAAATAATTGGAATAATAGTATTTGTATTCATTATGTATTAGCTAAAAATAGTTACATCTGTATTAAAGTCCATTATTGCTGTGTTTAACCTTCATGTAGTTTACCTTGTTAACAAAGCAGGCAAGTATTCAAAAAATATTTGCAGATATTGTGTTATAATGAGATCAGACATTCTGTCATCTGGTGTATTTATAAAATCACTGAGAGATTTATGCTTTTCTTATAAGAGTACATGAATTTATATCTCATAATACCTCATATAAGCTTGAAAATGAAGGTGCAGACATTATGTTCCCTTAGTAATGTGTGCTGACAGCTCCATTACATTACCTGTGTACCCAGACACACTGAAACCTGGTGAGTCACTGACCTCTTCCCCTCTGTTCGACTAAAAAGCCCAGTGTAAATGGATGCCCTTCTTTCTACAGAAAAAGAATCATTTTTGTTGAGAGTAGATCGCAGTTCAGTGAAAAGTGGTTCAACATCATTCTATTTGGTATGATGACACACATTCATAGGACCTTCTGGTTTTCAGGCCAAGGGCTATGTACAGTTTACAAGGCTGACTGTATGACCCACAAATAAAGTGTTCACTTTGGTGATAATGAATAGCCAACTTGTGGTGTTAGAAATTTTTGACCTTTTCCTCTTTAACTCTATGGTATCAAGGAATTACGGATGGGACTTTGTAATAGCATTTGAAATTACTTTTATGTGACTTGGATATATCTATCTAGTCTAACGAGAGATTTATTTTATACATAAATTCAAACCCAAGAAATTATTTTGGTAAAATATTCCTTTGTTTAAGTCTTTAAACTTCAATGAATAGGATGGGAAGTTAATTAAAAGTAGAAATTCTCCATTACATCCCAATATTCTGGAATGGGCTCAGAAACTGTATATTTAATAAATACTTAAGTATGCTTCATGTAAGAACTCTGCAGGTCATACTTTGATCATACTTGATCAAAGATTTTTGGCAAAGTTTTAGACTTTATCACTTTTACTAATGGGAAGAGGTCAACCAGCAAACTTGTTATTTAAATTTATAAATTCGTGTTTAGTATTGTAATTTGTTTTGCTGTTAAAATACCAAACCTGAACTTGGTAATTATAACTTAGCTAGAGGATAAGTAGAAAGCTGGACAAAACAGAAAGTAGAGATTTGAACATATTGGAGTGCTACCCAGGCAGAGAGGACTGGAGAAGTTAAGATCTCAAGAAGAGAGAAAAGCAGAAAGTTGAGACTGACATTCGGTATTACTTTTTATCTCTCTGGTGACTAAGAGGCTGAGTGGAATTTTCAGCAATCTCATAGATCATGATAGGAGTGTGAAGCTTCCGGCTCCAATAAGTGGTCATCGATTCTGTCTAGAGAAAGTGCCCCAATACATAGGAAGGACCGGGGTGAACATGCATGCATACCTGTGTATATTGATAATATTCCCATCCAGAGGGTGCCAAAAAAGTATACACATTTTAAGAATGGAAAAAAAAACTATTAAAATCGTAACATTCAATATACACCAATAAAGTTTGTTAGGTTGCATATTGTATCTTGTATCTCTCTCTCTTTCTCTTTCTCTCTCTCTTTCTTTTTTTTTTTTTTCAGATAAAGTTTCACTCTGCCACCCTGGGTAGAGTGTCATAGCATCAGCCTAGCTTGCAGCAACCTCAGACTCCTGAGTTCAAGTGATCCTCTTGCCTCAGCCTCCTGAGTAACTGGAATTACAGGTGTGAGCCACCCTACCTGGCTATTTTTTTCTACTTTTAGTAGAGATGGGCCTTGCTCTTGCTCAGGCTGGTCTTGAACTCCTGAGCTCAAGAAATCCATCCGCCTCAGCCTCCCAGAGTGCTAGGATCTCTTGTAATTGTGGAAATCAAATGTGACTCGAATATTACAATTTTAATACAATTTTTTTTTCTTTCTTAAAGTATATACACATTTCTGGCACCCTTTGCATATCTATATTAATATTGGCCTCTTTCTCCTCCCTCCCTCCTTGAATGGTTATATAGCCTCTGGAGCCTGCCCAAACTGGATTTAAATCATAGCTCTGAACTGTGTTGTTTTGGGATCAGCTACATAATATTCTTTATCAGAACTATTTTCCCATTTGTTCATGCATTTGGCAAATAGGATATGTGTGTCTACTATATTTCATCAAGCTTGGTGTATATTTTAAGGGAGATAGCTACATCCTTAGGTTGTTGTGAGGATTGTACTTTTTGTCTAGCACAATGAGTAGCACATATGGGTACTTAATAAATACCATACATGCTGAAGGAAAAAAATTATCAAAGCAGGCTTTGACAAAAAATTATCAGTAACAGACTTCCTATGGGGAGTAATAAACTTCTTATTTCATGTTCTCGTCTGTCTTATAAAGAAATCTAAATGTAATGCATGTTACTATTGGCTAATTTCATTTTCACAATATGATTGTAAAGAAGTTGGCAATAATTAATAATTCTATGTTACACATGAAAACAAAAAGTAATTCAAAGGGAGATGAAAGGTTTATGATACTTGCTGTAAACCTTATAGCTTCTCATATTCTGCCTTTCTTTTTTTTTTTTTTTTTTAGCTAGATTGTTGTCATTTTTATTATGAGTGTTTTTCTTCCCTTTCTAAGATACTTCTAAATTCAGGACAAAATTTATCTGAATCAAAACTAGGCTATCCAAGATCAAGATTGCAATGGTGTAGCTGATGGCTTTAGTACTGGAATTCTGTGTATTACTAATTCTTTTATAAAATAAAAAAGAAAAATGTTAATATTTGCTAAATATGTGTAAATACCTCAAATAAGATTTATAGTAGATCCTAAAACAACAAATTCTAAAGATGAATAAAATTGTCATTCTGAAATATAAGAAAACATACATATTTTAATATATAAATTTTCACTCTTACTATCATAAAGCTGCTCTTAAGGTAAAAATAAATTAATAATGAGAAGACAAGGACCAAGATTGTTTTCTTTTTTAAAAAATAAATTGCTTCCATTTATCTTAGAAACCTCACTTAATTGGGATCCCTTGCCAACACCCTCCAGGAATAGAATACTGAATCTTACACTTCTATTTATCTTTAATTTGCAAATTGAAAATGGACTTCATTTTCTTGGCAAGAGTAGTTTTTCTCTTTAAATTGCAACATAGCTTTTAACAACAGAGTTGCTTCTTTTGGGCATGCTTACTTTTTAATTTAGGTTGTATTTGTATGATTTTGTCTACTTATATAGAATTTTAGTAATTTGCATTTTTTCATTCTTATATTCATTTATTAATCTTTTCAGTATTTATTGTGTGGAAACAATAAATATAAAACTTGCAAAGTCTATGATATTTGCCACCAAGAATCTCTAATCTGTTGGAGATTGGAGTCTTGGTAAAGATGAGTGCTGGGGTTGAGATATAAAGAAAAAGTGCTGAGTCTTTCAAATTAGGTTTACTCATAAGAAGTTTTGTTTTAAATTCACTGAGAGAAATTTAAAGATTGGTGAATTAAAGAAATAAAAGAAGACCTAACATTTGATCCAGAAATCTCACTGCTGGGCATCCAAACAAAGGAAATGAAGTAGTTTTATTAAAAAAGACACTTACTATTCTGTTCCATACATCTACCATCCTTAATCATTAGAGAAATGCAAATCAAAACTACTTTGAGATATCACCTAACTCCAGTAAGATTAGCCCAAATCACAAAATCCCCAAACCAGAGTTGCTGGCGTGGATGTGGAGAAAAGGGAACACTTCTACATTGCTGGTGGGAATGCAATTTAATATGTTCCTTTTGGAAAGACGTCTGGAGAACACTTAGAGAACTAAAAATAGACCTGCCATTCGATCCTACAATTCCACTATTAGGTATATACCCAGAAGATAAAAAATCACATTACAATAAAGATGTTTGTATCAGAATGTTTATTGCAGCCCAATTCATAATTGCCAGGTCATGGAAGAAGCCCAAGTGCCCATCAATCCACGAATGGATCAATAAACTGTGGTATATGTACACCATGGAATACTATGCAGCCCTAAAGAAAAACGAAGACTTTACCTCCTTCATGTTTACATGGATGGAACTGGAAATTGTACTTCTTAGCAAAGTATCACAGGAATGGAAGAAAAAGTATCCAATGTACACAGCCCTTTTATGAAACTAATTTATAGCTCTCAAATGAAAGATACAACTTAATTCTAGCCCAAGAATATGGGGAGAGGGTGGGGAAGGGGAGGAGAGAAGGGCGGCTGAGTGTTGGGAGGGTGACTGGAAAGATTACCTATATTTCTGTCTAACAAGGGTACAAGTGAACTTTTCTAGAACTAGAATATAAATGTTTTGACACAATGACTAAGCAAATGACATGAAATTTATGTGAACCAGCTTGATGAAAGTATTTCAAAATGTATATGAAAACACTACACTGTACCCCATGTTTGCATTAATGTATACAGCTATCATTTAATAAAAAAAAATTAAAAAAAAGACACACTCAAATGTTTATTGAAGCACAATTTACGAGTGCAAAGATTTGCAAAAAATCTAAGTGCTCATCAATTCATGAGTGGATAAAGAAAATGTGGAGTGTGTATGTGTGTGGTATGTGTGTTTAGCCCTAAAATACCCTTGGCAAAGCCATGAATTTTTTTTTTATTTCAAATTAATACAAGGATATAAATTTTTAGGTTACATCATTTTCACTTCTATAGTAAAGTTCAAGTTGTAGCTGAGCACTTCACCCAGGGGGGTACTGAACACCCTCACACTGTGCACATTAGGTGAGATCCTGCCAATTACCTTCCCTCCTACTCCCTCCTCCTCCCTCCTCTCCCCTCTCCCTTGCTAGATTATATTTGTGTTTTATCATTCGTATGGGCATGTAGTTGTCTATATATTGATTTCATATTAGTAATGAGTACATTGGATGGTTCTTTTTTCGATTCTTGAGATACTTTACTATTTAGAATGTGTTTCAAGTCCATCCAGGTAAACATAAAAGATGTAAATTCTCCATCTTATCTTATAGCTGAATAGTCCTACATGGTGTACAGATGCCACAGTTTGTTAATCCATTCGTGGGTTGATGAGCTTTTGGGTTGCTTTCACAACTTAGCACTTGTGAATTGAGCTGCAGTAAACATTCCTGTGAAGCCATGAATTTTACACTTTTACACTTTAGACCTTTAATCCATTTTAGTGTCTCTAATTTAATTATTGTATAGTAGTTTTTTTAAAACACTTACCATGGAGATTGCTGTATTGGGGTGCTTTATCCACATGTATATTTTGTTTTTTACATAGAAGCCTTAGAACTTAGTAGAAAATGTTCTTCCTAATTTCAATGTGATAAAACCTAAGGCTCAGGCAGATTAAATAACCCGGTCAAGGTCAAACCACCTGTCAGGAAAATAAAAAAGGATCCAAAGCCCAAGTTCTTGATTCTTAGTTTTCTCATCATTTATAACATGATACCTGGTTTCCCGGCAGGTCAGAAGCTGGGAAAATTATATAGAAAACTGGAATCTTGTCTGATGCAAGCACAAAAGTGGAAAAAGAAGTGCTTCTGTCTGTAAGATATTTTTGGCTCTACCTGGGAGGCCAGGCTAGGTCACAGTAGGAAGTATGAATATTTTCTCAGTCCCAGTTGGGATCTGTTAGGACTCAGGGACATGCTCCAAAGATAGCAGGCTTGAAGGAATAATTCTATAAACTGTCATTGCTTAAGACAGCGTATCTCAAACTTGTATACGTACAAACTGTGTAGAAGAAAAAATATTCTTGTATAGCCCAATATTGAGAAGAATTCTTTTGATTATAGTACACCTTAAAAGTGTACAAAATTAACAGCAGGTATGCATTTTCATATTTTACATGTTCATAGTTTTATTATTAATAATATACCTGTGAAACAAAAATATTTACAAAGCTATGGAAACTATGTCACAAAATATTTAACACCATTTCAATTCAAATTTCCTATTTAAAACTTTTTAACAAAGTGCAGCAGATATATAATAATGTGTATGAATTCTATGTAAAGTTATATGAAATTTATACACACATTGTTTATATTCACCTGAATTGTAAGCTCATGGGTAAAGATATAAAATATGTACAGTATAGTGGGCTAGAAACATCTCCTTACTAGCCACTCATGGTGAGGTTGGGGAAAGAAAACATCAGCTACCTCTGGCTGTGGGAACCCACCCAGGGACATCACGTTGGGGGCACAGTGAAGCAGTGGTAGATGACAGGAACCAGTAAGGAAGTCAGGGGCTGAGAAAAATGTTAGTGGTTGGGAATGGGCAAAGACCAGCCAGCCAGCCTTCCCACAGAGGACTGAGGACAAGAAAGGGCTGTCTTTAAGTTTTTTGATTTGGGGCTAATCTGCTACTGGATTTGCCATAGAGGCTTAAATGAGTGGGTGGACTCAGACAGTGTTCAGTGGCTGGAATTGAAAACCAGGTGGAGTGGATCTCCCATTGGCTTGACAGCTAACTAGATGCTGCTATTGTCAAAATGGTGCATGGGAGAAACTGTTCACAGGGCCATAGTGCATAGCTGGTTTTGGCATGTCTGTTGAGCTTGGGCATTTACCCTAGGGGTAAGCTGAGCGACCACGGGAATTATTGTTAGGGAGAACTGTGTGACATGCCTCCTAAGGAATCTGGTGAAAGCTTTCAGACTCCAATTCCATGGGAACTGAATGATAACGAAATAAATGGTTCACTGAGGGCAACTAAGTTAGGAAGATAGTGATTCCTACTGATTTCCTACTCTGCAAATAGAGAGTGACTTCTGGCCCTAATTTTTCATAACAAAACAGCATAGTATCACACACCATAGTGCCACCTGGTGTCCAGGCTCTATCTATCTATCTATCAATCTATCTGAAATACCATAAAAGTGTACAATTATACACTTTTTAATTTATAAATTAAATTATAAATTTATATATAAATTTATGTATGTAAAATTATATAAAGTTATACATACATACACACATATATTTATGCCTCCTTGCATCTTTCTTTCTTTTGTTTGATTGGTTACATTTCTATTTTTACTTTCTTCGATAGTTAGGGCTCCTTTTTTTTTTTTTTTTAGAGACAAAGTCTCACTTTGTCACCCTTGGTAGAGTGCTGTGACATCACAGCTCATAGCAACTTCCAGCTCTTGGGTTTGGGTGATTCTCTTGCCTCAGCCTCCCAAGTAGCTGAGACTATAGGCACCTGCCATAACACCTGGCTATTTTTTTTGTTGCAGTTTGGTTGGGGCCAGGTTTGAACCCACCATCCTTGGTATAGGGGGCCAGCACCCTACTCACTGAGTCACAGGTGCCACCTAGGCTCCTTGATTTTTGTTATAGTTTTTCAGCACCTTTCATTCTCTCTTTATTTCTCTCCTTTCTCTCTCTTTTGGTAGAAAAATTTTCTCATCTTTCCCACATAAATTTCTCATACAACAGCTAAGATATTCCTTTTTTCCCCTTTATTTTATATAATTATATCTTTAGTTTTCTTTATTTTAATTTTTTTTCTTTTTTCTGAGTTCCAGGGGGAGGGTCACAGCATTGGTCTGGCTCAAGGACGTCATAAGTTCACAGTGTAGGGTGTCTTTCTAGCTTTGGCATTTGGAAAGACAGTATTGGCATGTTTCCACTGTGACATACTGCTGATTTTTAAAAAATATATATTTTTTCCTTGTCTGGTAGAGGAGGGTCTTGCTTTTGCCCAGGCAGGTAAGGAGCTACTGAATTTGAGGACCTACTGCAATCTGGATCCCCAAATTCCTAGAGTTCTGAGTGTGGCTCTAGCACTCTGTCCAACTACTCAATTTCTCTTGTTCCTCTTTTTATCTTCTTTGACCCTTTTTTTTTTGTCTTCTTTTTCTCTTCTTTCTCCCTTCCTACTCCTTATCCTTCTCTTCCATTTGGACTTATACCAAGGCTACTTTAGCACCTCAACACAAGGTGGTTAAAGTGAGGCAAGTAATGAGAAGGAAAAAGTAGATGAAGGAATTGAATAAGAAGAAGACACACATGGGTGGCACCTATGGCTCAAAGGAGTAGGTCACCAGCCCCATATACCAGAGGTGGCAGGTTCAAACCCAGCCCCAGCCAAAAACTGAAAAAAAAAAAAAAGAAGAAGAAGAAGAAAACACATATGAGGAAGAACCAATGGAAAATTCTGGCAACATGAAAAGCCAAAACAGAGCAATCCCCTCAAGTGACCAAAAGTCAGCTACCACAGAAGATTCCACGTGTAAGGAATTAATGAAAATTACATAAAAAGAATTTAAAATATGGATGGCAAAGGCAATAAAGGGAATTGACAAGAAAGTGGAAAAACAGAACCAAAAAGTGGATGAAAGATATGAAGAATACAGAAAGGATATGGTGGAGCTTATGGGCCTTAAGAATTAAATCAGGGAATTTAAAGATGCAATATTACGTATCATTAATAGATTATACCATGAGAAGAAAGAATCCCAGAACTAGAGGATAAAGATCTTAAGCTAAGTCAGGTAGTTAAAGAGGTAGAAAAGAAGATACAGAAAGTAGAACATTCACTCACAGAATTCTGGCTCTTCATACAGCATTAAAAGATACAAATCCCTGAGGAGGAAGAACATTCTGAAGGAATGGAAACCCTACTGGAGGATATCACAAATGAAGATTTCATAAGTAATACTAAAGATTCCAAAACATAACGCTTAGAAAAATATCAAACCATAATTCTGTCAACAGAAAGAGAGCATGGCCAAAGTACACTGTCATGAACCTGTCAAAATTCAAGACAAAAGAGAATATTCTGCAAGCAGCCAGGATTATGCACCATTGATCTATAGGGGCTGAGCCATCAGGATGACAACAGACTTTGTTGATGAAACTTTCCAAACCAAAAGAGAATTGTCATCTATTTTAACCTTCTTAAATAAAACAATTTTCAAGCCAGAATTCTGTATCATGCTAAATTAAGCTTCAAAATTGATGGAGAAATCAAATCTTCTACTGATATGCAAATATTGAAGTAATTTACCATTATAAGACCAGATCTACTGGAAATACTTAGACCTACTCTCCATAGTGACCATCACAATGAACCACCATCAAACTGAACACCCACAAACTAAAGGAAAAACTCACCTTTCACAATTGCGGAAAGGATAAAACTAAGCAATAGACTTGCACAGAATAAGATGAATAGAACTCCACCACAATTACTGATTATCTCAATAAATGTTAATGGCTTGAATTCCCCACTGCAAAGCACAGGTTGACTGATTAGATAAAAATAGTACAAGCCATCCATATCCTGCCTACAGGAAAACATCTAACCTCGAAGGACAAATCTAAATTCAGGGTAAAGGGATGGGAAACAATTTCAGGCAAATGGAACTCAGAAGAAAGGAGGTGTCACAAACTTATTTTCAGATGCAAGTGTATTTAAAGCAACTAAAATTAAGAAAGGCATAGATGCTCACTTCATTCTTGTCAAGAGAATAATATAATAAGAGAACATTTAAATTCTAAATATTTGGCACCCCACTTAAATGCTCCTAGATTTATGAAACAAACCCTGTTTGGTCTGAGCAATGTGACATCACATAACATCATAATATCTAAGGACTTCCACACACCTCTGGTTGAACTGGACAAATCACCTAAACAGAAACTAAACAAAGGTACATGGAACCTAAATGCAACCCAGGAACAAGTGGTCTTAATAGACATTCAGAATACACCATGCCAAAGCTAAGGAATATACATTCTTCTCATCAGCCCATGGAATGTGCTCCAAAATAGATCATATCCCAGGTAACAATTCAAAACCTCAAAAAAATTCAAATAATTGAATTTATACCTTGTATCTTCTCAGGCTGCAATGTATTAAAGGCAGAACTCAACTCCAAGATAAATTTTTATGCCCACACAAAGACATGGAAATTAAACAACCTTATGATGAATGACAGTCACATCAAGGAAGAGATAAAGGAGAAAAGTGTTAAATTCCTAAAAATTAGTATTTATTTTGCATCCTGAGATGCTGCTGTATTCCATGATAACTTCTAAGGTGTTTGTAGTTGAGTCCCCAGGGTTTTCCAGGGGACTGGAAGATGTCATCTTTGAAGAGGAAGAGTTTGACCTCCTCTGTCCCCATTTGGATTCCTTTGACTTCCTTCTCTTGCCTGATTGCAATGGCTAGGACTTCCAACAGTATGATAAATAGCAATGGAGACAGTGGGCATCCTTATTGGGTTCCAGATTAGAATGGAAATTCTTTGAGTTTTACTCCATTCAATATGATATTGGCTGTGGGTTTGCTGTAGATAGCCTCCATCAGCTTAAGGAATGTCCCATTGAAGCTTACTATTTTCTTGAGTGTTTTTTATCAGTAAAGATTTCTGACTATTGTCAAAAGCTTTTCCTGCATCAATTGAAAAAATCATATGGTGTTTGTTTTTTATTCTATTTATGTGGTGGATTATATTTATAGACATGCATATGTTGAACCAACGTTGTATCTCTGGGATAAAACCCACTTGATCAAGACTCTTCTCCTTTTACACTAACACCAAAGAAGATAAAATATCTGGGAATATGTCCAACAAAAGACTCTAAAAAGAGTCTAACATAATCTCTAAAAAGAGAATTATGAAACTTTGAGAAAGGAAATATCAGAAGATGTCAATAAATGGAAGAAAATGCCATGCTTGTAGCTGGGAAGAATTGACAGGTTAAATGCTACCACGTAATATTATATGTTTGAGGGAAATCTTTTGTGAAAGCAAGAGTCAATTGATATGACAAATTTCATTATTGTCTTATTTTAAGAAATTGCCACAGCTACTTCAATCTTTAGCAACAACCACCTGATTACTCAGCAGTCATCAGTATGGAGGCAAGGCTCTCCACCAGTCAAAAGATTACATCTGGCAAAAGGCCCAGATGATTGCTCACATTATTTTTTATAATAAAATAATTTTTAAATAAAATATGTACTTTTTCAGACACAATGCTATTGCATACTTGGACTAAAATATAGTGTAAACATAATTTTTACATACACTGAAAAACCAAATAATTGGTGAAGCGTGCTTTATTGAGATATTTGCTTTATTGTGGTGGTCTGGAGCCAAGCCCTGAGTATCTCGGAGATATGCCTGTATAACCCCCAGGTGACAGTCCCTTTCTCAGTCAGTGTAGTTCACTAGCCACTCCTTTGACACCAACTTAAACACTAACTAGTTTGTGGTTGGTTTTGCATCTTCCTGAAGTTCACCTAAATGGAATCATACAAAATGGTCTTCCTTTATTCCCCTAATATATGTCTTTGAGATTTTTCAGAACAGTATTATGGTAGTATAACAAATAATTCATTTTTTTTGAAATGCATTTGTTCCTGGAAACACAAGCACAAGACTGATGACCAAAGTCAAGGCTTCATTGCATTTGGCATTCATCGAGCAACATGTGTCTTGTGACTGTACAATTCTTCCACCATATTTATCTATATACTTTTTAGATTATAATCATCACAAAAGTACAAAATCAAAATTTTTAACCCATCATTTATGGGTATGTAAAACCTGTGGACCTCAATTTGTAACACAGTAACTTAGAAGGACAAATTTTCTAATACTCAAATAAGCCTTGATGGACATATGGGTAAAAGCCTTCGTGGAGCCCTTACGCTGGAAAACTCTTTCAGAAGAGGAGAAGCAAAACATCTCTTTCACCACTTCACAACTTGTCTAAGAACTGGTGCTGATTCTAGCACACATTTACTTTTAGCTAATGGGTTGTTTACTTTTAGCTTACTTGGACACAATTTGAGCTTATGTCATTAATGCTGACAATACTTACAGGTTCTTCAGAAACTATGTCTGTGTTTAGCACTACATTTCAGAGAAAGTTACAATGGGGATACTGCAAATAACTAGAACAATACACATAATGTCCGGATTATGGTCTTCTTTTGTAACAGAGTGAATTGATAAAAAGGATTGACACTAGCCTAGCTTTGCTCTCAGGAGGGCTGTTAGGAAGGCTATGTAATGAACTTGGGGACAATAAAAGGACCCTGTCATGCCATTTGTAAAATTCTTTATAGCAGCACTTGAAATTAAATGCATTCTTTATAGCTATGCTTATATTGTAGTTTTATTCAAGTACTTATTTTGAGATCTTTGGGGAAGAGTGTTCTTACAGGCACAGAGAAAGTTGTAAAATTGAAGTGAAAGTAGAAATAAATAAATGATAGCACTTAAATAGTATTTCTTCAGTTTAGGATGATCCAAGAGAGACAATACAAACCAATAATTAATAATTTTTCATTTAGAAAATAACTTATTTCTTTTTTTATGTGTAGAGTCAAACTCTCTTTTCAACTCAGAAAGAAAACAAACATAAGCGTGCTCATTTCATATTACTGGGACAAACTTGTTGAATGTAAAATACATTTTAGTGGTTTTAAATTCTGATCACAACAATTTCCTCACTTACTAGAAAATTATAATATAGTATGAATTATAACAAGCAGGCTGGGTAGTTTTTATTACTTTAGTCCCAAAGGATCAGGCAATGAAATCAAGTCTAAATCCTCCTTTAGACTTGACTTTGCTTTCTTTGTAGGTAGATAGTTACAGCTTCTCAGGGAAAGATTTCTTACCATTACCTCTCATTACTTTATAGTTTTCTAAGTTTGGGGTAATACTTCAATAAAATATAATCAACCTGTCAACCAACTCACCATCCAAACCAACCAACCAACATAATTTGGTGCTAAAATCTTGTCCCATGAAGAGTAAAATATAAGTTCTCTTAGATGTATACTTATCTAATAAAACTGTATTTATTGAATACTAAATAATATAAAAAGATAAAAATTATAGAAATAACTAATTTTAAATGAATAGAATTGCCCTAAAGTGTTTGCTAAGTGCTAGAAGGATCAGGCTTTTTCTTACTGATGTGTGTCGCTGTGATAAATCACTTACTAATTTTTGATTTGTTTTTTATAGTAGTCATTAGTAGACCTACCAGCTGATCTAGCAATCCTGGTACTGGGTTTCTGCCCAAAAGAAAATAAGTCACTTTTATAAAAAAGACACCACACTTGAATGTTTATAGCAGCACAATTCACAACTATAAAGATATAGACTCAACCCAAGTGCCCATCAATTCATGAGTGGATTAACAAAATGTGGTGTATGTATAGCATGAAGCCTTAAAAAATGATGAATTAATAACTTTTCCAGTGAGTTGGAAGGAACTGGAGACCATTATCCCAAGAAAAATATCTCAAGAATAGAAAACAAACACCACATGTCCTCTCTAATGAATTGGAACTTAACCGAGTGAGGACACTAGCTCACAGAGGGAAGTTAAAGTCATTGGAAATCAAGCAGAGGGTAGGGGCAAGGACAGGAGGGAGGCAAAACCACGCACCGTGGGTACGATGAACCCTATCAGGTGTTGGGTACTTTTATAACCCTGACTCAAGCCGTGGACCCCAAACATCTGTACTCCCCTAATATTATGAAAGAATAGAAAAAGAAGAACTTGGAAAGGAAAACATAAAAACCATTTCAAGTAAATTTCCTATTAATTTTGTATACATGTTGAGGGACTGGAAAGTAAACAAGCTTATAAAAATCTCATGTTCTAGTGGGAAAGAACTGACTTTCTGTAGGAAATTCAACAACTACTGATGTAAGTGGCAAACGTAGCTAATGCAAATTGAGGTGAAACGTACCACGTCTGTTTGCATGATGACAGCTACTCAACATATGTTGAAAAGCGGGAAATCAGATAGTTGAACATTTTGTCTGAGATACCATCCGTCAACTGTATGGACTCAGTATTTATGTTGCCTTTAAGATACTGCTAAGAAAGAGCATTCTAATTCTAAATAACTCAATTTGTCTGCTACTAAAATTACCCATTCAATACCAACAGAAAAATTGCTCACATTAACTATGCTGCAAACAAACAGAAAGAATCAAAACAAACAGACAGATGCACTCATATTCTCTCATTAGATGGTATAGTCATTCAGTTCAAGAACGATTCAGTATTTACCACATGCTTTGTTCAGGAACCATGACGTGTTGTTCTCATCACTCAAAGCAAAACAACAATAGCCACAGTTAACTCTCTCAGAATGCTTGCAAATTGCTGAGACTTAGTCTCCACCCTTTAATATAAGAAATTATCTGATCTTCTCCACCACACTACTTAGGTAGGTGGGTCTGTAATCCCAGTTTATAGATGAGGAAATTGGGGCAAAGTGAAGTCAAGTAACTAAGGTTTCATGGCTTTTGAGTGGAGAAGGCAAGAATCAAGCCCAGGTAACAGAGTTCCTGGGCTCATAACTCTTCTGCTTTGCTATTCTTAGACAGCAGGCAGCAAATTTAAGGAACCAGGACATGAAGTCAGAGTCTGATTTCCCACAAAGGAGACTGGCTCTTATTTTGTATTTAAAATTTATCTTCTCACTCTCCATGGGTAAACCATTTATTTTTTTCATTGTTATTTTAGACTTTAATTTAAATACACAGAGAAGTTTTAAAGAATTGTAAGCATAATACATATATAATGTTATATTTTATTTATTCTTTCCCACTAAGTAGTTTCCATTTGGCAATGCAGTTTTTATAAAGTATGATTTTTTAAAGGTTGCCTAATAATCCACAGAGTTGATATACCACAATTTATTTAGTTCTTTTTGGCCACTTAAATTGCTCCCTTTTATTTTATTTTCTAAATAATAGTGCAATGGATTTCATGAAATTTTTTTCCTAACTGTGTTTTAATTCATCTAGTCGTCAATGTGTAAGTGTAATAATGTTACCATAACTTTGCCTGTACTTAGAATGATTGTTATTTTAGATTTTTTGTTAGTTTTGATGGTATGGAACAGTATATGCTAATTAGTTGGTTTCTTTAATGTGATAAACCAATCATAAAATTGTCATACATTGATGCCATAGGCTCCGGCATGCTACAAATTATATAGCATCTTTAGTTTCTATGCTGATCTGATCGTTTTATGTGCCAGTTCATACAATATCTCTCCCAGCTTAAGGCTGTTCAATATTTACTCTATTTAAAAATCAAATTCTCTATCGGAACTGATTTTGCTCTTTAAGATCACTCAGGTGTGGGGAGGCACCTGTGGCTCAGTGGGTAGGGCGCTGGCCCCATATACCGAAGGTGGCGGGTTCAAACCAGGCTCTGGCCAAACTACAATAAAAAAATAGCCAGGCTTTGTGGCGGGCCTCACTCTGTAGTTTGAGGCAAGAGAATCACTTAAGCCCAGGAGTTGGAGGTTGCTGTGAGCTGTGTGATGCCACGGCATTCTACTGAGTGCGATAAAGTGAGACTCTGTCTCTACAAAAAAAAAAATAAATAAAATTACTCAGGTCATTTTAGGTAAATGCTTAGTGTTTTATAGGCTCACCCCAATCTTCCCCCGCAAACCCCCTTTGCATTATCCAAGTCTGGAAATTAATAGGAACTCTTTTGTCCTCAGGGTGGATGGGCAGGAGGGAGCTCTGTGTCTTTGCGCACGCCCCAAACACTCAGTAAGTGCCACTGGGGAGAGGCTGACATTTTTTTATGGGTGCCTACTCCCTCCTACTTTTGTCCCCTTTTTTCTACTTCCTCCTACGCTTGTCCCCTTTTTTCTGAAACATAGCAGGCAAGAAGGAACAAGATTTTACTGTTCAGTTCATACGTGATGTTACATCCGTTTCTTCGAAAGTGTTCATCGTCCTGCCTCTTTCTATAAAGTCCTTTAGTGCAGAGCACAGTGGAGGGAGGAAAGCGGCTTACTAAACAAGAGAAAGAATTGGAATTATTTTTTAAACATTCAAATCGAAGCGTAACATACATCCTGTAAAAAGCACGAATCTTAATCGTTACGAATTTTTACACGGTGAAAATCCCTGTATACCAACTGCTTGGGTTAAGAAGCAGAATATTAACAACCCAGACAACACCCACTTCCTCCCTCAGAGCCTGAGACTGCCAGGTATGATTTGGGGTTTTTTTTTCTTCTTCTTCCCTTCTGCCTTTATCCCTGGACTTTCCCAGTTTTGTCACGAAGAACAAAGGTCCTGTTTTCCACAATGATGCACGCACATTTTAAAGGTTTAGCTTGCGGGTACTTACTAGATCTGCCACATCTGTCCCCTCTCTGCTTTCCATGCCTGCAAACTGCTTCCTCCTGTGCTCAGGACTGTTCAAGGCCGTCTGCGTTGTCCTTCCTTTTTACGGCAGGCTGTCTTCTGGTGGAAGGATCGGATATTTTGATGGCACGAGCAGGATCTGCCACTACGAGATGCCTTCGTGGTGGCCTTCTTTATCACAGGCAGCGGCCTCACTGCCTCCTCAGGCCCTTCTCTGGACGGCCCATCCGTCTCACCTGGCTCACGTGCACTCCGGAGTTAGCAAGTTTTCTCATTCTGTGTGTTTAGTAAGTACGTACTTCAGGTTTTTATTTTTCTCTTTTATCTTTCAGGGTTGGCCCTGTATGATTTTCCAGCAGGAAAATTCAGAGTTAAGCTGCCACCATTTTCTTAGTAGATGAAAATATCTCTTTGCTGAGTTTTATGTTCCTGTTTTATGGTAGTCTTTCATATTGGCTCTAACTTAATATTATATATGAATTGCATATTTTAATTCATGGTGGAATGTTTATAGCAGATTTTGTTAACTTTGTGAGCAATAAGATGTGTTTCATGCTTCGCACTCTCCTTTTTATTTCTTATGGCAGGAAAGGAGGATTTTCTTGGGAGAATCATTTTTAGGACCCTCTTGTAGCTGGGAAAAAATAGTTTCTAGATATTATCATTATAAGTTCTCTGTTCTGTTGCTGCAGAGATAAACTCTTCTCAGATAGAATGCTTCTTTGTATTCTTCTGAATAGTTGGCCTCCTCTGTCTGCCCAAAGCAATGTACTTCCAGAAGGATCTCTGCTGTCAGCCATGTTTTCCCCCTTCCCTGAGTGGCTACTGAGGTCAAGGCCCATGGCCTCTGTTCTAAGGGTAAAGTCACTTTCTGTAAGTAAGAAATTACTGTATATTCTGAGATCTGCTGTTGGCATCTCCCCACTTTGACCTCCACACTCTCTACTGTGCTCAATCCCAGCTCTGTCCGATTTCAACCGTGCTCACAGCAGAAGTTGTAGTAGACAAGCATTGTGCTTCAGCTTTGGAACAAAAGTGACACTTTGGGAAAGCTGCCATGGCTCAGGCCCCTTCACACTCCTAATGGCATTTGCTGTGTGGTTTTTGCCAGTTCTGAAATCTTTCTGATGACCTTGTTTGTAGTTTGGATTTGTCAGGCTTTTTTTTTCCTTTCAGTTTTTGGCTGGGGCTGGGTGTGAACCCACCACCTCCAGCATATGGGGCTGGCGCCCTACTCCTTGAGCCACAGGCACCACCCGATTTGTCAGGCTTTTTATTGCTCTTAGTTTCATTGAAAATGGAGTTTGTATGTCTGCTTTCTATTTTCCATGGTTCCTTGTATCTTCACCAGGAACAGAAGAGGAAAACTCTGATCCAAAAAGTCAACATGTCATTTTCTGTATAATCTTATGTTCAATTTGTTCAAAATACTTCTTAGAATTAGCATCCATTAGTGGTAAAGTAATGATTATGCTTTTGAGATTGTTCCATCTATGTGCTCTGTTAACTTCTGTTGGTATTCGCCTACAAAATTGCTTTCATTTTAATACAAAATACTTAGAATACTTATTCTTTGTTTTCTGTGTATGATTTGTAATAAAGCCAGCTTTTAATATTTATACTTTCCCTGTAGAAAAAACTAGAGTCACCTTCGTGGGTGACATTTTTGTTGTTTTGAAATAAATATTACATCTGTATTTTGGGTTTCTAATCTCAGCTAATGAAAACAAAGATATTTCAAAAAGTATGTATTCACATGCAATCCTGAGAAATTTGATCTGTTAATTTGAGAATTAACTTTGGAAAGATGTTTAAATATCATTTTTTCTCTCTTATTTTTTTCTTTTTAATTGAATGGGATTACATCAGGGACAGAGATTACAGTGCAAAAAAAGAAATTAAAAAGGAGACTTTTTGGAATTGTTTGTAATCATACTTTTGTACACAGGAGAGAACTGACCTTCTATAAATGCCTGTCAATTTAGAAATTCAAAAGGGTGGCAGTCTGCTATGATAGGGAAATAATTTATTGGTTGTCTGTTCTTGGAGGAGTTACTTAATGTCTCTGACTCACTCTTTTAAAAATTTCTTTTTTAAATTTTTAATTACTGTGGGTTCATAATAGTTGTATATTTTTATAGGGCAAATGTGATGTTTTGATAAAGGAATACAGTGTGAATTAATCAAGTCAGTTAATCAAGGGCAGTTGGGGTATCCATCCTCTAATACATTGATCATTTCTTTGTGTTAGAAACATTCCAGTTCTACTCTTTAGTTATTTTAAAGTATGCTCTAACTTATCATTGTCTATATTTACTTTGCTGTATTATCAAATATTGTTCATTCTGTATAACAACCTAACTATATTTTTGTACCCATTAACCACCCCCACTTTTTCCTCAGCCCCCCACTACCCTTCCCAGCCTTAACCATCATTCTACTCTCTTCCTCCATGAGAATAATTGTTCTTAGTACTTACCTCACACACCTGAGTGAGGACGTGCAAGATTTGTCTTTCTGTGCTTTGCTTATTTCACCTATTTCACTTATTTTTATCCGTGTTTCAAATGCCAGGATTTCATTCTTTTTTGTGGCTGTGTAATATTCTACTGTGTATACACACCACAATTTCTTTGTCCATTCATCTGCTGATGCACACTTAGGTTGATTCCAAACCTTGGGTATTATGAATAGTGGCTGCAAAAAACACAGGGAGAGCAGATATCTTTTGGATACACTGATTTTCTCCCCTCTTTTGAATCTATACCCAGCAGGGGAGCTGCTGAGTCATACAGTAGTGCTCTTTTTATTTTTTTGAGGAAGCTCTATCCTGTTCTCCACAATGGTGGCACTAATTTACACTCCCATCACCTGTATGAGGGTTGCCCTATCTCCATGTCATCTCCAGCATTCATGATTGCCTATCTTCTTGAATAGACATTTCTCAAAAGAAGACATACACATGACCAACAGGAATATAAAAAAACGCTCAGCATCATTAGTTATCAGGGAAATGCAAATCAAAACTACAGTGTGATTTCTTCTCACCCTTTATCTAAAGTCCATTTAGTCTATAGTACAGATAAGTTCAGTGTTTCCTTGTTGACCTTTTGTCTGGATGATTGTCCAGTGCTGAAAGTTGAGCATTGAGGCTTCTGTCAATTATCCTGCTGGTGCTGATCTTTCTCTCAGCTCTGGTAGTATTTGCTTTCTATATCTGAGCACTCCATGTTGGGGGGAATGTAAATTTAGACTTGTAATATCCTCTTGCTGAATTGAGACTTTGTTTTTCTTTACAGTTTTTGCCTTGAAATCTATTTTATCTGATAGAAATATAGCTAGTGCTGTTTTATTTTCCTTTATTTTCAGTATTTATGTCTTTACAGGTGAAGTCTGTCTCTTGCAGACAAATATGGTTGGTTATATTATTTTTTTATCCATTCAGCCACTCTGTCTTTTGATTTAAGAGTTCAGTTCATTCATATTCAGTGTTATTGATAGGTGAAGATGTGCCGCTGCCACGTTATTTGATTTTTGATTATTTTGTAGTCTTCTTTTTCTTTCTTCTTTCCTGCCTTTCTTTGTTTAAAGTGATTTTCTCTGGTAGTATGCTTTACTTTCTTGCTTTTTATTTTTTGTGCAAATGTTGCAGATTTTTTGGAGTTTACCATGAGGCTTGCAAACATATTAAAAGCAATTATTTTAAGCAAATGGCAACTCTGCTTATAAAAAAATAAACAAGAAAAGATAAATCTAACAGAGATTCTACCCTTTAACTCCACGTCCCCCACTTTTTAATGTTTTTTGTTCCATACATATCTTTTTATACTATCTATCTTTCAAAAAGTTGTTGTAGTTATTTTTGATAGAGTTATTGAAGATTTTCTTTTAGCATTTCTTGTAGGACAGGTTTGATATTGATAAAATCTCTCAGCTGTTGTTTGTCTTGGAAAATTTTTCTTTCTTCTTTATGTTTGAAGGATGCTTTTTGCAGGATATTTTATTTATTTATTTCTTATAGCATAACTGTGTACATTAATGCAATCATGGGGTACAGTATGCTGTTTTCATGTACATTTTGAAATACTCTCATCAAACTGGTCAAGATAACCTTCATGTCGTTTTCTTAGTTATTGAGTTAAAACGTTCATACTCTGCTTTTAGAAAGATTCACTTGTACCCTTGTAAGATAAATCATAGAGGTGACCCCACCATTCTCCCTCCCTCCCCCCTTTCACCTCCCTCATCGTTTTCTTAGTTATTGAGTTAAAACGTTCATACTCTGCTTTTAGAAAGATTCACTTGTACCCTTGTAAGATAAATCATAGAGGTGACCCCACCATTCTCCCTCCCTCCCCCCTTTCACCTCCCTCATCTTTTGCAGATCTTTTCACATCTTTAGTCTAGAGTGAAATTTTTTTTTTCCTTCAACACTTTAAATATGTTGTGCCACTCTTTCCTGGCCTGTAAAGTTTTCACTGAGAAGTCTGCTGCCAGAAATATTGGTGCTCCTTTCAATGTTATTGTTTCTTTTTTCTTACTTTCCTGATGGCCTTTTATTTATCAATGACCTGTAGGGCTTTCCACATATTCAAAGGGGATTAAATGATCTTCAGATGGCCTCAAAATACAGCCCGCCTAGGACATTTATCTGGCCTGCCCGGTGTTTTTGCTGCTGCTGCCTGTCCTGCTTAGCAGGCAACTCGTCCTGGGGCCTGCAGTCCTGCCCTCCAACGGTCTGAGGTACAGTGAACTGGCCCCCTGTTTAAAAAGTTTGAGCACCCCTGAAAATCTTTGGTCATTGCAGCAGTACTGGCATGTGGGGTGCCCAAAGCCCAGTAATAACTGTCCTAAACTTCTGGTGGTTCCTGCCTTGGTGGACTTGGCTAAGATACGGGAGAATTCCCTGAATTGTCATCCGAAGGCTCTCACTCTCTGTGCTGGGCTGCTGGAGTTGAAAGAAGTGTGACATGGGGACTCCCTTGTGGTCACTGGCACGCCAGGTCACACCTGAAGCCAGCCCAGTGTCATCTAGAACCTGTGATGATTGTTTGGTTACCTCTGATGTTTATTCAAAGCCCAAGAGCTCTTTAGTCAGCAGATGGTATATCTTGCTAAAATTCTGTCTTTCTTTCTAGGGTAATATATTTCTTCTAGCCTAGGATAGGTTCAAAAATTCCTTCCAGGAGCTAAGGCCTGGACTTAGGAGCTTCAGGACTCTGCTTGGTGCTTTATTTTATTGAGGCTGAGCTAGTGTCCAAGATACAAAACAAAAGAAAGAAAACTTTTATCTTTCTTTTCCTCAAGTAGAACAAGACTCCCTGAACCACAATGCCTGTTGTTGGGGTAGGTGAAGCGGACGTTGGCTTGGCCACTGCTGCTGGTGTCTCCCTGGGTCATGTGCACCCCATGTCCATAGGCTCAGAGTCAGCACAGCAGAAGGAATTGCCGCAAACTACAGCCTTTGCGGCCCAACTACCTTACAGGTATAATATAGGCCTCAGGCTGCTTTTTCTCAGCTGGTGGTGGAGCTCGCCAGAACTGAGGTTTTGGGGGAAGATTCCCCTCTGGCCAGGCTGCACTAACTGCTCCCTTTGTGGGCACAGGCGCAATCTGCCCTGTGCCAGGTCCCTTGTGCCAGGGCAGCCTTGGGTTTAAATTCAAAGTCTCACAATCACAATCACTTCAGTCTTCCTCTCCGATTCTCTCTCCAGTCCAGGTGCTGGAGCAGCCCTGCTGGGGTTAGGGCAGTGGTGATGTAGGCAATGCAAGATCGTCTTTTCTGCCCTTTTCAGTCCTCTTTTCTTAATCAGATGTTAAAATCAGGTAGTATGATCACTCTCTTCATTTTGATTCTTCTGGAGGTACTTAGTTGTGTGAATAGTTGTTAAATTTGGTGTTTGTCTGGAGGGATGATTGGCGGAGTTTTCTATTTGGTCATCTTGCTTCCTACCCACCTCAAAACCTTTTCTGAATCTTACTCTTATCTGTAAGGAGTCAGAAGAATATACCACTTGGGTTATTTTGAAGATTAAAAAACAATAATTTATGTACATTGCAAAATACACAGTAGATTTTTAAGAAATGACAACTATCATTTCATAGGAAAGTGGTGACAATAACTCTTCTACTCTTAAGAAAAGTGGCTGTGTGTAGTGGAGACTGTAGTCTGCCTTCCAGATCCCCCCAGTGATGATGTCAGTCCTCATCTCTTAGCTTCCTCACTCTGGCTGCTGATGACTGACCGATGCAGGATCCAAGGTCCTGGCACCCTTGCCTCACTGTGGTACCTCTGAAGGGTCATCCTGGATCCAGAGCTGCCTAAGCGGTTGGCCAAGGCCTCTGCTGCAAGTGCATTTTAGTTCAACTTCTCCCTTAGTCCAACTCTCTTCACGCCTTTATAGGAACCGTTGCTGAAAGTAGTCCCCAATAAAATTCCTTTATGCAAATCTTCTGTCTCAGAGTCTGTAAACATAGCACCCAACCCATGAGAGTGTGACTTGAGGAATGATGGAATTTCTCCTCACTGGCCTACCAAATGTCAAATATTAATGGCGATCACTCATCCATTCTCCACTCATGTCTCTTTGTGGACCTGGTAAGCACTGTGCACCTTACTCAGAGTTTTCGTAAATGTGTCTTTTCTAACTAGAATGATGCACGGCTCCTCAATAGGGACAAAACTTTCTACCATGTTGCCAGCAGTGAGATATTCTGATTGTCTACTGCAGTCAGTGTTAGCTAGCAAAGCATTTCAGTCAAGTTTACTAGAAAACATCTGCTAAGTTAAAGAAATATACATTTGATTTATGTTGAGAAAAATAAGGTAACGGCATGAATAAATTATGAAAATATGCTATTACAACACAGGGAGTACATTAGAATAACAGATGCAAACTTGTTTGGTAAATTATGAGGGTATTCTCAAGTTATGGATGATTTTATTCTCAAGCTGTTCATTGTATCTTTTCTCCTGTTTCATTTGATTTGAAAGCACGTGCTTTCTAAATGGGGACTAGTGTATGCTCTAAAATTAAAGACAGCAGGGTGAAATGAGAAGAACATGGGATTTAGTGTAAAAAAGATTTGGGACTGCATTCCTTTACCACTTTATAATTGTGAGCTTGTCCTTGGGAAAATTACCATGCTCTGTGAGTCTTGGCTCAAGGATGATGAGGGAAATGAGAATACTAACACCCACTCCATAGGACTTTAAAGATAAGTGGCGTAGTACATGTAAAAAGTATAATATCATGGGATAGGGCCTGTAGCTCAAAGGAGTAGGGCAGCAGCCCCATATACTGGAGGTGGCAGGTTCAAACCCGGCCCTGGCCAAAAACTGCAAAAAAAAAAAAAAAAGAAAGAAAGAAAAAGTATAATATCTCTTTAAAGGAACTTCATAAATAATGATAGTTACTCTCATTATTAGAGTATCTTGCTCAGACATGGTGATCATTGGCGTGTTGAACCTTATTATACAATTAAATGTTACTAATACCTAAGAATTCAGGATTTTCTAAGATGAGCACTTGATTTGAGAGGTTACCTAACAGAGAACTCCTCCCTAGACCAACTAATTCAACTAAGGATTAAATGATTTGATGTAAGTTTAAGCAGATGAAAAAAAATCAGCTTTAATAGCACTTAATGAGGACATCCTCTAAATACTTTTTAAAGCACTTAGGCACTAGAATTTTGTCAAACTAAATAAGTGTTTTGTTCTAATGTTAAAATTATCAGCCTGCTTCAAAGTATAATCACATAGTCCTTGAAATTTTTATCTATTTAAAAGGAAAGCAAAGTGTCATAAAAATGTTTTAACTTAGTCACAGATAAGTGGAGCTATGACTGTGATTATATATTGAGAAGTTAAACTTGCTAAAATAAAATAGAAATATTATTGAGCATATCCTCAACTAAAATAAAACTTTAAGAGAAATTGGTTCATATTTTATTTCTGACCTCAGCAGCAACTAGCACTTTCTTCAAGTTTTCACAAATGTGGAAAAGTCTATATTAAATATATTTAATTTTGATCTAGACCAAATACCTTGGCATATGCCAAGTGTGGGGCTCAGTTTATTTCTAAGGTGCCAAATGAAAAAATGTTTTTTTATTTTTTCAGTGGTATGTCTACATTGGGAGTTTTGAGATATTTCTTGAACTGCTGTTTTTAGTAAATACTAGAGTAAAACCTTGACAAACTTTGATGCAGCTTCTCTGGTCATAGAGCTGTATTAAAGACATGGCTTCATGCCAATGGACCATCTTGGAATGTTTAACAAATGTAGTAGCTTGCAGCAACAGAGAGTCATAGATCTTTATTTTCTAATACTTTAGAATTCTGTTTTGATGTGTGTAAAAAGAGAATTGTTAGTAATCATAAATGAGAATTTTTAAATTTTACATGGACTATGATTATAATAATGGTTCCTAAAAAAGAAAAAAATCTTGAATGTTAAATATTAGTGTTAATATATATGTATATGGTGAAACACCTTATGTATATATGTATGGTATATACACTGTATGTGTCTACATGGTGAAGACTTTGTTTCCCAACCTTTGGGTAACTATTATAATACAAGTTAGGTTACAGTAAAGTAGCAGGATCATCTGTGGAGAGGATGTTCCCCTCCACTTGGGTGGGAGGGCTCTTAGGATAGGCCCTGTGGGGATAGGTCTCTGGCATGGGGGTTTCTACCTGGCAAAATGACTGTGAGGTGCACAACTGGATTTCCATGCTGGCCAAGCTAACATAGGCTTTGTCTACTTGTGACAATGTCTTCCTCTTGCCAGATCTGAGTTATAGAGAAGGAAGGCAAATGTGATTCTTACAGATTTGTTATAAGATAGATGAACTAATTTGCTTTTTTTTTCTCTTTTCTTCTTCTTCTTCTTTTTTTTCCTTTTTGAGATGGGTTCTCACTCTTGCTCAGGGTGATTTCCAGCTGCTGAGCTCAAACAATCCACCTGCCTCAGCCTTCCAGAGTGCTTCGATTACAGGTGTGAGCCAATGTGTCTGGCTAGTTTTTTTCATTTTTAGTAGAGACAGGGTCTCACTCTTGCTCAGGCTGGTCTTGAACTCCTGAGCTCAAGCAATCCACCTGCCTTGGCCTCCCAGAGTGCAAAGATTACAGGCGTGAGCCACCACACCCAGCCAGCTGTGGTTTTTTAGGTAAATCACTGTTAGGTGTTCACAACTGCTCTACCAAGTGGGGCATAACATAGTTATAAGGATGTTGATGTTGAAAAATATGAAGTGCTACATAAACATCACAAACATAAATCATTACCATAATAAATCAATTCATTTTAGAAGCTTTTAAGTAAATGTCTAATTCCCTCTTTCTGGACTAACCTGGTATTGAGAATATTCCCAAGGTAAAGGAAAGTAGTGAGCTCCTTGTTTAATCTCAGAATTCTTTTTCTTTTTTTTTTTTTTTAAATTAGATCATAACTGTGTACATTACTGCATTTATGGGGTACAATGTGCTGATTTTATATACAATCTAGAATGTTCACATCAAACTGGTCAACGTATCATTCACCTCACTTATTCAATTGTGAGTTAGATATTTATACTCTACTTTTAATATATTTGATATGTACACTTGCAATATACACAGTAGATGAGGTTCCACTGATTACCCTTCCTCCCCCACCCCCTCGCCTTGCCCACCTCTTCTCTCCTACTTTCTGGGCTATAATTGTGTTTTATCTTTCATATGAAAGTGTGGGAGGTTATATATTGATTTCATAATAGTAATGAGTACTTTGGGTATTTTTTTTCCCATTTTTGAGCCAGAATTCTTTTTCATAAACAGCTAATTGAGATCAGAGGGGCTTATCAGAGTGGTTCAAAAGTCAGGGTAACAGAACTTTTCCAAAGAGACAATATTGGCAGTTGTTGAAAATTGAGCACAAATTTGCCTTTCAAACAATTATTATTAACTCCAATAAGAGGAGTTGAGAGCAGAGAACCCTCTTTTATGAAGAAATTAAGGAGGAAAACTTTTTATCTCTTCCTTCTGTAAAGGCTCATCAATGAAGCTGCATTTGGTTTTATAGGTTAATGGTGACCCTTTCACAGACTCTCCTTTCCTTTTCCTACAGAAGTGAGAAAATTAGATTTCATGAACGCAAGAATATTGTTGAAATTGTCAGCTCAAGAATGAGAAGGTTCATCAGTTGGGAAGAAAGGTTTATTTCTCATAAGGGGTTGCAACTTGCAGTATGGCCATTCTCACAGGCTGGGAAGCATAGCCTCCTGTCAGAAGCAGAAACATGCACTTCTAGGGAACAGTAAAGGGAACAAGAATTTACACTGAGCTGGGGGTGGCTGAGTGTAGTATTTGATAAGCTGGAGGATGAGTCATGAACATTTGTGGGAGGAGAAACATTTGCATGGACAACTGGGCTTCAGGGCCCTTTGTGGTCCCATGTCCAAAAACTGTCAACATTAGCATGATCCAAGGGCAAAATTTTCAGCCCTCTGACATCAAAAGTAAAGGAGAGGAGATGAAGGCCCTCTGTGCACAGCCTCTGTAGTCTGGTCGAAGACCACTCCCATGGTCAGCAGTCTCTTATCAGGAAGGAATGCTGGTCACTTGTGCTGAAACTGCAAAAAGGGAAGGGAAGTCATATGGTTGTTGAAATCAGCAGTGGAGCAAGTCTCGCAGAAAGGCTGGTTTCTTGTTCTCTTAGAGAAGAAAGCCTAATGGCGGTTAGCACAGGAATAATGAGCCCATCCAGTCATGGCCAGGAATTCAGTTATAAGGTTTTTCTAGGTCCTCACCCCCACCCCAAGGTCCACTTGGTTGGAGGGCTTAGAATTTTATTTTTATTTCTCAGAATAAAACCATTTACTTTATTTGATTAAACAAAGATTATGTCAAAGTTCTTCCTAAAATCATTGTCCCTCTACCTTCTGTGCTGAAAGGAGAAAGCTATATATCTCAGATGGATATATAATGCTCTTCTAGCTTATTAGTGCCTGCTAGCTTGAGAAAACTACTTAAATGTGTTTATTAAAAGACCTCTGTTCCCTTTGAGAAAATTGCTAACTATGTGGAAAATTCTAACATGGGATAATTGGTAATTATAGCACATATTGATGGTTGTCTAGTCATTCTCCAAACTCCTACTTAATAGCTGGTAGAAGAAACCTTCAATCACAGAATCTAAAAAGGCCAGACACTTTCCTAGCCTACTTGCAATTAGGGTGGGAACAAAGAGGAGTTGAAGCTGTTTTCTGGGAGTGTTGTAGGCAGGATTCCCTTCCTTAAGATAAATAAATAAAAATGCATGCCTAGGTATTTTACTTTATTTTTTGTTGCTTCTGTGAAAGGAATTGTGTCTTTGATTTGATTCTCAGCTTGACTGTTGTTGGAGTATATGAAAACTACAGATTTGTGTACATTGATTTTGTAACACGAGACTTTGTAAATTTATTAATCAATTGTAAGAGTCTCTTGGTTGAATCTTTGATATTTTTCTAGATATAAGATCCTATCATCATCAAAGAGGGATAATTTGATTGCTTCTCTCCCTGTTCATATTCCCTTGATTTCCTTCTGTTATCTGACTGATCTGGCAAGGATTTCCAGAACCATGAGTGAAAGAGGTGAAAGTGAGCCACTTTGTTGCTGTTCTAAGCGAGAATGCTTCAATTTTTTTCCCCTTTCAATAGGGTACTGACTGCAGGTTTGTTGTATATAGTCTTCATAATTTTACAAAGTAAATTATAACCAAAATGTGTGTACCCTTGAAATATTCTGAAATAGAAAAAAAGTTAAAAATGAATAAATGAAAATGTCCTAGGAGAGATCTCTCCTTTTCGCCTTGCATTGGACAATTTCAAAGAGGATTCAATACTTGAAGCTTTTGCAGCTATAGTGTGATCATGAGAACAAAAGCAAAAGAATCCCTGGGAACCTGACCGGGAGCTCTACCTTCATTTAGTAAGTTCTAGAATAACCTAGGCATATTATTTCTGAGGAAGTATTTGCATTTAATGAATGCAAATAGGGAATTATTTGCATTCAAAAGGGAAAGGCAGTGGATCATGGTGATGCATTTTGTTGGTGTTTGAATAATTGAGAAAATGGTAAAGGCATTTCTATAGGTGAAACCTAGGAGAAGAAATAGGTAGAAAGTTGAAATAATGAGTATTTTACAGGCTTCGGGTATTGCACTGAAAATAGATGACTAAAATAATATATGTCCTAACATTGACACTTCTGCCATTTTCTCCTACTTGGCTGCAAGTTTGATGACACCAGCACCACCACTTTTCAAACCAGGGAATAATAGAAGATTCATTCTTAATGGAACTGATTAGATCTACAGATGTGAATCTGTTGAGAAAGCAATTACAGATGGCAAGAGCTCCCTACTCTGTATTGTACCACAGACAAGCTCCTTCAAGCACACATTGCTTCATTTACTCCTGAATATCACAGAATGACAAAAGATTACTTTATATTTGGGGCAAGTACCTAACAATAACAGCAATATAACCAGAGACAAAACAAAAAAAACAGGCACTCAAAAAACGCCAGATTGAATATAAGCACCAGAAGAAAACTGTAAAGAAACCTATAATTAATATCTTCAAAATTAAAAGGAAATATATTACATGTTAAAAAATAAAAGAGGGTAAATGCAAAATAAATGTTTAATCAACAAAAAAATATTTTGTTTTAAAAGAAGTAGAATGCTTGGACATTATAAATCTAACAAGGAAAAATAAAATATTTAATAAAGAGAAGATTTATCAAAAATATTTCCCAGGAAATAGAAAGAAAAAAGGATTTAACACAAGGCAAATTGGAGAGAGAATAGACTATGGGAAGTTTAAAATCCAAATGGAAGAATTTCCAGGGTGGTGCCTGTGGCTCAAGGAGTAGGGCGCTGGCCCCATATGTTGGAGGTGATGGGTTCAAACAGAGCCCCAGCCAAAAACTGCAAATGAACAAGAGAAAATTACCAAAGAAAAAAATCTATGATTTTAAACAAAGTTCCCAGAATAATAGAATAGTAAATTCTGAACCGAAGGCCCAGTGATTATCCAGTACCAAAGAGCCAATGACAAGAAAAGTTGACTATTACTATGAACTTATTGTGTGCCCCACACTGATCTTTTAGGTTATAGACATCATGGCAGAGGATGACCAGGCATTGCTATAGCTGCGGTGTTTTTTCTTGGTTGTTGTTGTTAGAATGTACCAGAGAGGACATGTCATAATTAGAAGCAGTGTAGAAGTAGTTAAAAATAGAGTCTTAGTTTTTGTTTTGTTTTGCTTTGCTTTGAGATAGAGTCTCTCTGTTGTCCCAGCTTTAAAAGCTGTGGTATCAGCTTAACTCACAGCAACCTCAAGCTCCTGCACTCAACCTCCTGCTTCAAACTCCCAAGTAGCATGTGCCAGAGTACCTGGCTAATTTTTTAATTTTCAGTAGAGAGGGGAGCTCTCATTCTTGCTGGTCTCCAACTTGTGAGCTCAAGTGTTCCACCTGGTCTGGGTCCCCAGAGTGCTAGAACTGTGGGCATGAGCCACCCTATAGGGCCGGTAGTCTTGGATTTTTATACATCTGAATTAAAGTCTTTGTTCTACAAGTCCTTCTTCTGTCTAGGACCTAGAGAAAAATCACTCAAAATCTCTTTAAACTCAGGTTTTTTTTTTAAAAAATTGCAAACTGGAAATAATTAAGAAGTAACAATAACAATGACAATATATTTTACTATTACTCTAAAGATAAAATCAGATAACTTGTGTAAAATACTTAGCCCAGAGTGTGGAACATCTAAATACTCAGAAAAATGTTAGCTATTGCTAATAATAGAAGATTATTCCTTTCATTAGTTGATACCGCTCAACAGTTAGGTTTGAATATAATTTGGTTTTGATTTAATATATACCAGGAAGTAATAATTTAAAAATAATATTAAAAATAATAAAGACATGTTTACATATTCTATTGAATGCTGCTATGATGCTTTATTATTTCTGAGACAGATACTATTTTATTTTATTTTGTGACCTTATCATACTATCACAAGAATAATGTATTACAAATGTGCAAATTTGTCCTCACAACCCATATTTGTCATTTAGCTTCTAGTAAAATTTCCTTTGTATATTTTATTAATGTGTGTTACATTTGATTTAACACATCTGAGAAAGACATGGCACGTGATCTTACTGTATTTGGCAATCTAGCCTATCTTTCTTTCCTGTCACAGGGATGCTTTTATTTCAATGTGGATGAAATAGAGTTTGGAATAAAATCATCTATCATCAATTCAAACCCTGAACTATCAATTTGCACCCAGTGGTTGGTCCACATTGGCGAGGCTGCCATCTTGGCTGGGACTCAAGCTTCATCTTCCATCCTTCCCTCCTCAGTCACTTTCTAATGATTGGTCTAAGGGTGATTGTTTGCCTTGACTCTAGCTAAAGAGAAATGAGTTAAAATAAACAGAAGTTATTGAGGAGGAGTTCCTGGAAAAGCCTTTATAAACTCAGCATGACCCTCTGGTTTTTTTTTTTCCCCTAACTGTTTATGATATATTACAAAATGTCTAGAGGTAGAATGTTTGTAATGACAGGACAACATCTATATCAAGAAGAGAATAAGTTGGCTTACCTGAATGGTACCAGTTCAGGACTATTTACCTTTTGAACTTCTTATGTGAGAAAACCAAACCAGACAAACTAATCAAAACTCATTAGTGGACTTAAGCCTTCGTTATGTTCTTTGTTGTTTTCAGCAGAACAATTCAACTTCCTAATACAACTAGACTCAATTTATAGCTTAAAGTAGAGAAGGAAACCAGTTCTTTCTTAAGGGATCTATACCCTAGGGAATGAGTAGTGAGTTTGGAAATGACTTTGTTTTAGGAAAGGCCAACTGCACTTGTCCCCTTGCTTTAATGAGCTCAGCCTGGCTGCTGGACCTTTAACTTAAGATTAGTAGTTAAAGCTTTGAGTCCCAAGAAAAGATGGAACACTTATTTATTTGATTTATTCAAATATGTTTATATATAAATTTAAAAAATGTTTATTCTGTTAGGTTTTGGAATGGCACAATACTAGTTTTATAAACCAAATTTGGTAGCATTCATATTTTTCTATGTGTACTAAAGTATTCATTCAGACTGGGGATAACATACATCTTGAAAATTTGAGGATATTTTTCTACAAATTTTTCTGAACCTTACATTTCCCTTAGAGTGAATTCTTTGAGAACATTTTCCATTTTCTCATGTTTTTGGTCTATTGTTTCTAGCCTCTCCTTGAGACTGTTTAGATAGTATAGATTTTATTTAAAAATTAATCTTTTTAAAATTGATATCTTAATAAATATAATATAATTTAATTATACAAATGAAAATTTACACAATTTATATTTCTTATGCTGACTTTCATGTATAAATTTTATGACTTAGTTGTTAGGATTTTGTAAATCTAGATGTGTTAGAAATTTCATTTGGCTTTTAGAGGTTGAAAGCAGAAATAACAATGGCTTATATGGTTTTACAAGACTCTAACATAGAGGAAGCTCAGGTATGGGTAGTTCAGGGTTGAAGGGGAACATTTACTCTCATCAGGATTCCACCTCATTCAGGATTTCTGCTTTCCTTTAGTTAGAACATAATTTTCAAGCCAATGTTGCTTCATAACCCCAAATGATTTCTGGAAATCCAATCACCATAACTGAGTTCAGGACATAATGCAGAAACAAAAGGGAAGATAAAAAGGGAAACAGTAGTCAATAAATTCCCCCTACATTTCATTGGTCACTAATATTTAGAATGGCAGCTGGGAAATGTAGTTTTTTATGGTTGGATGCATTGCTCACATTCTAATCGTAAAGAAGGAGAGGATGGCCACTGGGTAGGAAATTCTCAGTGTCAGCCCCACTAAATATACAAGAATTTTGCATAACTATTGCCTCATAATCCAAGTTAAGGTAAAATCATTGGGAAAAATGCTCAAAAATAATTTATTTCTGTTTCTTTAGTTTTAAAAATAAAATTAAGGTTGTTGATCAGTGGTTAACAAAATTCCATTCTGTTAAGCACTGTTAGAAAATTTTGGCACAATTAAGAGTGGCAGTTTTAGTTTAGAAACCAAAATGTTATATTCATTTCTCTGAAGTTTTATCATAAGCATTAAGAAATTAATTTTTCTTTATTACAGAGTTGACTATATCTTTAGTTTATTATTTATAGTTGTGCATTCTTACACATACTAATTTAGTTTCTCTTGCAAATGTTAGATAGATTTATGTCCACTAACATTCCCAAAACAGTATCTCAGGATAAGGAAGTAAAAAGTGGATGAATCAAAAAGGATGCTGTTGGGGTGGGAGGTAAGATGGTGGACTACAGCCAGCTTTCCACAGAGGCTCCCATCAAGAAGGAGTATTAAAAGACAGAAGTTTAGCAAGTAAGCCAATGGTTTGGAGCTGAGTCAAGAGAGAAGGCTGAAGAATGCATATCAATCCTGCTGAGGCAAGCTGTGACACCAAAGACACAAACACAGGGTACTGAATTGATCACCAAGCTGATGGGAGTCCCCTCCCCAATGAGAAGGGTTCACAGTAAACTCCATACAAACAAGTGAGCCGAGTTCAAATGTCCTTCCATTCCTTCCCACAGGAGAGACCCTCTAAAATCTGGTCCTCCTACTTGTACTAGGGTGCCATGGCATTCTCCTGCCAGGCATAAAACTGTATAAAACTGTATATATTCTCTACCTGCAACTCTGAACTCCCAGCACTCCCTTCCACTCTCACCCCAAGGTCTGGAAGCCTGTCCCCCATGAAGTCAGATTCTTGGACATTTTCTTGAGAGATGTGGACAGGGGAAGGGCCCTTGCTTATCTGTGCTGATTCTGACTTGGGAGCAAGGAGAGGACGGTCAGCTGAGAGGGAATCCTGTAGGAGCAGTGGCAGTGCCCCTGGGTGTAGAACAACAGCAGGGGTGGGAACAATAAGGCTCACGGGTGGCTATCTGGGACAGACATGCCCTGTGTCTCTGGGCAACCAGAGGAAGCCAGGCACCTTCTCCAGTGGCAGCTACTGGAGGACCAATCTGGGATGTGAGTAAAGGAGTGTGGGGACTAAAATAAGTGTGCACAGAGCTGGCAGACTTCCAGGGAAGGGCTGCACCAGACGTCTGCTTTACAGAGGCTGATACAGACCTGCCCCCCAGGGGATCATAGCTGAGACAAAGGCGGGCAGGCAGAGGCAGGAACTGACAGTTCAGTGTGAGCTCCAACTGCTTGCCACTGTCCAGAACTGAGTTGAGGTTTCTGTCACCTCAAACAGCATCTGATAACCAGGACAGAGAAAAACTCTGTGAAGTTGTGCTGTTCTGCCAGCAACATCAATCAGGGGCAGGGCTGGAACTGAGTGAACTGCCCCACCTACATTAAGCACAGAAGTTGTCAGGCCTCACCTCCTCCTGCTGGATAGTGGCCATAAAAAGAGATCTGGCTGAGGAGACAAAGATCTCTCTCTGACTCAGGCAGCTATAAACCCCTGGGGCATCTGCTTATTGGGGTGAACTGGGTCACATCCCCAGCCCCACTGGGGTTACCAGTGACTGGATATGACAGAGATGCAAGGTGGAGAAGGAGGCATCAACCTTCCCAGACTAATTTATTTGCCGGGTTGGTCCTTTTGACCTCATGGTGCACTGGAGCCAGTTATACCTGAGCTGCCAGCAGACCCCTGCTATCTAGTTTCCAGGGACCTTTTGAATTCCCCCACCACCAGTGCTGACTGGGACAATTGATTTGGACCTCTTGATCTGGGCCAATCACCCAAGGACTATCGAAAATGCTTCCATGAGTGTGGGGTTGTGGGCAGATGTCATTTTCATTTTCCAATTATTGTCTGTGGGGGGAAGGGTGACTTAAATGCTGGTATTTCTCCACAGCTGAGACTTCAACCCAGAGTAACTGATTTACTAGGGTAGAACAGAGACCAGCTGAAAACAAGACAGAGCTATTTAGCCCCACCAAACTAAGGAGGCCCTCAGTTTCTCAGGCCATAGCACTTTATGGGTCCTTGGCAAAGCTGTAGGAGAAAAGCCAAATGGTGTAAATTAAGCATGGGGTGGAATCAGTGGTGAAACTCCAGTAACATGAATCACCAGAGTAGATCAACCCCCCCAAGGAAGGACACGGCAGATGCAACTGAATACCCCATCCATAAACAGATGGCTGCGATGTCAGAAATTGAGTTCAGAGTCTGGATAGGAAATAAGATCAACAGAATGGAGGAAAGGAGGGAATCAGAATTTCAAATTATTCAAAAGATGTCTCAAGAATTCAATGATTTCAAAGATTAAATGACCAAAGATTTTGACACATTGTGGTGAGAGTTTGCAGCCCTCAAAGATCTGAAAACTATGGTAGAAATCCCTCACTAACAAAATGGAACAGGCAGAAGAAAGGATCTCTGACATTGAAGATAAAGCTTCTGAACACACCCAAGCTCTCAAAGAGAAAGGGAAATGGTGAGAAAAAATGGATCATTCTCTCAGAGAGCTCTGGGATAATTCAAAGAAAACTAATATTCGCCTTATAGGAATCCCTGAAGGTGACAAACTTGCTACACAAAACACAGAAGCTCTTCTTCATGAAATTATGCAAGAGAACTTTCCAGATAAGCCACGAGATTCTGAAATTCAGATAGCAGACAGTTTCAGAACCCCAGCACAACTCAACCCAAATAAGACATCCCCTAGGCACATTATAATTAACTTCGCTAAAGTCAATATGAAAGAGAAAATTCTAAAAGCAGCCAGAAATAAGAAAATCATAACCGACAAGGGCAAGAATATTGGAATGACTGTAGATCTCTCTGCTGAAACCTTTCAGGCTAGAAGAGGGTGGTCACTGACTTTTAATCTCCTAAAACAAAACAACTTTCAACCCAGGATCCTGTATCCAGCTAAACTGAGCTTCATCTATGATGGAGAAAGTAAATACTTTAATGACATTCACATGTTGAAGAAATTTGCCATCACTAAACCAGCTCTCCTTTACCCGGGTAGAACAGAGACCAGCTCAAAATAAGACAGAGTAATTTAGCCCCACTAAACTAAGGAGGCCCCCAGGAAATTCTCAGACCTATCTTCCATAAGGACCAGTGCAATCCTCCACCATAAAAGTAAACTCACTCAGAAACCTTAGATCAAATTCCAACTTCTACAGTGGTGAAAGGATTAAAAATGTCCACTGGACTTTTGAAAAACTTGATACCCCCAATTTTACCAGGCTTATCAATATTCTCAATTAATGTGAATGACTTAAATTGTCCTCTAAAGAGGCACAGGTTGGCTGACTAGATACAAAAACTCAGGCCAGATATCACCTGCATACAAGAATCTCATCTTACCTTAAAAGACAAATATAGACTCAGGGCAGAGGGATGGTCATCTATATTCCAGGCAAATGGAGAGCAGAAAAAAACAGGTGTTGCAATTTTATTCACAGACACAATAGGCTTTAAACCAACAAAAGTAAGCAAGGATAAGGACGGTCACTTTATATTTGTTAAGGGTAATACTCAATATGATGATATCTCAATTACCAATATCAATGCACCCAACCAGATCACACCTCAATTTATAAGAGACACTCTAACAGGCATGAGCAACTTGATTTCTTCCAGCACTATCATATTTAGAGACTCCAACACTCCTTTGGCAGTGTTGGATAGATCCTCCGATAAGAAGCTGAGCAAAGAAATTTTAGATTTAAACTTAACCATCCAACATTTGGATTTAACAGACATCTACAGAACATTTCATCCTAACAAAACTGAATACACATTTTTTTCATCAGCCCATGGAACATACTCCAAAATCAATCACATCTTAGGTCACAAGTCTAACCTCAGCAAATTTAAAAGAATAGAAATTATTCCTTACATCTTCTCAAACCATCATGGAATAAAAGTTGAACTCAGTAACAATAGGAATCTGTAGACTTGTACAAAAACATGGAAGCTAAATAACTCTATGCTGAATTATAGGTGGGTCAGAGACAAGATTAAGAAGGAAATGATCAAATTTTTGGAACAAAACAATAATGAAGAAATGAATTATCAGAACCTGTGGGATACGGCAAAGGCAGTCCTAAGAGGGAAATTTATAGTACTGAAAGCCTTCCTCAAGAGAACGGAAAGAGAGGAAGTTAATACCTTAATGGGACATCTTAAACAACTGGAAAAGGAAGAACATTCCAATCCCAAACCCAGCAGAAGAAAATAAATAACCAAAATTAGAGCAGAATTAAATGAAATTGGAAACAAAATGATTATACAACAGATCAATAAATAAAAAAGTTGGTTTTATGAAAAGGTCAATAAAATAGATAAACCTTTGGCCAACCTAACTAGGAAAAAAAGATAAAATCTCTAATTGCATCAATCAGAAATGGTAAAGATGAAATAACAATAGACCCGTTAGAAATTCAAAATATAATGAATATCACAAGAAACTTTATTCTCAGAAATATGAGAATCTGAAGGAAATTGACCAATACTTGGAAGCATGCCATCTCCCAAGATGTAGCCAGAATCAAGTGGAAATGTTTATCATGCCTATATCAAGTTCTCAAATAGCATCAACTATACAAAATCTCTGTAAAAAGAAAAGCCCGGGACCAGATGGCTTCACATCAGAATTCTACCAAACCTTTAAAGCAGAACTAGTATCTATATTATTTAACCTTTTCCAAAATATAGAAAAAGAAGGAATACTACTCAACACATTCTATGAAGCAAACATCATCTTGATTCCCCAAACCAGGAAAAGACCCAACAAGAAAAGAAAATTATAGACCAATATCACTAATGAATATTGATGCAAAAATATTCAACAAAATCCTAACAAACAGAATCCAGCAACACATCAAAAAAATTATA
>NW_003852430.1:7723688-7756126 GCF_000181295.1 Otolemur garnettii | reverse complement strand
AATTGAAGCAACATCAAAAATACACTACTGGGACCTCATCAAATTAAAAAGCTTCTGCACAGCCAAGAACACAGTAAGTAAAGCAAGCAGACAGCCCTCAGAATGGGAGAAGATACTTGCAGGTTATATCTCTGACAAAAATTTAATAACCAGAATCCATAGAGAACTCAAGTGTATTAGCAAGAAAAGAACAAGTGATCCCATCTCAAGATGGGCAAGGGACTTGAAGAGAAACTTCTTGAAAAAGACAGGCACATGGCCTACAGACATATGAAAAAATGCTCATTATCATTAATCATCAGAGAAATGCAAATCAAAAGTACTTTGAGATATCATCTAACTCCAATAAGATTAGCCCATTTCACAAAATCCCAAAACCAGAGATCCTGGCATTCATGTGGAGAAAGGGGAATACTTCTACATTGCTGGTGGGAATGCAAACTAATACGTCCCTTTGGAAACATGTTCGGAGAACACTTAGAGAACTAAAAATAGACCTGCCATTTGATCTTGCAATTCCTCTACTAGGTATATATCCAGAAGACCAAGAATCACATTACAACAAAGATATTTGTACCATAATGTTTATTGCAGCCCAGTTCATAATTGCTAAATTATGGAAGAAGCCCAAGTGCCCATTGATCCACGAATGAATCAATAAATTGTGGTATATGTACACCATGGAATATTATGTAGCCTTAAAGAAAGATGGAGACTTTACCTCCTTCATGTTTACATGGATGGAACTGGAACACATTCTTCCTAGCAAAGTATCTCAAGAATGGAAGAAAAAGTATCCAATGTATTCAGCCCTAGTATGAAACTAATTTATAGCTTTCATATGAAAGCTATAGCCAAGAATATGGGGACGGGGAGTGGAGGAGTGAGGATGGGTTTTGGCAGGGTGATTGGTGGGACCACATGTATGGTTCATCTTACAAGGGTACATGTGAATCTTTCAAAATGCAGAATATAAATGTCTTAACACAATAACTAAGAAAATGCCACTAGGGCTATGTTAACCAGTTTGGTGACAATATTTCAAATTGTATATAAAACCGGCACACTGTACCCCCATGACTGCATTAATGTACACAGCTATGATTTAATTTTAAAAAAGGAAGTAAAACATGGGTATCCTATGTGGATTAAAATAAAATATCATAAAGTAGACACTAAATAATTGGAAACATTTATCTATATATAGTTAATGTATTTGCAGCAACTAGTGGGCTACTGCTACATCAATGCTTATACACATACACACAGAATTCAAATTCTTAGCTCATTTTCACAAAAACAACTAAGTTATTTTAAAATCTGGCAACTATATTGAAGTTGGCTTACAAAAGCCCCCCAAATTAATAAACAAACCTATGTTAATAATGAAAAAAATAGGTTTATACAGTAGTGGTTTTTATACCCTATATACTCATTATAATCACTTAGGAGCCTTTAAAAAATCCTAGTTTTTAAATCCCATTTCCAAATATTCTGATTTTGAAGAATCTAAAATGAAGCCAGGCATTGGTATGTTTCCCAGGGATTCAGACAGACAGTATGAAAATCACTGGCTAAAACCTTAGGGGAAAAATGCATAACATTAATTCTCACAGCATCTCAGGAATTAAGGACACGTGTATACACATTTCAGAGTCATGTTTATCAATTCTCAGTATGCAGTGAATTCTCTTAGAAGCTTACAGGGATCTTCATTTTGACAGGCACAGCAGTGATTCTGTTACATAAGGAGCTTTAATTACGTGTTAAGAAGTATTACTTTAGAGAACAAAGTCAAGAGTTTATGCCAACTACTATAAAATATCATTTAAATCTGAAATATTTCATTTTTTTTAGATTTGGATAAGTGAGCTTGAATTGAGTGCAGGGTGTATGGGATGGTAGCATAAGAGATATCATATATACATGAATGTTGCCTGGAGGAAAATAATAGGTCACATCTATTTGAGTTTTTTTGTGATAATGAATGATGACATCATCTCTTTCCAGCTATGACTATAGAAATTTAGACAGGAAGGGAAGTATCTAGTTTATAGCTTGTGGCAATGAAGTTTTTGATAGCTTATTGTCTCCACAAATATATTCTGGGTGCCATTTATTACATGGTGAACTTAAAATTGTCCAGTTCTGATTCCTAGGCTTTGCAAACCCAGACAGAACTGGGTTTGTCTGAAAGCATATGTAGTCATTGGGTGTTGTATTTTTATTAACAAAATTAACTCAATTGATGTAAACAAAGTGAAAGTTTATCAATTCACAATGAGAAATTATTACTACACATAGCTTAATACTCACGTTCCATTAATTAACACATTTTATTCCCATAGACTCATGTACCTCAGAAACAAAACATCATCTAAGCTTGCTTCGTAGACATGAAATAAGAATAAAGAGTATTTATGAGACAGAGAGGGTCTTATGAGTATAATAGAACAGAATATTTCCAATATGAGAAGCAGTTTCCTTCAACCCTGAACAGTCAACAATTCCTTCTGACACTTTCTTTCCATTATGCTTCCAAGGCCAAATAATCCCTGTGTTTATAGGTAGACTATTTCTGTAGACATGGTAATACATTGTATTAGGTTTTAGTCATCTATTAGTACTGCCTTAATGAGGTTGCAAAGAATAGACGTGGTCAGATTTCCACAGGTGATAACGAATGCAGGTTTATTACACAAGTTCAAGCAAGGAGTAATTGTGTAGCTAGTGGTCAACTGTGGAGAATTGAATTTGTTTTAGGATAAAATAGTAACCTATTTTAACAACCATAGAACAATTCTATGTTACAAGAACAGTTCTGTTGACTAGTTATAAGAATGTGTCCCTAGAAGCGATCTCCCCTTATGTCAACTTTAGCATTTCTAAACATAGTTTTGACCCAGTTACAAATTTTTTTTATTCTACTGATTTCAGTTCTAAGTTTGTCATGATCAGTCCCTCAGAGAGACTATGACTTACTTGCTTTCTTCCTAAGTAACAGTAAACATTCTCCCACCCCAGGTAGGATTTCCAGGCCATCTCCCTCCATGAGCTGTTTGTCTCCTCTATGTTCAGTTTATTGATGGCTACCTTGCTAGAATGCTGATCTGTGGCCTCAGTGCAAAAAGTATGACTATTGCTAGTGTGGACAGCTTCCCTCAAAGAACGCTGTGACCTGTCAGGGGCTTATATCTTTATAGCATTCTTTAGTGCATACCAAGTCATGCAAGTCTACAAGCAAGCATGTCTTTTGGAGGTGTTTTGTAACTCTTTCCTGTGATCAATTATTTATCAATCTAAATGTATAAGTGTCAGACAGCAACTTTATTTCCTTTAGTTATAAGTTCTTTGGGGGAGGGGATGTATCTTTAATACTGCAACAGAGATTAAATTACATTAACTTTTTAAAACGGAATTGATAGATCTGGCATGAAAGATCAGATATAAAATCTGGTCAAAGTAATTAGGGAATCAAAAAGAGACTGTGAAACAATACTTATGTAAAATCCAAGATACTAAACAATGGAAATGTTTTCCAATTGTCTTTAATATCATGGTTATTATTTAGATGAGTTTTCATATGAAATAATATAAAGGTAGGTTTACATGTCATAGGACAAAATAGCAAATACTAGTTAGAGAATAGGAAAATATGTCATTTTGTTCTGTAAAAGAAATTAATGAATATTATGAAGCAAAATATCCTTCATATTCTTTATTAAATCATATAAATTTTAAAGAAACCAAGATGTGCATGAACATAAAATTCATATATGTTCTATATTTTATAAATATTAAATTTTGAATCAAAGTCAAATGCTGGATGTAATAATATTCAGTAAATTTTTTATAAATGTGTCAATTAAACTTTTAAAGGAAATAAATATTAATATCATGTATTCATTGCTAGTTGAATGTTCTCAAATCACTTATTAATTATCCTTCCTATGGATTTAATTTGTATGCAGTATGTCTTATAGAATATATGCCATGTTGAACAAAAAAAAATCTTCTATTTGTGTTTAAAAGCAGATGGTCTCAGATATTTGCAACTTTGACATTTCCCATCAGTGTAAAACAATTTCAGTAGCTTATTTCAGGATCAGGTATTTCAAGGGGTAAAGGGAAAGGAGAAGTAAATTCCAAGTAAAACTGTACTGATTTTGTGTTTCACAAAACTCTCTTTCAGATATTCTGTACATAAATGCTTTGTGTTTCTTTATTTTGCAGATGTACATGGCAGTATCCTGGTCCCTTGGTATCCATGAGAGATTGGTTCTAGGACCTCCTTCAGGTACCAAAATCTATGGATGCTCAAGTCCCTGACTGATACAAAATGACATCATATTTGCTATAACCTGTGAACATCCTACTGTGCACTTTATCTTCTCCAGATTAATTACAATAATGATTCAATACAAATTCTATGTAAATAGTAATTAGTATTGTTATTGAGGAATAGTGAAACACACAAAAAGGCTGACATGCTCAGTGAAGACTCATTTTTTTTTACCAGTTTTTTGAATATTATAATATTTGGATCAAAGATTGGTTGAATCCTTAGATGTGGAACTGATGGATACAGAGGGCAGACTGTGCTCTGAGCATAAATCTAAATGTGCATCCACATTATTTGAGGATATTTTTCTTCTTTCTTAGGAAAACCAAAAATAACCAAGCATGTATACCTTTTAAAATAACTTTTAGTATTTGTAATATTTTATGAAATATTCTGCTATATTAATTCATTACATGTACTATTTTGTTTAACACTATTTAATTTGTTCTCATTGTATCTATTAAGACAAAATCTTTAATGTCAGGGGTGGGGAGAATCTGACCCCATACATTGTAACTTGTATTTCACAGATGTGAGAAATGAGACTCAGGAGGTCTTTGGAGCCTTGATCACATTGGTAATACGTAGATGAGCCAGGCAAGCTCATAGGATTGCAAATCAAGTGTTCTAATTTCTGTCCTAATGTTGTTTCTATACCTATGGAGGGCAATCCTTTAGGTTTGTATGGCATACGATCTTGTTCAACAATCTGAAATGACCTGGAAAAGGGGGCCGTGAAAGTAGATCAATGCTTTAAGACTTCAGCTTCTATCGCAAATGTGTGAAGAATTGGAAATGCTAAAAAACATCCTAGAAACATTTTCAGAGTAAAAAAGCATTTGAGAGTTCCCTAATCCTTTCTCCAAAATGTCCTTGTAGCTAGGAATTTAGGTAGATTAAAAGTACTTAACTTACCTGGTTGATCTTTAATGTGATGGTGTCCTAAAATCTCAACTGCATGAATACCATACATTTGCACAAATATCCTAAAATTTTATCTTAATAAGTGTGAATATACAGAGAAAGTGATAAAGAAGTTTTAATTCTCAAAATTAACTTCCTACTTACCCTGTTTGAAGCTCTATGATTGGGCTGATATACACTTATTATTGTTAAGTTCTTCTAACTTATTCCAACTAACTCATAATTATGATATATACCTTTCGGCTTCTGATTATACAGTGTCTTGAAGTCTACTTTCTCCAACATCAGTATAGCTACTGCAGTCTTCTCATAGTAACTGTTTTCATAAGACATGTTTCTTCATCCATTTACTTTCAATCTATTTGTTTCTTAATATTTAACGTGAATCTTGTAGAAAGCACAGAGTTTAGTTTCATTTGTGTCTGTTTTAGAATCATTATGAGAATGTACGGCTTTTAACTGGAATCCTTAGTCAATTAGCACTTAGTAATTGTTACATTTTTATTTAGGTCTGTAATTTTACTATTTGCTTATTGTTTGTTCTTCTGTTTTTCTTTTTTGGGGGATTGTTACTCTTTTTAATTTTTTCTGCTTTGTTGGGAATTATTAAATATGTATTCCAATTAAGTTTTAATTTGTCTATTGTTTTTCACTTTTTTCTTGACAGTTTTAGAAATTATAATATATATCCTTAAATTCTCATAGAATATGTAAAATTAATATTATATTTTAAAATGCTTAATTTTCTTTATTCTTTAAACAGAGTTTTATGGGATATAGAAATCTAGGTTGATAATTTTTTATTGACAATTTAAAGATGTCCTCTGAACTCATTTTGTATAAACGAAAACATATTCAATACCCAGTTTCAAAGATAATCTGTTTAGATGATAACTGACATTCTGAGGCAAACTGTTTCAACTGCATTTATTTCATTTTTAACATTTTTTGAATGAAAGACATTTTAATACAAAGGGAATTATTTTTATATATCCTTAACTTAAATAGTAAAGTCAATTTTCACACATTTCTTTAGAGATTTGTAACCACCTACCTTTAAATATAAATCACCCTTAATCTTTTTTTGTCCTAACTGACAAATGCAAAATAATTTCACCTTTTTGTAAATGATAAATAAATTTAGTCCAAATATCACTTATTAAGTTTAATGTATTTCCAAATCACCTTGATTCTCATCTTCTACTTTTTTGAAGTTCTCTTTTAATGCTGGTAATTTGGATTTAAAATTAAATTATTTCTTGTGTTGCCTTAACTTTTTCTTCCTCTAGTCTTTTTAAGTCTTTTGCAGGCAGGATTCATGACTGATTCATCTGTGCATCCATGGATGCACTTTAGCTTGTAAGAGTTCCATGTATTTAGAAAATATTTGAAAAATTTTGATGTTTAAGAAACTGCTTAAAACTTCTTTTGTGATTATTTTTCTTATGTAAAAAGAACAAATTAACAGCTTGTTTATACTGAGGTATTACTGAAGGATATTGTAATTTCTTTTTGGTAAAAGAGAAATGTTATAGTCACGTTGAAGGTGTTTAAGTTTAGAAATTATGTATGTTTGGACTTAGAATATTTATGAGAAAGTGAATTAGAGCTCATTTGGTATGACTTAATGAGACTTGGTCTTAAGGATATTTTAATTTTAATTTTAGTGCATTATTCATTTGTTATCTGAACCAAAATGAAGCAGTCGAGCTGATAAATTCTTACTCATGGAAGTGGGTCTTAGAAATAAACTCCTATGCTGATACACAAAACTGAGAGGAGATTGGGTTATCAATCAGTGAAAGTTAGATGTGTGTTTGATTGATAGAGGGAAAGGACTAGGAATGGAGGGTACTGGGAAGGCTTGAGGTGGAGGGAAAATCTTAATGTGCACGATTCCCTGAGACTCAATGTTACTTATTAGGCCTTCTTAACAAGGAATGTGGAGAGTGTCTAAAAGTCAATTAGCAGGTCCAAAAAGAGCTATTCATACTACCACAGCAGACACTGACTTCCATCCTAAGTGGGCAATGACCTGCTGTGAGAGTGTCCTGCCCTAGATAGAGGCATTGGGAACTTGGTGCCATTTGTACTTTTTGTAACTGGTGTTAAGCACTTACTTCACACTAATCAGGTCACTGGAAAATCAGAATAGACGCCCTTTGCTTTGTCTGAGAATGTGGAAGTCAGTTGTAGCATTACATGAATGGATGGATCAATAAACATAAATTTTTAATATTAGGTAGTTGCTATAACTATTTACTTAAAGGTATGCTTCAGAAACCAGGATACCACTTGGGATACTCTTAGAGTGGTGTAGTGATGGCTCAAGGTAGTTGCCAATGCAATTGAAAAGAGCAAGTAAAGTTTCAACAAGACCAGGAAGTTTTATTGGGAAAGAGAAAGGTTTAAAGAGGAAGAGCAGGTATAGGTTTATAAGCAAGATACATTCGCCATAGACAGCAAATAGGCCCCCATTGTTGCAATAAAGAAAAGGCAAAGAGGTAAGGATTATGGCTAAGGGTTCTCTTGTGTGGTGCCTGGGTCAGGCCTACCTGATGTTTCAGAGGCCACGTTGGAACCAGAGTCTTACTGGCATGAGCCTCTCTGTGGATCCATGGTGGTTATAGACCACATGATAATTAGTCTTAAGGCTGTTCTCTGTCACTGTCCCTACTCTATTATACCTGTTGGGAGGCTAGAGTCTTCTATATCCTTTTGCAGTTGGCATGCTGAGTTCTGATTGGCAGATTGGCAGGATGTTTCCTCCTCTGCAGGTGTGAGCAATCGCTTGGGTCAGAATTTAGGTGTGTGACACCAACATGGGGGTCTGGGGGGCTTGCCTTGTCCTCCTTCCCAAGAAAGCCATTTCTAACTACCTACCTAACAATACTTTTGGGTACAAAGGAATAGAAACTTTCAATGTAATAGTGCTTGTTGTCTTAAAGAGAAGTTCAAAGGTGGGACAGGATCCCAACCTGTTGCCATCAGGGTTCTGGTGCTATTTCTCCACTGCTCTGCTTCCTTTCCTTTTAGTGTTGACTTTGGTTTTGATCTTGGTTAAAAGATGGTGGCCAGCACCTACTGTGTGATGTGTTCTGTTCAAGTCTTGTTCACGTAAATTTTCATTTCAGCCAATCATTCTGATTGGTCCATTTATCTTCTCTTGAACAAATAACAATCTGCAGGAGAATGTTATATAATAAGTGGTTTAACTGTGGATTTCTAGAAAAAAATATTGGCAAACATTAACATGATTGACTTAGACTAAACAGAATAAAGACAGCTTTTTTTTTTTTTTAAAGACGAAGGAAGAGATTCTACTACTATTGTTTATATAATAAGCATAAGAAGGTTACTATGAAAGTTTTGAGATAGACTGTTATGGTCCATTATTTCCCTCTCAAGAAATACAATCCACAGCAGCGTCCTTTCTGATTCACCCATGCAAATTTCAACTGGCTCAGCTTACTGGTGTTGCAAGGCAGGGCTTCATTTGTTTTTGTCTATGCAGCACTCAGTAGCTATGAATCTGGGAAGAGAGTAGTTTTGTACAATGATATTCTGGGACTTTAAAAGTGGGTTAAATAAGTCTAAAGCCGTGAGCATTTGCAAGGGCTTTTGGGGACCTTATCCCTTCCCACATAATTTTTTGGTGGTTTCAAGAAGGACCAGGAGAAAGTGTCCTGTGATCGCAGTGACTGAGGAAAACATCACTGCTGTGGAGAAAATGGTTTGCAAAAACAATCAAGTGACATTGGATGATATTGAGGTGATACTACAGATTGGATTGCCAGCAGTGCCAGAAATACTGCATGATTATCTTCTTTGAGTCAGGAAAGTTTCATCTCTGTGGGTGCCTCACACTTTGACAGATGAGCAAAAGCCCATCTGTATTAAATAGTGTGAAGAAATTCTGGTCAGAGTCAATGGAGGCAAGTCTAAACACGTTTCTGACATCAATACTGGTGATGACGCTTGGATTTGCCAGTTGGATTCAGAGACAAACCTTGGTCACTGGTGTGGATTTTTCCCCATGAAAATCCACTAACAAAAGTGAAGCAGCCCAGAGTGTTGGAAAGAAAATGGTGGCAATTTTCTTCTCCAAAAGCAGTCACATTGTGGTTGGTCCCATGGAGGAACAAAGGACTGTTACTGCTCAGGATACACCGTAGTACACCTACCAAAAGTTTTCAGGAAGTTTTGGGAATGGTGGCCAAGGACAGACCTTGCCCATGACCATGTGTCCACCCACAGATACAACATGGCCATTTAGTTCCTGGAGTGCACAGAGGTTAAAATTGTGATTCATCCATCCTTTAGTCCTGACCTGGCCCCATATGATTATTTCCCATTCCCTACAGTAAAAATTCACATGCACAGAAGAATGTTCTCTATCTCTTAAGAAGTTCTTTAAGCCTACAAAGGTGAGCTTACAGCACTGGAAAGAAATGAGAGAAAATAATGTTTTCTTAAATGGTTTACAAGAATGCAAAAGTGCATAGAATGTTGTGGTGACTATTTTGAGAAACTGTGGAAATCAAACTGATTTTACATTTCTTAATTTTTGTGTATCTCAAAACTTTTGTGGTGTCCCTCCTACATGAGATATGAAAGCCAAAAAACCACAAACAAATCACTGTTTTATTCTATTTTTCTGTATGGAAATATCATCTAATTTCATATTACTCACTATATTTGACCATGAAAACTAAGAAAGTTAGGGTCATGAATTTAGAAATTTATTCAAATTGTAACCAAATCTAAAGGTTAAAAATTGCATTGTTTTTCTGGGCCTTAAAGGAAGCATGCAAACAAAGTCTTTGTTCAAAATTATTTGAAGGTATTTCTCAAGGTTTAGTTTGATATGATAGAAATTATACTTAGAACTTCTGTAAATTAATTTAGGATTAGTTTAAAATTTAATAATGTCAACATTTTCATTAATTAATATCTCCAGGTATCTATGTTTCAAAAATGGAAGTCACAAAAATGATAAAATTTAAAAGAAAAGAATTAGCTATTCAGGAGAGCACATAAAAGTTCAAATAACAAGGGGCTTTTCAAAAATTCTGTGGAAAGTAATCATATGCTTTTTAAAATGTCAGCTAACCCTTAGAAAAACAGCAAGATCATATCATCTCCAAGAGATCCTAAAAGTTTATGACAAATTTATGCTGGATGTTTTCCTGTGGTTATTCTTTTAAACCTAATAGCATGCATCTCCAGATGTGCACAATTTGCAGTAAGAAAGATATAACAGGTCAAATATAAAACTTATCTAAGAAGGCCAAGATATTTCAAATGAATTTTGTTTTTTTAAAAGGACTATTTAAAGTGATTTACTTGGATTGGAGATTCTTAAATCACAATAAAATCAATTTGTAGTAAGAAAGATAGAATAGGTCAAATATAAAACTTACTTAAAAGCTCTATCACAATAGAGCTTCCTGCTGGATGGAAAAATGTCTATTGAAATTTTTCATAATTAGCAGAGGGTCTTCACTCTAAGTGTTTTTTTTTTTTTTTTTTTTTTTTTTTTTTTTTAAATAAAGCACTACAAAATGACCTAAATTGGTTCCTCTGTCCCAGGTTTTTGTGTATTACAGGTCAAAATTTGCACCTTTATCCATTAAGTCTAAATCATGTAACCACCTACCATATTCAGCTGGTCTTAGTGCTCTTCGGGACCTTGCTGCTCATTTGCCTAAACCATTTAGTGATCCAGACAATTGCCTGTGACCTGTGGCTCTGCTGCATTTCTTTTACTATATGCAAATTTATGTGGCTGCCAGGAAGAAATAGAGGTAAGACCTGCCTTAAAAATTGTGTAGGTAATTTTCCTTAAAGCAGATTAAGAAAATTTTCCTTAAAGTGAAAGTGTCCTGATTTTGGTACTAATTCTTTTTCATGGAGTAGGATTTTTGCTCTCTCTCGAAATTACAAACTACTGTCTATGGTAATGACTTACCGTTATCAGGAAGCTGGAGGCAGAAACCGACTTGCAAAAGGATATGGGGACTTCCTTTATTATCTACCAAACATTTGTCTGATTTCTGCTTAAAAATTTAATGTGCAGCAAGTCTGTGGAAATGATTCTATAACAGTGCCAATTTCTTAATCTGTCTTTAAAATTTTTGCAGCTCCTATTACTCAAAGAGATGTGAGTTAAAAAGAAATAGCAAATAATAGACGATCAGAAAAGAAGCCTGTTTTTAGGATGATAAAAGCCTTTTTGAAAGGATGCTAATAAAATTTACCCATAATATGTCAGAATAATTACTTTAACCTGAATATCAAGCAACTTGAAACTGAACTAGAGTAGCTAAAATTAAATCAATTAGACAAGAGTAGCTGTTGTTTCTTGTATAGGGACTTAAATCATTAAGGAATTAAAGTTGGAAACTATTTTATACTGGGAGCTCCATAAGAAAAATCTGATACACACGAAATGTGTGGACGATAAACAAGAAACAAGAAAAGGCCGGTTGAATTCACATGACTTAATGACAGTGAAATACATTGTCCTCATTGATGCCAGTCAGATATTTTACAGCATTAAAAACATGTTCTGCACCTATCCAAAGACAGAGAGGTGACCTTTAAACCAATTAAATCAGTTTTTAACCAAATGACAGGTTCTTACATGTTATAGAGACATAGTGTTTATTTAACTCTGAAACAGATACACAATGATAAACATTTTAATTCCCTGGGAGAAAATATACCCTGTCATACAGCCATTAACTACCTTATTAATATTTCTGATTATTTGAGGAAGGAATTGTTATATCTCCTACAAAGTTTTAATTTTTAGTTTATAAATTATAAGACAAAGGACTTGACTTTTTCAAGTATATCAGCAGGTTAAAACCTTAAAGCAAACTAAACAACAAATAAGCAAAAACTCTTGTAGAATAATTGAAGTTCCTCTCATGAAACTCACTAGGAAAGAAGGTGGCACAGTCATTAGGCTTCTTCTCATGCCATAATTTTGTTAGAAAGTCTGTGTATATTTAATATGTATATCATCTCAATACATTAACTACTACATTAATGTAGAGTTTTAAGAATATATTACATATTTAATTAATATGTTTTAAAACTTCTTCACATTAAGAAATTATTATATTCCTTTTCATGTTTTAGATTCGCAACTAAATTATGAAATAAACTAACAAACCAATCCTGCTGTAATTTGCTTAAGACGCAACATCAAACACAAAGATTTTTTGAAAGGACAAATTTGGAAAAGTAAAAATCTGTTTCTAAATTTGTAGCTACTATTTCCTGTGATATAAAAACCAGTGAAGATATTTAAAATAAGGGCTTTCAAAATAGATTTGTATTCCATATTATTTTTGGTGGGAATTATATTTAGAATTAAATTTGAAAATAATTGTATATGCTTAAATGAGAGTTTTTCTGCCTTAACAAATTATAAGTATGTGTGTGTGTGTGTGTGTGTGTGTGTGTATGTGTATAAATTATTTTCTAGGGTATTTAGGTGAGTAAGAATTAATTCATAGTTTCTGGGAGTGTTGATGAGTTTATGCTATAAATGAAAAAATTTCATGCCTATCTCCAAAAGAAGCAAGTAAAGGAAGGAAAAACATAACCAGCAGATATTTAGCAAAACGAATGTTCTCTGTTTTTAGCTGAACTTTGGAGATCTTCAGTGCTGGTCCTCAGCAGCCTTTGTGATGCCTTCGTAAAGGGAACGCTAGTAACTGAGTGGGTCAATCAATAATTCAGGGTGACTCTAGGCACAGTTTTAGAGTTAAAAAGACCCACATCATCGATTCTTTCATTCCTATCAAGAATTCACACTGGGTCAAAATAAAAATAAACGTGGAGAAACCAATCTCTACACCCATAAAGGCATTCATACAAGTGTTTTCTCTATGTCTGCTTTAATGTAAAAACCAGAGATAGATTCCTCAACAAACTCAGAGTATAAGAGGTGTCACAGAATATTGCTTCACTTTAAGAGGACATACAGAAACTAACTTTCATCCAAAAGGAACCGAATGGTTCATACATTTGCCAGGATAAGTATCTATCAATCCTTTTGAGCTATTGTGAAACTGTATCAAAATGGAAAATCTGGCTTAATTTGAAAATTGAGTTTTTGTTTTGATTGCTAAAATTACATGATAGAAGTTATTTTGAAGCTAATGTGAGGATGACAGAAAGATGTATATTTCAAACATTTCATGAATGCTATTCTTCAATGGAAATAAAGTCCTGTATTATTGGCAAATCCTGGCTTTTGTAACTCCCTGAAAATCTTGGTGCATTCTAATTCTACCAATTGCATGATCAGAAAATAGAAGAAAAGCTACATTATGAGGGTTAGTTTTTCATTCAGTAAAGACTTATGGGTCATATATATAGAGTGCCTATCATGGAGATTTAAAATCGTGTTTTCCTGAGGGATAATATGTGGAATACTGAGAGGGAGGTTTCTCTTTTTCCCCATAAAAACATTCTTGTGACTTCAAGATTTTGTTTAGTGGGGAGCTAGTGGCCTTCGTTTCCTCAATGATCATACTAATTGTCAGGTGAAGGGCTGTAACCACATCTAATTTGTCTCTCCTCAGAGGCGAAAAGAGTAGGCTTCTCCAGGACCTAGGCGTATCAAAACCCTGCCTAGATTCCTTTCGATCATCTCCAAAGCCTGTTCTTTCCTTGCTCTTGGAGGGTTTTTGTCATTTGACACGTACAAATAAATTGACTTCATATAAAATGGTTTGGATTCAGACTCTTTTTTAAAAAATTCTTTTTTTTTTAAATTAAATCATAGCTGTGTACATTAATGCAGTCACGGGGTACAACGTGCTGGTTTTATATACAATTTGAAATACTTTCATCAAACTGATTAACGTAGCCTGCCTGGCATTTTCTTAGTTATTGTGTTAAGACATTTATAGCCTAATTTAGTAAGTTTCACATGTACCCTTGTAAGATGCACTGTAGGTGTGGTCCCACCTATCACTCTCCCTCCACCCATTGGATTCAGACTCTTATATGTGCTCTTCTTAGAAAACAAAAACAAAAACAAAACAAAACAAAATGACTTTTAGTCTTTGGCACTCAATGGTTAAACAGAAAGGGGGATACATACTTAATGGTTAAACAGAAACAGAAAGGGGGATACTTTCTGAGCTATGATTGCTCTGCTGTTCCTTCATTGCATCTTCCCTTGCCCCTTCTTACCTCTCAACAGTTCGTTTCTAATGGTAAGAAACAATTGGAGGATATGGTCCTGAGAGTATTCAGGTCTGGACAGAAGCCCAAGAAAATAGCAATGAAATACATTAAAGTGAATGATTAGATTAGAACATAAATGTTTCCTAGAATTTTGGTTATGGTTGAAAATGGACAGCTTCTTTAGCTTAGGCATTTGACTTTACAACTGAGGAGGCTGATGCTCACGTTGGCTGAGTCAGGGCAACAGAGATACTGGGTGTCCATACTCAAAGTTAGGTTTCCTGACTTTCTTTCCATTGATAGCAAGTCATCTGGCCTCAAATGAAAAAGGGGAACAAATTAAAAAAATAGCTCTCACTCTCTTTCCTTCCTTTAATCGACTTTTGAGTTCCCTCTTTCTATTAAGCAAATGTAACCAGAAGCCAAGGGAATAGGAAACCAGTGATGATATAGGTCCCACAGCTCAAAGGCAGAGAGAGTGTGGGTAAGTGCAGAGACTAAACCTGGTAGAAAAAAAGAAATAACTAGCATGCTGTTTTTTTTTCCTTTTAAACTTTTCCTATGGACATAATTTAATTTAAAAAACTTGATTGAATATTATATGTGGTCACTATTCTTTTTCATACTTACATCATCTTGCAATATACCAAGGTAATAAAGATATTTTTCTTTAGAAAACCAGGCTGACCTATGCTTTAAGGCAAAGGTCTTACAAAAAAGTATAAGACAGAATGCCATCAATGACATCATTTAATAGATGGAGGGAATAAATACATTTTTCTTGAGAAAACCATATTGACTTATGCTTTGTTCCTGTTGCTCTTACCTAGTTTAAATGATGTAAGGCAAATAACTACAAGATAAAGTAATACCAATGACATAAAGAAATAAGGACCACACGTTAGAGTTCAGCTCACCAGACTGATACAAGTAACTTTCACAACTAAAGGGGTTCATTACTGTTGTCTCTAAAAATAATACTAAGTGTGAGGAATAGTTCCCATACTCTGTAATGAACCACTTGTGTGATCTACAAGTATTTTATGCTTGAAGAAGTAACCCCACCACATCACACACACACAAAATCAAATGCTCTATACATAGACAAAAGAAGAATCATTCCTGACCCATGTAGGTGAATGGTTTGCATCATGAATATAATGTTTTATTACCCATGTCATTGTCCTAGGTTGAAAATATATGGTTGGTCATAAAATTAGCTGTCTTTTTTCAAACATTCAGTCTGTACCATATATGCTGCTGACCTCCAGTGGAGGGCGTTACCCTGGTTGACTATTTTATGTATCTTCTATAGAGAACCGCTTTGGGGGGAGCTGAAATTTACCTCACTTTAATTTTATTGTTTTCACAATTTCACGTCATTAACAAAATTCAAGTTGAGATTTTAACCAGGTTTCATTGCATCCTTCAAAATAGTTTACAGCCAAATATATTTCTTACTTAAAAACTTGTTTTAAAAACTAAACTTAATGGGCATAACCAATTATACAGAGAAAAACAGAAAAGCTGATTTCTAGGGATTGTGTTAGTAGGAGACTAATTTTACTACTTAACACCTTTACTCTGGAAAATTACCTTCTATGAAGATTTTCATATCATATTTAAATAATAGACACTATTATCTTAAAAAAAGTAAAATAATTCAGAATCCTTTTAAAATTTTATCCATGTTCATCATCCCATGTAGGTAAAGGAGTCTCTATAATAGAAAGAAATATACAAAACACTGTTTATTTCATTTTTAAGTACTGTCTTAGACTTGATCCTTTAGAAATCAAAGCCTGAGGCAAACATGGCTACTTTTGGGGGACAATTGCAAACGCAGGGTGTTAAGGGTAAAAAAAATGACATAAAGAAAGATAAGGTGCATTATAGTGCTACCCTCCCCTTCACAATTGGCAATGAAATAGGACCTTGTTTAGCAGGCATATTTTCTTTACATGTGCAAGAACTTTTGTTTCCTTGCAAGAATTTTAAGGAGAAATCATACCTTAGAGGAGAGTATGGAAGAAAAAAAGGAGAAGACATGAATTTCCCCTACATCTCCTGTTTCTCATTGGCCAAGGAATAGTCCACAGAATATAATTCCTTAAATTTCTGGGTTGTGTCGTTCTTTCACTTGGCAACCACTTAGGAAGCTATAGCCTGTGCTCAACAAGGTAGCATATCACCAATGTAAGGAAGTGCCAGAGAGAGAGGCACTCAGAAATCATAGGGCTAGGCAGGTGGGGCTTGATGTGCTGATAAGTGTGAAGCTAGAACTTGGACATCAGCCAGCTAGGTGAGCTTGTCAAAGGGAAGCTTCTTTGGAAATGTAGAGTTAAGAGAGAGAATCTGAGAAGGCACACAAAGTTTTTGCATTGGAAAAATAAATTAACAAAAATGATTTGAACTTGATAATGGCTTAAGAGAAAATATTCAAGAAATATTTAATATTTAATGATAATCATATTAGAATTTCATCTGTGCTTGGCTTTTCTATTGGCTTGTGGGTACAAACATATTAGAACAGAGGTTTTTCTTTCTCATTTGTTTTTACAATCCCCATATGCTTAGGTTTTATAATATGAACCCAAATATATGCCTATAGATAGATAGATAGATTTACATATCCATATATAGTTACCAAGATATTTCAGATAATAGAGGGCCAAAAATATACTTTTACAGTTCATAATTATTTAAGGTGGCAATTTGGAAAAGATCTTAAAATTTGGTTAAAAATTTGAATAATATTTATAGGGAAAACTAAAGGAGGAGCAGAATACTACAAGGCAGAAAAATTTGGAAATTTAAGGAAGTGAATAAAAGAGGTTCTATGAATCATCTCATTTTACATCGTCTTCATTCAATATTAGTAAAAAACCATGATTTATCTTATTCATTAAAAAATGCACTCAATAATGTTTATGAAATACCTACTATATTTTATACTCCATATTGGCTCTGAAGAGCTTAAAATGAGAAAGACTGTTCCTAACAGAAGCTTAAAGACTAATAAAAGAAAAAAGCATGTAAATAATACATTATTTATGACAATAACTTTTAGGAAGTTCTTTAATAATGAAAAAGGATTGCACAAGCCAGATTTACATAGCTGCAAAATTACCCCTGACGAACCCCATCTAAAATCATAGCAATGACAAACGGAAAATAAAGTAAAAAATGACTCAGAACATCAACAGCAACTCCAATATACACAACGAAGTAAACAGAATGAAAATATTAGAATAAAATCTGGTACATAGCATCATAGCATTGACATTGCATAATTATAACTTAATACACTAACATTGCAATTATGTTTAGGATAAATCAAAATTTCCCAACATTGATAGAACTACAAGTGTCTGTATTTACAAGAATCTCACATAGTTTATTAAAGAAAAAAAAATAAGTTTTTATAAGCACATGTTGTTTCATTGTTCTTCTCTTTATTGTGCTTTGCGGACATTGCATATCTATCAGAGCCATTTTTCCAACAGCATGTATTCATTTTGAGTTTCCATGATGTTTTGGTAATTCTTGAAGGGTTTAACTTTATTATTATTATATCTGTCATGGTGATATGTCATCAATGAGTTTTGATGTTACTGTCGTAATTGTTTTGGGAAACCACCAATTGAACACATATAAATGGCAAACTTAATTGTTAAAGATTGTAAGTATTCTCACTGCTCCTCCAAATAGCCATTCCTCTGTCTCTCTACCTCCCTGCAGCCATCCTTATCTTTGGGGGCATAACAATATTGAAATTAGGCCAGTTAAGAACCCTACAATGGGCTTGGTGCCCATAGCTTGGTTGGTGGTTAGAGCACCAGCCTCAGTGTATGTCACTGGCACATACACTGAGGCTGGCAGGTTCGAACCTGGCTGGGGCCTGCTAAACAACAATGACAACTGCAACAAAAAAATAACCAGGCATTGCGGAAGGTGCCTGTAGTCCCAGCTATTTGGGAGGCTGAGGCAAGAAAAATGCTTAAACCCAAGAGTTGGAGGTTGCTCTAGGCTGTGAGGCCATGGCACTCTACTGAGGGCAACATAGTAAGACTGTGTCACAAAAAAAAAGAACCCTACAATGGCCTCTATGTATTCAAATGAGTGGAAGAATCCTGTGTCCTTTATTTAAATCAAAAGTGAGAAATGAAATGATTAAGCTTAGTGAGGAAGGCATGCCGGAAGTTGAGATAGGCTGAATACTACGCTTCTTATACCAAACAGTTACACAAGTTACAAATGCAAAGGAAAAGATTCGGGAAATAATTGAAAGTGCTACTTTAGTGGACATAGAAATGATAAGAAAGGAAAATAACCTGATTGCTGATGTGGAGAAAGTCTGAGCATTCTGATTAGAAGATCAAACCAGCCACAACATTCCCTTAAGCGAAAACCTAATCCAGAGCAAGGCTCTAACTCTCTTCTGTTCTATGAAGGCTGAGAGAGGTGAGGATGTTGTTGAAGAAATACCTGAAGCTAGCAGAGATTGGTTCATGATGGTTAAGAAAAGAAGTTGTCTCTAACATAAAAGTGCCAGGTGAAGCAGCAAGTGCTGATGTAAACTCTGCAAAAAAGTGCTGCCAGTTATCCAGAAGACATATAGCTAAGGTCACTGATGAAGGTGGCTACCCTAAATAACAGATATTCAATGTGGAAGAAATAGCCTTCTTTTGGAAAAGGGTGCAATCTAGGATGTTTTTCCTTTTTTAGGCAGGATCTTTCTTTGTTGTGCCAGGTACAGTGCAGTGACCTCATTATAGCTCACTGCAATCTCAATCTCCTGGTCTCAAGTAATCCTCCTGCCTCAGCCTCCCACACAGCTGGGAGTATGGATATACACTACTATGTCCATCTATTTTTTTTTTTTTTGTATTTTTGGTAGACATAGGGTCTTATTCTTGCTTAGGCTAATTTTCAACTCCTGATTTCAAGTGATCCTCCCACTCACCCACTCAGAGTGCTAGGATTACAGATATGAGTCACTGTGATCAGCTTTATCTAGGACTTTTATAGCTAGATGTGAGAAATCAATCCCTGGATTCAAAGGACAGGGGACTTTCTTGTCAAGAAATGCATCTAGTGAATAATGCATCTGATGACTTTAACTTGAAGCCAGTCATTTACCATTCCAAACATTTTAGAGCCCTTCAGAATTATACTGCATCACCTCTGCCTATGCTTTATGTATGGAACAAGAAAGCCAGCTTGTTGAGATAGGTTTACAGCATGGTTAACTGAATATTTTAAGCCCACTGTTGAGATCGATTAATGAATAAAAAAGATAGATTTCAATTTTTACTGCTAATTGACATTGCATCTAGTTGTTCAAGACTTCTGATGGAGAAGTACAAGAAGATTAATACTGTTTTCATGCCTGCTAACAAAACATTCATTCTGCAGCTGGTGGATCAAGGGGTAATTTCGAAGTCTTATTACTAGAAATACATTTTGTAAGATTATAGTTTCTATGGATAGTGATTCCCTGATGGATTTGGGTGAAGTCAACTGAAAACTTTATGGGTCATGGAACCCTAATGAAAATAGCCCACATCATAATGTCTCAAAGCTGAGAAGCTGGCACAGATGTGGAGAGAAGAGAACACTCTTACTCTGTTGGTGGAATTCCAAACTAATATAACCTCTTTGGAAAGTGGTATGGAGAATCCACAAAGAACTCAAAATAGACCTTCCATTTGGTCCAGCAATCCCATTACCAGGCATCTAGTCAGAAGAAAAAAAAATTATCATAAAAACATTTGCACTAGATTGTTTATTGCACCTCAATTTACCATCATCAAGATGTGGAAACAACCCAAGTGCCCATCAACCCATGAATGGATTAGTAAGCTGTGGTGTATGAATACTGTGGAATACTATTCAGCCATAAAAAGGTGGAGACTTTACATCTTTTGTATTAACCTGGATAAAGTTGGAGAACATTCTCTTTAGTAAAGTATCCCTGAATGGAAAAGCGAGTATCCTTCAATACTAATATGAAGCCAGCAGATGAAATAATGCAAGCTCATACAAGACAAAACCTTATAATTCAAGTTAGGGGGACAGGGAAGGATGGAGGGTTAAGAGAGGAGGAGGGAAGGAGAAGAGAGGAGGAGGGAGGGAGATTGGTGTGCTCCCACCTAATGGGTGCAATGTAAGGGTATATGGCACATCTCCTGGGTGCGGGACACAACTACAACAGGGACCTTACCTAAAAAATGCAAACATTGTAACCTAATTGTTTGTACCCTCATAGTAATCCAAATTTTTTAAAAAAGAGAACCTAATGGAAAGAACTCGCCATTCCAGATGAAACATTTGTAATTTCTGGGAGAAGGTCAAAGTATCAACATTAACAAGCATTTGGAAGGAATTGATTGTATCCCTCATGGATGACTTCGAGGGATTCAAGACTTCAGTAGAAGAAGTCACTGCAGATGTGGTAGAAACAGCAAGAGAGCTAGAATCAGAAGTGAAGCTTGAAGCTGTAACTGAACGGCTGCAACTTCATGGTAATGAAACTCGAACAGATGAGGAGTTGCTTCTTGTGGATGAACAAAGAAAGGGGTTTCTTAAGATGGAATCTACTTCTAGTGAAGATGCTAGGGGATTTAGAATATTACATAAACTTAATTGATAAAGCAGCAGCAGGGTTTGAGAGGACTGACTCCAACAGTGAAAGAAGTTTCTCCTCTGAAAAAAAAAATGCTGCCACGGCAGTGCCTGTGGCTCAAAGGGGTAGGGCTCTGGCCCCATATGCCGGACGTGGTGGATTCAGACTCAGTCCTGGCCAAAAACTCTAAAAAGAAAAAAAATGCTGCCAAATAGAATTCCATGCTGCAGAGACATCTTTTCATGAAAGGAAAGTCAATCAATGTGACAAACATCACTGTTGTCTTGTTTTAACAAATTGCCACAGTTGCTTTATTCCTCAGAAATCACCATCCTAATTACACAGCAGTCATCAACACTGAGGCAACATCCTCCATTAGCAGGAGGGTTAAGAGTAGCTGAAAGCTCAGACGATTCTAAGCAGCTTCTAGCAAAGACATTTTTTTTTTTTTTTTTGCAGTTTTTGGCCGGGGCTGGGTTTGAGCCGGCCGCCTCTGGCATATGGGGCCAGTGCCCTACTCCTTTGAGCCACAGGCACCACCCAAGCAATGAAATATTTTTATTAACATACATGCATGGCTTTTTTAGACATAATATCACTACACACTTAATAGACTATAGTATAATATAAACATAATCGTTATACATACTGGGAAATCATGATATTTGTGTGACTCACTTTATTGCAATATGTACTTTATTGTGGTGGTCTGGAATGCAACCTGCAATATATCTAGGTTATGTCTATATTTGTAATTAGTTTTTGTATCATGAGATGTGAAGTTTCTTGGAGGACATTTTATTTTATATTCTGACTCCTGGGTTTGACAGCAAAAGCTTAACCTAGAGCAAGGAGAAAAGCAGAAATTCTAAATTACAGTTTCGATAATATGAGACTAAAAAATAAAACAATATACTTACACTTCTTTATTATTTAAAAATTTAAAGCTGCTTATAAAATTTAATCGAATTAAAAATAAAATATACCTTGAGAATGAAAGGTAAGGGGAAAATAGGGTGGGAAAAACCATTGCAAACAGCTTAAATGATTTATATTAGTATATACTATGCTTGCCAGGAGTGGGGCACAATTGTGTTTGGAATGTTTGGCAGCTCACAGTGTGTGTATGTGTGTGTGTGTGAGAGAGAGGGAGAGAGAGACAGAGATTATAAGCTTTAAATTTTAGAGTTCCTAAGATAAAAACCAACTGTTTTCTGAAGGGATGCATGATTATCCTTGATACTGAAATTTGAGTCTAACCATAAATCTGGTGATATGTTTTTTAATATGGGTTGGTGGCTTGATGCTAAAGAACAAAAGCACACTTATAGCAAGAAAGAAGAACAAAAGTAAGGGGACTCAGGTACGTGACTCTCTGATGATGTAGCTTATTTGGGGATAGATTTGGAATTATCTAAACAATGAATAAATTGCATATCCTTCTTGGTATATCACTGGAATAATGGATTGAATACCTATTAACTCTGTTTCTCTCTGCTGAGCTTTTGAAAGCTTTCTATTTAGTGACAGAGCTTTTAAAGTTAGATTCCTTAACAGGCAGCTGGAATACTTTCATTCTAAAATAAGCACACATTCATGTTTTTAATAGTCAGTTGAGGTGAGGGTAGGGTAAAAATTAAAGAACTCAGTTAAAGAAAGGCAGAGAGACTCTATGGACAATGGCATAGACTTAATTGGAAGCACTTTTTTTTGTGGTAGATGACTTTTTTCCTCAATAAATTTCCAAAGAATATAAAGGGATAGTCATTGTAGTCATAACAAAGACCAAGAGAAACAACTGCTCTCACAGGTAGACGCAAACTCACACACACGTGGTGGCCCACCTGGAGAATCTTGAGGTTGGAACTATATGTTACTCATACACCTTCTGAGATGAACTAGTGATAAAATGTGCATTTGGGTAATTAATTCAAGTGACCTGGATAAATACAGTGAAGGACATTTTTTAGTTTTATTTGCTGTGTCTAAAAAAATCAGATTTTAAAGATGTTTGTTAAAATATATTTGTCATAATTAGTCAATCATTTGGTCAGTAATGTATCTGTAGCACTGGTTTTTGATAATATTTAGATATGTACCACAAACATTCCTAATTCACAATGACAACACTTTTCTTCTTTATAAAATCATGAACATACATATAATGCACATACTTGGCAAAGAACTTGCATCAGAACATCCAACATAGTTTCGAAATATAAGAAACAAGTTTAAAAATGTGAGTCAGCTTCCATCCTTTTTTTTTTTTTTTTTTTTAGTAAAATAGAAATGTTCTTTTAAAATACTGTATTGGAAAAAATTCTCAGTATTGCATATCACTCTCCAGCTCTCTGCTTGTTAAAGTCGAGACATCCTTTGTTTGAGAGAGGAAGATACAGGCACAGAAAAGAAACTAAGAAACCATCGGCAGCTTTGGTTTTCGGATATAGTTTTTAATACCCAGAACAGGAAAAAAACAGTCTTGAAAGTGATTGATTTTGCAGAAGCCAGAAGATTTTTATTTATTTCCTACACACTGGAAAGTTAATTGCTGGCCTCCATGCCAGGGAGTGGAGGCACCCGCCATTGGCCAGGAGAATTCATAGTATAGGAGCCCCCTAGTTCAATTGTGGATAGGAGATATGGCTTTGCCCTACGAGGTAGCACTGCCAACAGAACTTGAGGACAGCTGAGATAGAAGGTGCAGTATATGTGTTTGAGGGCTTGACTTATGCCAGGAATGAGGAGTGCTCAGTAACAGAGGTGTTGTCCTTGTGGAACTGGTTGTTCTGAAGAAACAGACCTCGTATTACACCTCTCACAATAGCAATATACAAGCTATAGGAGGACAGGCACGGTCAGTGTAAAGCCTTACATCATTTATACCATGTTAGAAATTAACTCATTCATGCGGATTGTCCTTCATTACACAGACAGGTCACAATTTCATTGCAGGTTCAATATCACCGTGTGTAGCCATGGATCTATATAGTAAGTCCATGGAGGTTAAGGTCATAACTGATTTCTGTCCATAGCATCAAAGGACAAAGAAAAGTAAATGAAAGCTGCTAATAATCCTATCCTCGTCATAGCAGATTTCTTTGTAAGGCTATCCACAATGAAAGAATGATCTTTAGTATAGTATTTCTGTTTAAGGACTAGCCTCTACTTGTGTCATGCATTGGTTTGAGAGATTGGCAATTTAACATACACAAACATTTCAGCATTTTATAATTTTCTAACATTTCTCGTATTTGCATAGTTTTTAGATAGGCAGAATATGCAGCAGAAATCTCAAAAAGTGTAAGAGGTGTATGGTAATATATAAATTTCCTTCCTTCCTAATTTCTCAGCCATCTTTTTTTTTCTTCTCATCCAAACACAGCTACTATTACGAGGTTTCTATCTCTTCCTACTCATTTGCCTTTCATATTGACCTAATCTAATCCGGTTTCTGGCTCCATCACTCAATAGAAAAACCATCTTGCTTAAGTCAGTAAGTCACTAACTCCAATAGATGTTCAAAATATGCCTCTTCCTGTACCTTTCAACAGCAATCAATCCTGTTGATTTTGCTCTTCTCGGCAAGCTCATTCTCCTTTTTTATCAGAGGAGGTTTGCAGTCTTAAGGTGACTTCGGCACTTCCAGCCTCCCCTAGGTAAAATCATCCATATCTGTGGCTTCAATTACTATCAGACATAGGTGATTCACATTTTTAGCTCCATCCTCAAGTTTATATCCAATTTTTCACTGGGCAGTTTCTCTTGGGTAGCCTAAAGCTGTCTTAAGATCATCGTGTACAAAACTAAACTCAGGGCTTTCTCCTCCGAATTTGATCTTCTGTTTTTCACACCTCAGCGAACAGCATCATATTCCAGAATCCTTAGACCGATCATTGATGTCTCTTTTTCTCTTCTCTCTATCTCATCATATTCAATTCTTCACAAATACCTAGTTCTTTTACTTCCTTAGTATTCATAGTTCTACTTACTTTTCTTCATCCAATCACAGTTACACTGCCGTGCTGTTTTCCTTTGTTACCTGTATTACTGCAATCAGGAAGTGAACAATTTATGCATATTCCAAACTCCGCTCTTACTTCATATAAATACTTCAAACTGTTCTTTTTCAAATTACAAACATGATCATGTTATCCTCCCTCCTCAAACAATTTAATATCTCGCCTTTGTTCTTAGGATGAAGCCAAAGCTTCCTAAAAGGGCTTATGAGCGTCCACAGAATCTAGCACTTACCTGCAAGAATACTTCCAGCCAATAGAGCAATTTTGTGCAGATCAGAGCAAAGAGTTTCTCCTGGGAGATACACGACTGGGAATTTCTAACTATGGTTTAAGGTAGCATTTTATTCTTTGTTTCCCAGCAACTGATAACATGTTATTAAACATCATTTGATGCAAGGATGCTTCTATTACTGGCTTTATACATAGAACTCCATGGATTTTTTTCTTTTCTTTTTTTTTTTTTTTTGAGACAGAGCCTCAAGCTGTCACCCTGGGTAGAGTTCTGTGGTATCACAGCTCATAGCAACATCCAACTCCTGGGTTCAAGCGATTCTCCTGCCCTGGCCTCCCAAGTAGCTGGGACTACAGGCATCCGCCAAAACACTCGGCCATTTTTGGGTTGCAGCTGTCATTGTTGTCTGGCAGGCCTAGGCTGGATTCAAACCCTCCAGCTCAGGTATATGTGGCTGGCTCCCCAGCTGCTTGAGCCACAGGCACCAAGCCGAACTCTATGGATTTAATTCACTCTTCAAGAAGAAGCAAACCTGGCTCAGTGCCTGTAGCTCAGCAGCTAAGGCACCAGCCACATACACTGGCTCTGGAGGGTTCAAACCTAGCCCCGGCCAGCCAAACAACAGTGACAACTACAACTACAACAACATAAAAAATAGCTGCATGTTGTTGCAGGCACCTGTAGTCTCAGCTACTTGGGAGGCTGAGGCAAGAGAATTGCTTAAGCCCAAGAGTTTGACGTTGCTGTGACCTGTGACACCATGGCACTTTACTGAGGGTGATGTAGTGAGACTCTGTTTCAAAAAGAAAAAAAAAAAAAAAGAAGCAAAACTCCTAGACTCTCAGGTATGGTTACCAGATAGCCAAGAGGAGTACTTTGAAGGTGACTGTAGTGATATTTAGCATGAGGTACATAGCACTTCTTCTAGAATAACTTCTAGAACTTAATTGTCAGATCTTATATGATGACAGCTCTGATGGCCATTCCAGAAAAAGAGATCTGAAATTGCTTTGTAGGGTGGACTAGGTGCTGGCATCAGTGCACAGCTTTCCACGGAGACTACTTCAAAGGTGTCTGTAGTGATATGAAGCAGTAAGGTATGTAGTGCTTTTCCTAGGATGGGCTTAATTTTCTGACCTCACATGCAGAGGCAATTTCCTTATGATTACTAAGGATTTTCCTTCTAACTTATGACTTCAGCTTTAAGTATCCTTCTTATTTTTGGCACCTGAAAATTTTATGCCTTTTCCTTCAAGAAATCAGCTACATGTTTAAAAATATTAAGCAATATTTTACACAGCATTTGTACAATATATGCTCTTTGCCTTATCAGTTAGAAGTCCACTGATAGATCTCAGATGTGGAAACTTTTTTGTCTTTCTGGATAAATCTCACTTAGATGGGATGAACTGTTTCCTTAATACACTTTTGAACTTGATTTTGAAATGTTTTATTTAATATATATATTTGCCCTAAATTTGTGGATATGATTAATCTGGTATATTATTTAGTTTTTTAAATATTTTTTAAAATACACATTATATGTTCTCCTTGTAGAACTGATTATTTAGCTCCTCCCAACCATGCTGTGGTCTATAGCTGAGCCACATTAAAGGCTGCCATAACTTAGTTCTTGATTGAAACTGTCTCAAGGTCTGCAGGAAGAGATATTCCTTTGAAGACCCTCCGGAGAGATTAGAAAACTAATCTAGTGGGAGGCAGGCACTGAAAACAGCATGCTGTGGTCAGGAATTTTCTAGAAGAGCCTTGAGTAGTGGTAAATCAAGATAAGGTTATTGTGCAACTAAGTTAAAGATAACATCTGTTCTTTACAGATGAATACTTTGTTCTTTGAAGCAAAAAGAGATAAATAAGGCTCGTGGCTTTTTTGTGACTTTTTGTATTGTAATTTTAAGAATAATCTGGACCAATTGATGCCAGTTTATCTAAAGTTAGATTATGAATGTGTAGGTGATTATGTGTATACGTGGAGGATACTTTATTCTTAGGGTATATAAGTGAGTATGAAATAAACTGGGGTGCTGCATGCCTGAGTGAGCTACAGCCTTCCAATCCTTTGCACATTCTGACTGCTGGCTTCATCTCTGCAACACTGATCAAAGAACTTCATGCAACACTGGTCCTAGTTACTTCAGAGGGTGAGGCAACAGAAAAATAGCCAAGCATTATGGTGGGCACCTGTAGTCCCAGCTACTTGGGAAGCTGAGGCAAAAGGATCCCTTGAGCCCAAGAGTTTGAGGTTGCTGTGAGCTATGATGCCACTCTACCAAGGGTGACAAAATAAGACTCTGTCAAAAAAAAAATGCTGAATTTCAATGATGAGATATTTACTAATATTTAATATTTTTTTGATTGATAGAAATATTTTATGAATTTAATTTGTTAATATTTCCTAAAAATTACAAAGCAGTTTAAATGCTGCATACTCTTCTTATTACAGGTAACTCTTGAACAACATAGGTCTTAAGGGCACAAACTTTCTCCCATCCCCTAAGTAGTTGAAAATCAGCATATAACTTTTGACTCTCTAAAAATTTAATTACCAGAAGCCTGCTGTTGACCAAAGTCTTACTGATAAGTAGGCTGATTTACATGTATTTTATATATGTATCATAAACTACCTAAGTAGCTGATTTACATGTATTTTATATCTGTATCGTATATTGTATTCTTACAATAAAATAAGCTAGAGAAAAACATGTTATTAATAAAATTTTAAGGAAGAGAAAATATATTACTATTCCCTAAGAGGAAGAGGATCATCATAAATGTCTTCTTCCTTGTTGTTGCTGTAAGGGTCTAGCAGAAAAGCGATGTCCTGGAGAATAAGCATACTTATTGAGATTGTGTTTTAAGTAAAGATGACCATCTGCTCTCTCAGGCAAAATGGTGAGCTTCTTTATTTGCAGTTGGTTTATATAGGGAATTTTGTACATGCATACAATTCAGCAATGACCTCATAGATCCATTTAAACATCATGTGACTACCTTGTGATTAGCTTTTGATAATCCACTCAACATACACCTTTTGACATAACTCTTTCAACATAACCTGATTTAACATAACTTAATGGAGAACATGTTGTTAGCCATTGCTTCTTTGTTCTTAACTGATGTTGCCTGAGGCTATGGAAGAACTAGGTAGATTGAATACCTGCCCTTGCTGGCCTTGCCATTTGGAGGCTTTTATTTCGATCTTTAAACAAGGCATAAAGAAACATCTAGGTCATACAGGAATTTGTGTGCAAACCTCTGCTTCCATGTAGGCCTTAAGTCAGGGGTTTTTTGCTGGAAACTTTTATAAGAAATTTTCAGGCTGGACTTCTCAAAAGCCTTTCACGAGCCCAAGTTTCATCTGTGCCATTAGATACCTGTATGCATTGGGTAAATTCCTCTCCTCTTGAGGTCCCTGAGCACATTTCCATTCCCAGACCCATCAGCAAGTGATCTTCATCACTTACCACAGATCAGGAAAGGTAACTTACTGATAGGTATCTGGCCAGTTTTCCAAAGGGCTTTTTTATTGGCCTTATAAAGTCAACTTTAATTACTTAAGGCAGAAAATGCTGTTGCAGCCAAAGCCTTGGTCATGTTAGGCTCACAACCAACCTGGCCACATGGGATTCTGCTCAGTTTCTTACAAGTATGCCTGCACAATGTCTTTTCACTGCTCTCTCTCAAACGGCTTTTTTGGACAGAGGCATATAGGTGTTTCACCAATACTAGTCATCACATTGGGTAGACTGAGGGGGACCTGGTTTTGCTATCTCAAGGGTGGCAAAAGTAGAAGAAAATCCACATATAGATGGACCTGCATAGTTCAAATATGTTGTTGAAGGCTCACTTGTGTATAGTAAGTATCTTAATAATGACAATACTTCAAAATATTCTGAATAAAAATTTATGCCTTAGGAAGATAAGGATACTATTGTGAAGAAAAAGTGCTTAATTTCAAATTTTTATTAAACTGTAACAAGTAGAGGTGCTTTTCTTAGCCACTCCACATGTGCAATAATATTATTTTATCATGTGGCCTAATTTAGAATTATCACAACAAATACTATATTTTATGTGCATAATTTTTTTTGGGAAATGTTTTGGCATATCTTTCCTAGTGGAGTTACTATTTCACATTATTATTATTTAAGAGATATTTGCTTCTTTTTTATTTGTTTTTTAAAATTAAATCAAGGCCATGTTTTAGCAGGAAATTAACAATATGACAACTCCTCCTCAAAGAGGGCCTTTTGTATGTCAAGAAGATCAATACAGATTAATTATATTTTGGAAACTAAGATAAATAAAACAACAGACTAACAAATGTTCGTGGAACATTTTGAAAATGAGTTTATTTTAATGAGCAAGTCAGAAGATTCATTAACAAAATGTACATTTTATTATTTTTATTATTATTATTATTATTATTATTTTTAGAGACAGAGTCTCATCTTGTTGCCCTTGGTAGAGTGCAGTGGCATCAGAGTTCACAGCTCTTGGGCTTAGGTGATTCTCTTGCTCCAGCCTCCCAAGTAGCTAGGACTTCAGGTGCCCACCACAACGCCTGGCTAATTTTGTTGCAGTTTGGTCAGGGCCTGGTTCGAACCCGCCACTCTTGGTATATGTGGCTGGTGCCATACTCATTGAGCCACAGGCACTGCCCATACATTTAATTATTATTATGAACAATATGTGCTGAAAATGGAAAAAATAGTAAATCTAATTACTAATCTACAGATGTTTTGTGTAATTTTTTATACATGTAGGCAAATTGATGATGATTTGTTTTTATAAACCAGTTGTCATACATTATCATGTCTGTCCATTCTCTGTAGAAAAATACAGTGAAATCAAAGATATTTAACCCAAATGAAAATTATAGATATTGAGTTTATAGTAATTTAAAGAAATACAATAACATCAGATATCTACTTTTTCTTTATTGGCATTGTACCTACAAATTTGATGCAAAGATTTCAGGCACAACACAAGGAAATATAAATTCTGTACTTATAATATATTTCTTCTTTCTTACCACACAAAACTTTCCTTATTCTGATACTAGTTTGTTCCTAACTGCCTATATTTTGTTGCCTCTGCAGAAACAAAGGTAATGAATCATTCTGTTCTAAAGTTTTTTATACCTAATTTAAAATTAATTTCTAAAATACAATTTAAAGGAGTACAAGTATTTTCATCACATGAATACCTTACATAAAGCTTAAGTCAGGGCTTTTGGTGTGTCCATCATCAGAATAGTGTTCTTTATACCTGGTAGGGGAGTTTTTATCTCTCATCCATCTCACATCGACATCTTTTGTAGTTTCTCTTGTCCTTTATATCATCACAGTGTACCCATGTGTGCCATTGTTTACCTCCCACTTTTGAGTGAGAACTTACAGTGTTCGGTTTTCCATTCCTGAGATACCTACTTAGAAAAAGGGTTTCCAGTTCCATCCAAATTTTTGCCAATGACATCCTTTTTGGGGATGAGTAGTAGTACATTTACTTTGTCCATTCATTTGGAAATTTTAATTATTTAATGTGCTGCAATAAATAATCAAGTCCAGGTTTATTTTTTATAAAAGACTTCATTTCCTTTGGGTAGATACCCAGTGGTGGGATTGCTGGATCAACTACTAAGTCCATGATTATTTCGGTTAGGAATCTCCAAACTGTTTTCCATAGAGGTGGTACTAATTTGCAGTCCCGCTAATGGTGTATAAGCATTCCTTTCTCTCTGCATCCATGCCAGGATCTATTGTTGGCTTTTTAATAATAGCCATTCTGAAAGGGGTAAGGGTAAGGTGGTACTCATTGTAGTTTTCTTTTTTTTTTTTCCAGCCGGGGCTGGGTTTGAACCTGCCACTTCTGGCATATGGGGCTGGCACCCTACTCCTTTGAGCCACAGGCACTACCCTATTTTATCTTTCTTGAATTATGTATATGGAGAGAGATAGGGGTCTTGTTTCATTCTTCTGCATGTGATTATCTAATTTTTCCAGCACCGTTTATGGAATATGCATCCTTTCCTCAATGTATGTGTTTGTTCTGTCACAGATAAGTAGGTTATAAGTAGTTGGTTTAATTTCTGGGTTCTCTATTCTGTTCCATGGGTCCTACTCTTATATCAGTACCATAGTTTTTGGTTACTGTAGGCTTGTATTCAAATCAGTATGATTTGAATCAGATAATAAGATGTCTCCAGATTGGTTCTTTTTGCTTAAGATTGCTTTAGCCATATAGGCTCTTTTTTATTTTCAATTTTGATTCTAAATGAAGCTTAGAATTACTTTTTGTAGATCTGTGAAGTATATTGGTATTTTAAAGGGGATTGCAGTGAATCTGCAAATTAGTGTGGGCTGTGTGAGTATTTTAACCACATTGGTTCTGGTAATCTGTGAGCAAGAGATGTTTTTCCATGTTTGTGTCATCTGTGATTTCTTTCAGTGTTTTGTCGTTCTTATGGAGAGCTTTCATCTCCTTGATTAAGTATATTACCAAGTATTTTATTTTTTTTGTAGCTGTTGTAAATGGTATTGAGTCCTTGATTTGAGCCTCTGCTTCATTGTTATTAGTATATAAAAATCCTTCTGAATTTTGTCCATTGATTATGTGCCCTGAGACTTTTTTTATGCAGAAAAAGAAGTAATTTATATTAATTACAAAGACATAATTTATATTAATATTTCATTGTAAATTAAAAGAAGCAATTTGCATTCATTAATTGAAAATGTAGGTAAACAAGGATTCTTTAACATTTTTTGGAAATCTCATAACCCAGGGACAACCACAGGCAGTATGTTGTGTTTGTTCTTTCAGAAGTTTTTTCAGCAGTCACATCAAGCATGTACATGATTTTCTTTTTTCTTTTCTTTTTTTTTTTTTTTTAATTTATTGTTGGAGATTCATTGAGGGTACAAGAAACCAGGTTTCACTGATTGCATTTGTTAGGTAAAGTCTCTCTTACAATCGTGTCTTGACCCCAAAAGGTGTGGCACACACCAAGACCTCACCTCCCTCCTTCCTTCCCTCTCTCTGCTAATCTCTTCCCCACTC
>NW_003852430.1:7713592-7723200 GCF_000181295.1 Otolemur garnettii | reverse complement strand
TTTTGAGATTTTGTGATGTGGGCCATTCTCACTGGGGTTAGATGGTATCTCATGGTGCTTTTGATTTCCATTTCTCTAATAATTAGGGATAATGAGCATTTTTTCATATGTTTGTTAGCCATTCATCTGTCTTCTTTAGAGAAGATTCTATTCATGTCTCTTGCTCATTGATATATGGGATTGTGGGCTTTTTTCATGTGGATTAATTTGAGTTCTCTATAGATCCTAGTTATCAAACTTTTGTTAGATTCAAAATATGCAAATATCCTTTCCCATTGTGTAGGTTGCCTATTTGCTTTGGTTGTTGTCTCCTTAACTGCACAGAAGCTTTTCAGTTTAATTAAGTCCCATTTGTTTATTTTTGTTGTTGTTGCAATTGTCATGGCAGTCTTCCTCATGAAGCCTTTCCCCAGGCCAATATCTTCTGGTGTTTTTCCTATACTTTCTTTGAGGATTTTTATTATTACATGCCTTAAATTTAAGTTCTTTATCCATTTTGACATTTTAATTACTTAATTTATTTATTCCAGGATTCTTTTGGTGTAGTGTTTAGGGTTTTCTAGGTATAAGATCATATTTTCAGCAAACAGGGTATTCTGACTTTCTTTCCCAATTTGGATGCTCTTTATTTCTTTCTCTTGCCTGATTATTTGGCTAGGACGTGCAATACTGTGTTGGGTAGAAGTGATGAAAGTGGGCACCCTTGTTTTGTTTCAGTTCCTAGGGGAAACGTTTTAACTTCTCCCCATTCAGTATTTTTTGGATAACTTTCTTGTTTTGTTTTCACTCTTGTAGTATTATTTTGTAAGAGCTGAGAGCTTCAATTTTGGGATGTTTTTACATGGTGAGGATCTATGAGGTTGTTTCACATGTACGTTTGAGCATTTTCTGTAGGGCAGGTCTATACTGACTACCTTTAGTGTTTGCTTGTCTGGAAAAGTGTTTATTTCTCCATTATTTATGAAACTTAGTTTCACAGAATAAAAAATTCTTGACAGGAAGTGTTCTATTTAAGAACATTAAAAATGGTTCTCCAGTGCCTTCTGATTTGTAAGGTTTCTGCTGACGCGGCTGGTTTGGCCTGATGGGCTGATGGGTTTTCCTTCATAGGATAGCTGTTTCATCTTAGAGTTTATGGAATGTTCTCCCTTAATTTGACTCTAACCAGGTTGATGACTGTGAGTCTTAGAGATGTGCTATTGTGTGTGAATCTCTGGTAATACTAGGGAATTAATTACCTTGAATTGGTTTTCTATAATTTTTGCTTTTTCTTCTTCCCTTGGCATACCTATAATCCACATATTGGCTCATTTTTTTCACACAGTTCCATTTTTTTCTAAGTAATCATTCATCTTTCCTTTTTTTTTTTTTTTTCTGTATCTTTGATTTACAAGGTTAGCTCAAAACCCTTGTATGTGAGCCCTGATTTTCTTTCTTCTGCTAGGTCTAATTGTTAAACCATTCTGAGATATTTTGTAATTTCTTTGGGTGCATTGGAAGACCTTTGCCAGTGCCTGCCTAAGAAAATCACAGGACCTGGGCCAGTGTGGGGATCTTCATGTGGAGTGGTCGGTTGGTTACTAGACCACTCTTTGAAGCTTAGGGAAAGCACTTCATGAGTCCCTCTCCTCTGAGCTGGACATCACAGGAGATTGCTCAGCTGGGGTCTCTCTGTGATGGTGGCAGTTGGGCTGTTTGGTGAGGCAATCTAAGCAATGGTTGCAGGTGTCAGGGTTGCAGGCTTGTCTCCATCCAAGTCTATGTGTCATTGTAGTATGAGGTGTGGGGGAAGCTTGTGGCTAGTTCTTCAGTGGTGGAGAGCTAGACCATATAGGTGTGGTGTGGCCAGAGCACAAAACCAAGGGGTATGGTCTGATGCAAGGTATGTGGTCCTTTTGGGTTGTGGCAAGCCATTGTGCTAGAGTATGGACCTCTGTTTGGGGTCCAGGTCCTCCCACCATGGGCCTTGGTGCAGTGGCACATGGAGTTGGGGGCCTAGATCCACTTATTGGCCCATGGGTAGCAGGAGCTGGGCTGCTGGATGGCTCAGGCTCTCTCCTCACCCAGGTCTTACTGACACTTGCTATAGTGGGACTTCTTAAGCTCCACTTGAGTTCTCTGGTGTTTGTGTGGGTGCCTGGATCCCAGTCACAGCATGTGAGAGTATTTACGTTCTCCTTGCTCCCTTCCTTGCCTGGCAAGAAGTGATGCTGAGGCACTTGCCATGAAGCTGATCCATGTAGATTGGGATCTCTGGTCTGAGAGCTCAGAGTAGCATTATCTGCAACAGCCTGTGAACATAAGGGGGTCCCTGCTGAGTGTGCTTTCTTATGCAGCTTCCCTGTACAGTCTCTGAACAGTTCCCTGACCAGAATGGAAGTCTCTGGCAGTGGGGGCACCCACCACAAACCAAGTTTTGGTGTCTGTATGGGGAACCCTGGGGCTCTCTCCTTTATCCCTTCTTCATGTGTAGGGATTTCTTCCAGGTACCTTCTGATATTATGAGTGGAACTCTCTGTCCCTGTCTTCTTCACTCTAAGTACCTCCTGTCCCTTCTCTGATGATTTATAATGCTTTTCCCAAGAGAGCCCACCTATAGGTGGGCGTCTATATGCAGTTTTTGATCTGCTTATAAAGGGCAGCATGTGAAGACAGTTTCTAGTCAGCCATCTTGGCCCTTCCTCTAAAATTCTAATGTAACTCAGTTATCTTGCAACTCCTAAAGGCTTGAGAGCTCTAGATGAAGTAACAACTTTTGTAAATAGTATACTGGCTTACTGGATAGAAGAATTCATTATATTTTGCTTAAAAAAAGAGCAGATGGCTGGTAGTTCCTTTCCCCCACTTGTCTATTTCTAATTTCATTTCTAAAATGAATCCTCACATTTCCCAGAAGGCATTTGGTATTCTAGCCCAAAACTAGTGAAACTCCTGGTCTGTCTCTGTGGCTTCTTGTGGTTACTTTACCCAGGCTGAGCTCTGGGCTGGACAATCTCATCTGCTGGCTCTATCACCCGATGTATAAGTATTTGTTGGACTCTGGGATGTCCTATGTGCCCTTCTCTACAGCCTCCTGGTAGAACTGTCCTTCAGACACTTGGCTATTGCACACCTTTATCTTTACCCACCAGGTGGTCAAATCCTACTCTCTGAGTTACTGAACAGATGGCATCTTGGATGACTGCTGAAGTTTTCTGGGCTCTAACATCGTTCTGAGACCTCCCTGGTGATGCTGTTTGTGTTCCAACTTTCTTTGACTACTATGCCAACTCTGACTCTTTGGGAAACTCAAAATTGATTCACAACCTTTCTTAATTTTCTCTAGCATTCTGCCATTTCCACACTACTGCCTGATTGGTGTCAGGTTGGGCACAGTGTTTCTCTAGGATAGCTTCAAACTTTTTAAATCTATGCTACAAGAATAGAGCAAAACTCCCCTCTGGTCCAGAATTCTTCTAAACATAATTCACTCGATTCTTGTATTTTCCCTCAATACATTCCAAACTTCAGCTTAGAATGGGGAGAAAGAGTTCTTGTCTAAAATCCTATAATCCCCCTTCTGTTTCCTTCTCCTGAGTTTTCTCCAAAGGTTGCATTTCTTCTGTTCTTTGTGTCCCCCCCATCTCTAAGGTGGAGATAAACTGGTCTAAAAAGAAGGAATATATCTCAGAGCATGTTTGAAAATATGATCTTTGTTAAAACAGAATCATTTTTAAAATCTGTTTACAATTTTTCTTCCCCAGTAGAAGCTCCATTATGAGAAACTCATAACTGCCTTGTCCACTGCTATTTCCTCAGTGCCAGCACAGCTGGACACATAGTAGATTCACAGAAACTATTCAATAAATGAATGAAATAAAATGAAAGAGAAATTATGCAAAAGTCTTATGGCCTCTAAACTGGCTGCCATCAATCTTGGCTTTTTGATGTTCACGTCCTTATGTAATTCCCAGCCCTTATTTATTGACTGCTCATACTGTCTGGTATCCAACAGAATCCATCTCCAGGGACCAGGTCTGACTTCCAAGATTAGGTAAAAAAAACTCTGACTTTCTTGCCTGCCTCTCTACCTGTCCATGTTTGTCTGTGTGTCTGTCTCTTATTCATCTCAGCCTGAGGCAAGTTACCATGTTGTGAGGAACCCTATGTAGAGGCCCACTGGCAAAGATCTGATGTCTCTGCTCAGTGAAGTCCTAAAGTCTGTCCACAGCCACATGAGTGAGCTCAACGGTGGATCATCTCACCAGTATCTTGATTTCTGCCTATGAAAGACTGATCTGGAGGACCCAGTGAAGGGGTTCTGATTCTGATCCACAGACTGTGATATAATAAATGTTTATTGTTTTAAGCTACTAAACATTTTAAGCCATTTGGAATAATTTTCATGTGGCAGTAGATAACTAATAGAAATCTGCAATATTTTAACAATTTATAGATCAAGAAAACATTACCTTAGAAATTCTTACTTTCTACATATAGGTCACACTGATAATATGCATTAATATCTTTTTATTAATTAGGGTTATAAGGATTTTATTTTATTTTTTTATCTTATCTTTTTGAGCAGAGTCTCACTGTGTCCCCATGGGTAGAGTGCCTTGGCATCATAGCTCACAGCAACCTAAAATTCTTGGGCTCAAGTGATCCTCTTGCTTCAGCCTCCTGAGTAGCTGGACTACAGGCTCTTGCCACAACCCCTGGCTATTTTTTTAGAGACAGGGTTTTGTTATTGCTCAGACTGTTTCAAACTCCTAAACTCAAGCAATCCTCCCGCCTCAGCCTTCCAGAGTGCTGGAATTACACCATGCCCGTCAAAAGGATTTTAAATATAAATACAAATTGGTGGTAAGATACATTATCAAATCATTGTGTACAAATTGTATGTTTGTCTAAATGTTTTTGCTGTACATACGTAATGAGGTAGCTGTCTTGTGTGCATGACAGTTTTGAGAGGTAGTTCAGACCTCATTGGTGAACTGATGAACATAGAGAGACTTGCTTGAAAAATATGAGGAACAAATAAAATCCCAAAAGAATGCTGAAAAGATCTATGAATTGACTGATCTGTGATTTAAGGCAAATCACAGATTTCCATACCACAGAACAGGAAATATCTCAGTGGTGCATCCCTTCAGGGCATCTCCAGGGACCAGCTGAAGACTAACCAGGTACTTGATCTGTCCTCTGTGGGGAGTCTAGGCAGTGGTTGCCTCCAGCCAGGACTAACTCATTCTACATCATCTCTGGAAGTTACCCTCAGAAACTTGTTATCTATTATCTATTATCAAGAAGGTCTTCATCTCTATGACTGAGGGTTGAGGAAAAGAAATAGGGAGCACTTATGTTTTCTATTATTGGCTTACAAATACTAAGTAAGAGTCTTCTGCTTTAAAATCTTCTTTCTAAAAAGTTTATCCCCATTGTGGTTGCATGTATGTGTGTTGGGGGATGAATATAAATGCTAGTAGTAGATGCACAGAAAAGTAATTTATCTGTCTGAGAGAATTAATCTGGAAAGAATTTATAGTCTAGGTTCCACTAATTGTAGTGCCATAGAAGATAGGAATGTTGGCTGTCTGGCGGTGGGCCGAAAGGGGACCAGATCAGTGTGTTGAACCTCATCAAACCAGACCTTCAGATAAAAGGTGTATATGTGTACATGTATATGAAGAAATAGTCACCTCATTTTTGAGTTGGAGAAAATATTTTGAGCTGATAAAATTTATATGTTGTGTATAAAACGATTCAAGAAACTGGGATTCAAAACAGAAGTCAATATGCTCCCATGAAGAAAATGGACTGAATATTGGGAAACTAAGCCCACCTGTATCACAGGCATGTGACTGTAAAGTTGGGAAGAAAGAGTGGCTGAAAGCTCATGGGCTGCTGGATACTGGTCTTTTATGAATAAAGTTCACTCTAGCACTCATTTATTAACTCATAACACATTTTTAGGCTTGGTCAGAACAAGTTCAGACTCTGATGAAAGTGATCCTACAAATATGTGTATAAGGCTGGTACCTGGAAAGAAGTAGAGGAGGAACACTTGACATCTGATATTTTTCAGCTTATGTCTAAAAATTCCAGTGACTTTTAAATACATTAATACCTAGCAAATGCAATTTGAAAATGAGAAGTAATATGTTCCCAGAATGTTGTCATAATACAAACAAATATTTCCTGATATCACCTGATACTTTCTTATTATTCAAGAATAATATCTGGCCAACCAAAATAAAGGCCCAAAGCATTTTTATTTTAGTTTAGGAAGAAGTTAAAAAAATATTGGATGTCTAAATCTAACATAGGGGTCTTATGTTTGAAAAGTCTTAATACTTAAGTTGGATTTGAAGATCACTAATCTTTTTCAGACTTTTTCCTTCATTTATTTATATTTTTAGTAAATTTTCCCCTTCCATGGGTACTTTGTGTATTTTGATACCTGATTTGCACAAGTCTCTCACACTGAATGTCTCTGCCCAGAGGCTGAAAGTGACTGGCTTCTGGTGCAGTGGTGGGCACCAATGTTTGGTAGTAAAGAAGTAATTACTGATACTTGTTAAAGACAGTAAGACAGATTTTATTTGAGAGGGACCATGGTTATAGGTATAGGGGCTATTGCAGGAGGGTCTTGCAGTGAGAGAGAGAGCTTGGACTTGACTTCAACTCCAACAAGAACAAGTGTGGATTTATAACCAAGGAGCAGAGTGAGAAGGTCAATGGATGGAAAATTGCTGAGAGGAAATTGGGAGATTTGGGAGATTCTTGCGGGACTAATGCAACAGAATTGTTTCTGAAAGTAGGACAGGGTGGTAAGATATTGATGCGGGCAGATATCCAAGGTGGGGGATTTTTTACTAAACTTAACATGATGCTTATTCAAACTGGATTCTACAAGGACAAAGAGGGAAGCCCAGAATCAAGACCTATTCAGAAAAGGCTTATAGAAACCTGACTCTAGTTTGGTCAAAGTAAATGGTCTTTCTGATTAGCTAAACACAGAATTAGCCCTGCCCAATTCCTTTATTTAATAAATACTTTCATAGAACCTACTATGTGTCAGACATTGTGTATAATGCCAAAAATATAAATAAATGAGAAATAATCATAAAATCTAGTGAAAGACCTTCACAAGTGTACAAGGTGGTGGGGGAGTATAAGTGCTAAATGGGGCAAGAAAGTACATTAGAAACCTTCCTTGCCCTTCACTGCCCACTCCTAGACTGAGTTGGGTACCCTAAGTAAAAACTGGGAGTCCTGAAAGTCTTCCCCAAATATATGATGTCTAAGACAAAAGTTAAAATGAAGCTGCATGATCAGGTGAGGGAGAGGCTGTGCCCAGAAAGATCCTCTCAAGAGGGAACAGTGTTCAGGCATCCTCAAACTACAGCCTGCGGGCCACATGAGGCCTGCTGAGGACATTTATCCAGCCCACCGGGTGTTTCTGCCCACACTGCTTGTCCTACTTAGCCACTGTCTGTCCTTTTAAACTATAGTCCAGCCCTCCAATGGTCTGAGGGACAGTGAACTGGCCCTCTGTTTAAAAAGTTGAGGACCCCTGGACTATGTCAATGCCTGTTATGAGAGAGCCTGGTCTCCTTAGGAGTTGGTGTGTATTTCAGTAATGTTCAAAGATAGTGTAAGGAGACAGGTCTAGGATGTCTAGAGAATAAACAGATGCTAGTTAAGGACTTTTCAGGCCAGACTGTAAAATGGCAATGCAGTTGGAATCCCTGATAGATCTTGTCAGTGGAGTCTGGAAGAGTTCTGCTACCAGCATAAGGCTAACCCATAACCTTCTGGTGGCTCCTCTGCCAGATAAATCCTGGTTTCCACTCCTTTGCTTTTCTGGGACAGAAACTTTTCCTCACTTCAAGTAGGCGTGGCCCTCTCACTGCCCTGCCCCCACCCTGGCTTTCACACTTCTTTACACTTGGTTGGGCCCTGTTTCCCGTGCTTTCTAGCATTGCCTTTCCTGATGTCTCTGACCATCTTGGATATAGACGCTAATCAGAGTTAGCCTGCAGTGGCCACATCCACGTTTGTTCTGAGGAATATTAGTTTGTTTTGAGAAATAAGAGTTCTGTGATCAAATATGCTGGAAAAGTACCATGTGGGGAACAGCTGTGCCAGGCCAGGGACGCTGGGGATTTGTGCACATTCCCACGGGCCACAGAGGCGTGGGTTTGCATGAAATTCAGCTGGTGGACCTGCACACGTTTGTAATAATTTATCTGAATCCTGAAACATGACGGGATTGGAAGCTCAGAAGGTGCTACTATTAATACAGGGCCATCTCCCATCTGCCATCTCCCCTGGGCTGCTGTCATGAGTCAGTGTTTCATACCTTCCAGGAGCTGCTGAAATATGGGGCTCTCTGTACTGCCACCTGGGAATAGAGCTGCAGAGTATAAAACTACTTAGCTGCAGTCTAGAATTTGCTTCTCAGCAATGGGGTGAGTTCTAATACACAATAGTCATCTGGCCTCTTGTTTCAGTGTCTTTTTTGCATATGCTGGGGCAGGGGGAGCTGGCGTCTTTGGCTAGTCATTCTTTCACCTCATAAACAATCCACTGCCTGAATCTAAATGTGGACAGTGAAGCCATTCGGACCTTGGCCTTGCCTTGATGGGGGTGTGTGTGTGCATGTGCTTGCTGTACTGCATTGCTCAGAAACTCTCAAGGTGAATGAATATTTTGAAAAATCTGAGTTGTCCAATAGAAAAGATGTGTTTAACTTTGTTCAACTAAATATGTATTTTCCAGGATATTTAAAAACAAGGCTTTTTTTTCTCCCCGAAAACCCCTACTGACACTACTTGGAACCCACTTTTGCAGTCGCTGGAATCACAAAAAGAAACTGCGCTTAGAGTTACTGTTATTTCTTTTTTAGAGAGGCTGGTTCTTTGGTCCCAGCTATTTACCACCTCCTTCCAATATAAAGTTACAATCACTGTGCCTCACTCCCCCCTATTCCACCAGGGGTCCTCAAACTTTTTAAACAGGGGGCCAGTTCACCGTCCCGTCCCTCAGACCATTGGAGGGCCAGACTGCAGGCCTGGGACAAGTTGGCTGCTAAGCAGGACAGGCAGCAGCGGCAAAAACATCCGGCTGGGCACATGTGGCTCGCGGGCATAGTTTGAGGACGCCTGGGTAAATTTCTCCCTTCATTTCATTGCAGGAAGAATTATATGTTTGCTCATGGTCATATCACTTTCTTCACTTACAACTCATATTTTCATCTCAGAAACTTCGTTTTTCCCTACTAATCAAAAACTGTAGCTTCATTTTACTTTCTCCCTCTTTCCTCTCTTCAAATCTTTGCCTATTTTAGTGGCAAAATGTTCATCAGCTTTCACAGATGTACTTAAATGTTACATGAATTAAAAACAATAATTCTTCCTCTCCTCCTCTTCTCCCTTCCCTTCCTAAACCCTTTAGAGGAAGCTGAACACCATCGACACCTGTTTTGTGGGAAGGGCATTAGCCACAGTGTCCCAGAGTGGGTTTTTGGAAACTGACCAGATTGAAGGAGGAATCCTAATTGGAAAGGAGTGTCCTCTATAAAGTGATAAAGCTCATGCAAAGTAAGAAAAGTGCCTGAATGA